>NW_028318614.1:7915000-8241500 GCF_062004578.1 Staurois parvus
AAAGGTAATAATGAGAGACGTGGTAGGGGATAAAGCAGTGTTTACATCTCTGGAAAGGCAACTTAAAAGGACTCTGTGGTCTTTAATATCTTAATACAAACACTATTAGCAGTAATACTACTGCTAGTGAGTGGGCAGTACAGTGGCGTGGCAAAGTGGTTCAACTTGGTGCCTTGCTATACCAAAGTACAGGCATAGTTGGCCATATCAGGAGTTTCTCTTTCTGAAGGACAGTACAAAGTGGGGGTTATTTACTAAAACTTCATGGTGCAAAATCTGATGCAGCTCTGCACAGAAACCAATCAGCTTCCAGATTTTATTGCCAAAGCTTAATTGAACAAGCTGAAGTTAGCCGATTGGCAACCATGCACAGCTGTACCAGATTCTGCACTCTTCAGTTTTAGTAAATCTCCCCCGGTGTGTCACAATCCTCATGTCTTGTGAGATGTTCTACCACACAGATGGTAGCATTTATGTTGCTTTGACTGGTTATCATTTATTCTAGTTTCTTCCGGGAATACTGGAAACTATAGTTTCTTCCGGGAATACTGGAAACTATAGTTAAAGTCAGTCTTTTTTTTCTGATTTACCCCTCAGAAAATGTAGTAGTAAGTTAACTGTCATCTGACTGTAACATACATGATGAGGACTCAAAGGGTATATTCACACCAGATGCGGTGGGACTGTTCTGGGCAGCTATTCTTGCATAGTATCTCCACATGACAAAGCAAAATGCTCCTTATGTGCCCAGTTCATGGCATTGGGTTGTGGTGGTGTGTGTTGGAGGGGGGGGGGGGGGGGTACTTCAGGAGCAGAGTGATGCACCAAGATCTGTGCATATGCATGGCACCAGCTGCTGCGTTGTATTGCAGTGGCTGATGTACCCCAAAATGGTCATGTGATGTTGGAACTTGTTTGTGTGTGACTGGAGATCTTGTTTACCATTAGAATTTAAATATATACTTTGATACAAATCAATCAATCATGTGTCCTGGGGTTCCTGTTCAACCTGAACTTAGTTCAATTTCTCAAGCACTAGTAGGCATCAGAAAGGTTAGAATTGTGAGCTATATACAATGGGCATAGAAAAGAATTACCCCCCTTTAAAATAATCACATTTTGTTGGTTTGCAGCCCGAAATGCAGATAGACAGTTTTGGTTTTATCCAGCTGTATTTACTTATAACATCCTAGTGAACGATAGAACACCAACAAGTCCCAAAAAGAAGTCACAAGTCAGGAGATAGAAACAAACAAAACACCTTGAAGATTCTGAGGCCACATGCAAAAAAGTGTTCCAGATGAGACTAAAATGTAATTATCTGGCCTCAACACCAAACGATATGTCTGGCGGAAATCCAATACAGCTAACCATCCAAATAACACAACAGTAAAGCATGGGAGGTGGTAATATCCTGTTTCTCCTCCGCAGGGAGTGGAGCACTTGTCAGGATAAAAGGAAAATAGATGGGGCAAAATACTATCAGATTCTTGAGGAAAACCTGCAGCCCTCTGCCAGTAAGTGGTCAATGGGAAGGTTTACCTTCCAATATGGCAATGACCCAACGCACACTCCAAAATGACCCCACAGTGGTTGAAGGAGAAAGATGAATGTCCTTGCATTTCCAGGCTAAAACCTCATTGAAAATCTGTGGAATGAAACTGTCACCATCCAATTTAACTGAACTTGAGCAGTTTTGCAAAGAAAAGTGGGCAAATATTGCAAAATCTAGATGTACAAAGTTAGTAACGATATATCCCAGCAGACTAAAAGCTGTGATTAAAGCAAAAAGGTGGTTCAACAAAATACTAACAAAGGGGAAATCCTTTTTCCAACTCAGTGATTCGGTTTCTGAATTTTGTTTTTCTGACAGGTGTTATATCTTTCACTTGGTTGTTATACGTGGCACTAGTAAATACAGCTGGATAAAACAAAAACTGTGTCTTCAATTCAGGCTGCAAAGCAACAAAATGTGATTATTTTAAAAGGAGGGTGATTTTATATACCCACTGAAGTATACAATAACAAAAACAGTAAAGTGTAACCAAGTACAGTGCTGTGAAAAAGTATTTTCCCCCTTCCTGATTTTTTTTTCTCTCTATTTGTCACACTTACATGATTCAGAACAAATTGTATTGCACAGAGATAACCCAAGCAAGCTACAAAATGCAGTTTTTGAACAATGATTTATTAAGGCAAAAAAGTAGTCCAAACTTGCCTGGCAAAAGTAATCTACCCCGCCGTTAAATTTCACTTGCCACACCCAGGCCTGATTACTGCCAGACCTGTTGAATCAAGAAATTCCTTAAATAGAAGCTAACAAAGCAAAGCATGCTAAAAGATCTAAAAAACAACATCATGCTGTGCATGAAATTCAAGAACAGATGAGAAAAAGTAATTGACATTTAACAGTCTGGAAATTACTACAATTCCATTTCTAAGGCTTTGGGACTCCAGCGAACCATGATCCCCAAACGAGGAAAAACTCAGAATAGTGGTGAACCATCCCAGCAGTGGCGGGCCTACCAAAATTACTCCAAGAGCACAACAGCAGCTCATCCAGGAGGTCATAAAAGATCACAGAATAATATCTAAAGAACTGTAGGCCTCACTTGCCTCAGTTAAGGTCAGTGTTCATGATTCAACAATAAGAAAGACTGAACAAAAATAGCATCCATGGGAGAGTTCCAAGGTGAAAGCCACTGCTAACCAAAAAGAAAACAAAAGGCTTGTCTCACATTTGCCAAAAAAGAAAAAAAAAAATCTTGATTATCCCCAAAACCTTTGGCCAAATATTCTGTGGACTGATGAGACAAAAGTTGAACTTTTTGGAAGGTGTGCGTCCCGTTACGTCTGGTGTAAATCTAACAGCATTTCATAAAAAGATCATACCAACAGTCAAACATGGTGGTGATAATTTGATGGTCCGGTGCTGCTTTGCAGCTTCTGGACCTGGATGACTTGCTATAATTGAACTATTAATTCTGCGCTCTACCAGAAAATCCTGAAGGAGTATCAGTTTGTGACCTCAAACTCACTTGGATTATGCAGCAGGTGGTTTAGGGGGCAATTACTTTTTCACATAGGACCAGACAGGTTTGGACAGCTTTTTCCCCCTAATAAATGAAATCATAATGTAAATACTGCGTATTTACTTGGGTTATCTTTGTGTAATATTAAAATTTGATGATCTGATTTAATTGTGACAAAAAAAACAAAACAGGAACTGGGCAAATACTTTAACAGCACTGTGTCAAGAACCACTTTTTGCTTAGTTATGCAGCGGTGTCAACTTAAAATCTTGGGAGTCACCTTGTTATTTTACCCATGTCACCAGGTCTGTGATGTTTGCATATGTGCCCTTGCTGTTTTGATGACAGTTTCTAAAAGGCCAACATTTAAGTATGGACATTTCGAAGTATTCCTTTCATCTCTCTGGTTATGCAATCATAATCAGTAAATGTATTTTAACATTATCCTAGTACAGTAGATATTATGCATGGTTCAGCCATAGTATATTGCACTGTGTTACCATGGATTGGGGGGGGGGGGTAATTCTTTGGACAGTTCCTTAGAGAAGAAAAAAGCTTAGCAGTGATATGCACTTTCATAGACCAATATACAAAATAGGTGATAGATTTTGTCTGTGGGAATACAAAACCCACTAGAAGTAGGTCAACTGCCCTTGGCATTGAATTTTGAATGATTTTAGCAGGGTGTTCATATATAAAATATCTATTCAGTAAGTAGAAAAACTACAAAGGTGACACACAGCATTGTACTAAAGCAAGATTTAGTGTAGTTCTCTTAAACAGCTAACTTTGTATTGATGGAGAGGGGATGACATGCTGGTAGGTAAACTGGATCCTGTCTAAATTGGCCCTAGTATGTGTATGTATGAATGTAAGTTAGTGGCTTTAGATTGTACACCCTAGAGGGTTAGGAGCGGATGTTAATGTAAAAAAAATAAAAAAAATAAAATATATTTATATATATATATATATATATATATATATATATATATATATATATATATATATATATATATATATATAAAATGTAAAGCGCTTTGTAGCGTAAAATGATGGCACTATATAAGTTCGTGTAATAAACAAAAATAAATAAAATAGTGGGCATAATGGGCTTGTATGTCGCCATCAACGATTTTTGTTTAGGTTGCCATGGAGAAGGTGCCTAGTAGAGGGAGGTGCAGTCTTATTGCACAAACCAAAACTCATTACTCTATAATAACTAACTCCACTCTGACACGTTGCATCCCTTCTGGAGAAGTCCTCAGGGACGCAACACGTCAAGGAGTGAAGTTTTTCTGATGCGATCATGCTTGTCTGGTACCTTCTGGTGGATGATCTCTGCAGGGAAGGGTAGTATTGTCTCAACAGTGAAGCAGGCGAGTATGAGACTGGTAGGGATGGATAGGATTCTCATTGTTTTGCTGCATATGGATACCATTTTCTGTAAGTTTAACTTGTAGTGCTGTGATTTCTATCACATTGCAAACAGAGAGCACTATCTGTGGTGGTTTGATCTATTACATGCACCATTCCTTTTGGGGAGATTATTAACCCTTTGTGTTACCAACAAATCCATTATCATTGGTTATCACCGTAGCTGGAGCTGTCCCCCTCTTTCTACTGAGCACTATTAGACCTCCTATAGATTCAAAGGTCTTATCTAAAAGCAGAACTTTACCCATAACAACTTGATGAAAAATAATGGTCTTTAGCAAGGAGCATACATTCAACATTAATAATTATGCTACCAGCTTTAGTGGGTGCTGTAAATTCCCTCTATCTATGTTCCAGTTTCTTCTGCCATTTTGCTGAAGCTCAGAGCCCCTGAACAGCAGTAAATCGTAAAGCAGAACTAAGACCATCGATTTAACAGTGTCAAATAACAGTTACATTCTTGGAATCCTGGGATTGCTAATTGTCACATTTGCTTTTGTCCTCAACCAAACTGTCAATCCATCAAATGGCTGGTGTCATAACTGATCACATGTGCAGCACCGTGGCAGTTGCAGATCAAACAAAAGCAGCTTCTGTAAAAGGATAGATAGGAGGCTTTAATTTAAATTAAGGCTGTCAACAAATCTGGCAGTGCCTTAAAATAGAGAGCAGCTGAGAATGTGCAGAGCAGGGCAAGACAGTGTATTACTGGAATTTAAACAGTTTAAGCACGTATTTTTAAATGTTTTACATAGCTATACCTGCAAAAGGGGCCAAGCTGAGGTGATCTAGCAGGACTTAATTTTCTGACTAGCAGCAGGAAGGGATGTCTCCCCCCCCCCCCTTCCCGCTACCTTCCAATGCTTTCTTGGGCTGCCTCGTCCCAGCAGGGAACCAGAGAATGCAGCCAACAGTTCCACTGGCTACCCATAGAGCTGATCGGAGACTGGAATGGATCCAATCATCACTTTGGTCTAAGATACCAGAAGCTATGAGCATTTCATCATTTTGGTTTCGTCGGATATAAACAGCGCCATTTTTAAAGTGGGAAAGCATCTGATCACATCGATCTTTCGTACTGCCCTGGCATTTTAGCACCTCAAGAAATGTGACAGGCAGTCAAAGTAAAAGCGGCATAAATTCGAACATACAGTGCTTAGCATTAATGAGTGCACCCAACAGATTTGTCAAAAAAACCTTTACTTTCCTTTCAGAATCAACATTTTCTATGAGACACTATACTACAAAATACTTACACAAATGTGGGCCATTGATTGCAAACAAGATTTGTTAATGTGCACACACAAAAATGTATTTTTCCTAACAAATTAATTCAAGACAAGGTTGCAAAAATGAATACACCCTTAATGAAAGTCTTAGGAGCAAAGCTAAATTGTAGACAACAAACTTCTAATTAACAAGAATTCAACTACAGGAGAGTCTAATTATTCATTAAACAGGTATCCAGCAGACAGATGATTATAAAAAGGCATTAAAGAAAACCCCTTCCCATTTCATGCTGGCAGCAATGGCACCACATGGAAGAGAAATATCACAAGAAAATTTCTTTACACAAGAAGGGTGAAGGCTAAAAGAATATCAGCAAAGCTTTACTTATCAGTCAGAATGCAGTAGCAAAAGTGATACAAAAACTTAACAAAAATGGAACTGCAACCATCTCACAGAGACATCCAGGCCATCCACAGAAGTTAACACCTTGAATGGAGCATCTTCTGCAGTTCGCTAAAGAAGTAAAAAGCCGAACTGGTGTGATTGTTTCCCATTACACAATACAACGTACACTGCAGAGGAATGGCATGCATGGGTGTCATCCACAAAGGAGGCCTCTCCTAAAGCCCATGCACACAAGACCACCTAGAATTTGCCAGGGCCCATGCCAAAACAGAAGAAGACTACTGGGACTCTATACTCTGGAGTGAGAATACCAAGATAAATGTTTCTGGAATGGATGGCTTCAAAACTGTATGGTGCCGCAAAGGTGAGGAGTACAAAGAAAAATGCATGGTGCCTACAGTGAAACATGGTGGTGGCAGTATCCTTCTGTGGGTCTGCACGAGTGCCGCATTTCATTGATGGTATCATGAATCCACAGATGTACTGCTCTAAATTGAAAGAGAAGATGTTACCATCACTCTGTGCCCTTCGTCGTCATGCGCTTTTCCAACATGACAATGATCCAAAACACGCCTTAGGTCACTGTTGTATTTCTAAAGAAGAATAGGGTGAAAGTGATTCAGTGGTCAAGTATGTCTTCTGATCTGAACCCAACTGAACACCTATGTGGAATTCTGAAGAGACAAGTTGAGCATCACTCTACATCCAGTATCCAGGCTCTAAAAGAGGTCGTTCTTGAAGAATGGAAAAAGACAGATGTTGCAATGTGTCGCCAACTTGGTCAATCCATGCCTAGAAGACTTGGTGCTGTCATGTCACAAATCATGGAAGTCATACAAAATACTAGATATCGTAGTTTTTGTTGTGGGGTGTACTCATTTTTGCATCAACTAATTTGAGTTATAAAACTGAATATTTTATAATCTAAGTTACATTATTAACCTTACGTTCATGTAATGAGCTAAAACAAATGTTTTATAAGAATCAGTTGCGGCAAAATTGCTGTGTTCATTGAGATATTGATAAAAATCTTACTTTTCAAAAAGGGTGTACTCATTTATGCTGAGCACTGTATATACCATAGTTTGTAGACGCTATAACTTTCACACAAACCAACTAATATACATATATTGGGATTTTTTTTTTTTCTTTTAGCAAAGACATGTAGCAGAATACATTTTGGCATACATTTATGACTGAGGTTATTGGATATGTTTTATAACCAAAATAAAATATTGTTTTTTTCAACATTTTCAGTCTTTTCATTTATCACAAAATATAAAAAACCCAGTGGTGATAAAATACCACCAATAGAAAGCTCTATTTGTGTGAAAAAAGGACACATTTTGTTTGGGTACAGCATTGCATGACCGCGCAATTACCAGTTGAAATAGCACACAGCCGAATAGCAAAAAATGGCCTGATCATGAGGGGAGTAAATCTTCCGGAGCTGATGTGGTTAAGGTGAAAGTGTTTCGGCTGGCACATGATGGAAAAAGAAACCACCTGTAGATATGCTATAATTTTAGGAAGACTGTTTTTGGAAGATTACACCAGGTGGAGCTGCTTATGTTGGACTGCAGAAAATCACTTTTGTGTTTAATTTACACTTGATTTTTCATAATTTCCACAATATAAACGTTTGAGATATGGTTCCTGTTTAATATGTGTTTATATTAAAAGGAACAGAAATTAAGCTGTATATATGAAGTTCATTAAATAGGCACGAAGGAGATAAAAAAAAAACATTATGTAGTGCAAAACTTAAGGGTAAAACAAATCTTAACGCCTAAGCACAAATTTTGCAACCAACATGTGTTAGCAAAACATATCACCACAGCTACTTTGTGCATCCAGATGTATTATACCTAGTTTTTTTTTTTCAGGACAAATTGGGCTTTTATTTGGTGGTAAATGGTAATGGATCTCTCGATTTATTTTTTTATTACCAAAAGGAAAAAAAACTGGACCAAAATAGTAAAAAAAAAATAAATAAATAAAATTACCGACCTTTGACCCAGACCAAAACACGAACCCTGGCACAGACATAGATCAAACCTTGATCTAGGTATTTTATGTTTATTTTAATAAATTTTTTGCACTTTTTTTCTCTCTGAAAGGACTGAGTGATAGAATGTATCTCTCTCCTCCATTCAGAGAGAAACAAGCGGGCTTCACAGTGATTGATCACTGTGACAGCCAATCAGAGGCTATCCCAGCAGTCAGGTGACCTGGAATCAGGAGGTTCGGGTTCCAATCACTAGAACGGGACCCAGGGCTCTCAGTGACACCCGCCTTTTTGCTGGGAGAGTGCTGTATGCAGTTTGCTGGGAGAGTGCTGTATGCAGTTGGCTGCCATTTCAATCTAGTCTCAAACAGGTTTGTTTCCAGGCACAGGGATCCTCTAGTGTAAGCAGTGGATGCTCTTGTGGTCCTGTAGGATCAGTAGGCCCTGATATATGCCTTTCCTCGTTAAAAAAAAAAAAAAATCTTCCTCATCTGCTTCGCAGGATTGAAATGGAGGACATTCTGGTGATTTTAACTGCTTCAGTTTGGCCTGAGCAGATGTGGTATTCCAACTTGATGAGGCTTCCGAAAGATGCTCTGTGTCCCAGGGATTGATTTGCTATCCTGCTTCATGACTGCTGCCTAGAACAGCATAGCTATTGAAGCCGTTTCCCAATGACAGGGGCACATCTTTGGACATGGATTACATATTCCAGTTTGTGTGTGTGTGTGTGTGGGGGGGGGGGTCTCAGGGCTTCCGCCCCAGAAATTTCTCTGTGGGACCAATCACCTGCTTCCTGTAGCTGGGTCTGGGCAAGCATTTGACTCTGGGCACTATTAGGGGTCAGGTTTCTGCCCATCCTATCCTGTTCTGGAGAATGCTGACCTCTCATTCCTTGATTCAAACCTCTGAAAGGGTGTCTTATGTGTTGCTCACAAACTGCCCCCCTTTCCACTCCCAAAGACTCAGTGGGATCTGAATTTGGTTCTGACTGCACTTTATTGCAGGTACTTCTATAGCACTGACATTTTTACACCTTACATGTTCACCTCAGTTCCTGCCTTACAATCCAAGGTTCCTAAATCACACCCATACATAAACATACTTTAGAAACCACTGTGTAAACCATTTTGACCCATTCCTTTTACTACTCTCACCCACAAGGTAATTTTCTTGAAGCCATTACCTCTGCAAGGTGAACTTCTGAGCCAGCATCCTTCTCTTACAAAGTACCCTTTTTGGTTTTGGATAGGGACAAGGTGGGGTTGAGGTCCAGGGACTTCCTTCCTATCTAAGGTAGTTTTTGCCTTTCACCTCAACCAGGACATTGTTTTTCCATCCCATTGCCCAGCACTAGTTTGCCAAAAGAAAATTACCCTCCATTATTGCTTGAATGTGCCTCAAGCTATGCAAGTCCCTCACTCACTGCTTCTTTTTCAAAAGACTGATTCCCTTTTTGTCATCCCGGATGGATCCCATAAGGAATCCTCATTCCACTATTTCTAGGTTTCTTAAAACCATAAGCTTGAATAATGGCTTGTCTAAGGATCGGGTTCCACCCTTTCCTGCCCAGGCGCACTTTGCTTCTTAGGTTTTTCAGCATCCGATCCCACACGGTCTTCTGTTCTAATGTCTATCAAGAGGACATTTCCCTCTCAAGTGATGCCAGCTTTGAAAGATCCTTTAGGCAACTCTTTGAAATGTAGATAGTCCCCAGTTTTTTGTTTTCCTTGGCCTGTCACTAATTGTTTGCCGTGTTGCCCACCCCTCATTTGGACTGCTTTGGGACATACTGAAAGTCTTCCAGCATTCTATAATTGACAAAAAAAGCAAGTGCCGTATATACTCGAGTATAAGCCAAGTTTTCAGCACATTTTTTGTGCTGAAAAACGGCCCCCTCGGCTTATACTCGAGTCAACGTCTGCAGAGGTCTAGCAGGGGGACAGAACAGAAGGGAAACTAAGTACAGGGGTGGGCAGGGGGCTGCTGTCTCTTACCTGGCTCCGGTCCCACGACGATCCGGTCCAGGAAGCGCGGCTGCTCCTTCATTCGGTTCGTCCACTGGATGTTCGCGCGGCTGCTCGGCTCCGCATTCTCACCGGTGATTGGCCGCCAGAACTGTAGCTCAGGAAAGGCACACAGGCGGCCAATCACCGGCGAGGAGGCGGAGTTGAGCGGCCCCGCGAAAATCGAGTGAAGGAGATGCAGGTAAGTGTGCCGTGCTTAGGTGCTGCTGCAACCACATATGCTGGCTGCAGCAGCACCATACTGGAACAGGGGTCAGCAAGTGTCAGTGGGAGGAATAGTGCCCCATCATTGGTGTCACTGATACCAATGATGGGGCATTATTCCTCCCACTGACACCAACGATGGGGCACTTTTCCTCCCCCCCACTGACACCAACGATTGGGCACTATTCCTCCCCCCCCCCCACTGACACCGATTGGGCACTATTCCTCTCCCCCCCCCCCCCACTGACACCAATGATGGGGCACTATTCCACCCCCCACTGACACCAATCATGGAGCACTATTCCACCCCCCACTGACACCAATCATGGGATACTATTCCCCCCCCCCCACTGACACCGATGGGGCACTTTTCCTCCCCCCCACTGACACCAACGATGGGGCACTATTCCTCCACCCCCCCCACTGACACCAATGATGGGATACTATTCCTCCCACTGACACCAATGTTGGGACACTATTCCTCCCACTGACACCAATGTTGGGACACTATTCCTCCCACTGACACCAATGATGGGACACTATTCCTCCCACTGACACCAATGATGGGACACTATTCCACTGACACCAATAATGGGGTGCCTCATTTCCCACCCTCGGCTTATACTCGAGTCAATAGTTGTTCCCAGTTTTTTGTGGTAAAATTAGGTACCTCTGCTTATATTCGGGTCGGCTTATACTCGAGTATATACGGTAGTATTTTTTAACTCACCGTAAAATCCTTTTCTTGGACTCTCAACCCTCTTTATCATCATACTGTTGGTATTGCTTTTCTACAAAACTGAGGCATGCTGCTAGTAGGCAATGGTTGTCCTGGGCTGGCAGGTTTTTTTTTGTGTCCAATCCAGCAGTGTCCAGAAATAAAACATGAAGGCTTCCTCTGTCCCTCAATGGACTTCAAGAAAAACATTTTACAGTAAATACAAAAATCCTAATTTTATGGGAATTATGTTTTTACATGCTTGCTGGGTCACGGTTTTGTAGGCAGGTAAATAATGTACCCTCTTAGTGGTGTATGAAATACAATCAACATAATCACGGAACAACCCTTCTGACACAATTGAATGCTAGATAAGCCACGTGTCTGAACTGTGAAGCCACATCAGCAGCACACATTTTTAAAGGGGATTCAAGACTTTTTTTTTTTTTTTTTTTAATAGAATGGAGGTTTTTTTTATTGAAGTTTTTTTTACTGGAAAGATTTCTTCTCCTTGAGGATATAGGAGAGTCAGGGTGTCAAAGTCCAATCCTCCCTGCTGTCCACACTCTCCTGTATGAAAGTTAATATGAGCCCCCTTGGGAACAGGAAGGGTATTGCAGCATGCTTGCATATGTCTAAAGGCTACTGCAAGCACTTTTTTGCCCATGTTCTCTTTACAGCATTTTTTTTTCTTATTTTTATTTTAAAGAGGAACCTTAGTAAAAAAAATTCAAACAGGAAAGCTTTTTGCAATAGAGAAGACATCCTAGGTCTTCTGCAATAAAAGATTCTTACATCCCTGTTCACAATATTCTTTAGAATGTACACTGAGCTTCATATGGCGGCTGGGTGCAACAAAAGTAACTTTCAGTGGCTTAGAAGGGTGGGCTTTCAAGAGAACCTGTCATTTTTACCCTGAATATGCAAAGACATATCCTCCCTAATAATATACTAGTTGAAAGATTGTGTATTGACTAAGAAAACAAGAGTTAACTCACCCCCAACTTTCCAAGCATTGGTGTAATAATTGTGACTGAAGTTGCTTTTTAAAATCTTTTTTGATAAGCGGTTTGCTACCTAAATAGATGAGAACACACTGCAAACTATAACACAATGCATCTTAAGGTACAATTCTGAATAGGATGAGCAACTATATCAATAAAGTGATCAATGATTGAAAACCAACACTACTGACTAAAAGACACCCCAATGTGACAGCTCAGACAGAAAGTAAAAAAAGGCCTATTTACTTAGAAGTAAAATATTACAGAACTATGATACCAATAGAGCAAAGAGGTTATATTTAAACAAAAACATACCCTGCTCACACTAAAGATGCTAAAATCTTGTTTCTTATTGGTTGCTGTGAGTCCCGGCATTTGGGACAAAACAGACATTCTTTTCACTTAAAAGTGTAATTTCTATGTTTATTTTTACATAAAGCACAAGAAAATTAGTATTTTGTGTCTTATTCGCAAGAATTAAGCATACACACTAAAAAGTAGATGCTTCATTTAGCATATACTGGGACCGTAAAGGAAAAAAAAAAAAAAATCAGCAAAATAAAAATCACACAACGGTGGTTAGAACATAAAATTTTCATTAAATTTTAAAGGAAGCAGTTTTTCAAAGACAGAGCCAAAAATAAACAAAAAAAACGTACACGGTCTGACTACAATGTCAGCAATAACAGCAAACCCCCCCCCCCCCTATTGATTCATGTCTCATTCTCAATGGATGTTTAACAGTTACAATTTATGTCAAACGGCTTGCAAGACCAATACTGGATCCCAGATTTTCTTTGGTTTCCACAAATAAAAATTCCTTTGTGTAGCACCCATAGAAAGCAGTGGCTGGGCTGTCTTGTGAATTATTCTCTTGACACTGAGATTACATAATTCAAATGTTACAATAAGCAAAAATATCTGTATTTCTTCTTAAGTGGATTATAAAATGAAAACAAATGCAACACCTTATGACATTTAAAATGGTATTAAACCCAAAAGCAAAATATTATATTGCAGCTTACCAATTAGACGTGATGGCTTCCTTTTTTTCCCTTCTATTTTCATCTGGTGATCCAGCCAGCAAGTCTGTTGATTTTCAAAAGCACAAAGCTCTCCAACAAAAATGTATCACTTTACATGGATTAGAAAAACCATTAAAACAAATGTGCAATACAATCACCCAATAAAATAAATACAAACTAGTCTGTAGTTATTTTGTTGGGTAAAAAAGAGCAGACAAGGACGCACTCTCATCGTGCATTACCGTGGTATGCCACGTGTTTATTAAATAGACAAATGGATGTATACTCACAAACCAACGAAGATAAAACCAGTGTATGTGGTCCGTAATAACAGTCGCACAATTGCTGTGTCCCCTATAGGATATGCTAACGCGTTTCGGGAGATATACCCCTTCCTCTCCTGAAATGCGTCAGCTTATCCTATAAAGGACACAGCAATTGTGTGACTGTTATTGCGGACCACATACACTGCTTTTATCTTCGTTGGTTTGTGAGTATACATCCATTTGACTATTTAATAAACACGTGGCATACCACAGTAATGCACGATGAGAGTGCGCCCTTGTCTGCTCTTTCACCAGTGTTCAGATTTCCCGATATTTGAAGGGCAGCACCTCTTCGTCTGGCATCCTGAATTTCATTTAGTCTGCATGAGGATTGGAGAGCTGGTTTCGTTTGTCTACTATTTTGTTGGGTGACTGTATTGCACATATTTGTTTTGTTCGTATCATTTTAGCACTGCACTATTGGTTTTGTGAAATTTTCTAACTATGCTGAGAACTCGGCCTGTTTTCCATTGATCAGACTTTTGCTGACACACCATCACTATAGAGCCACTGAGAAGACTAACGTGCTGCTGTTTCTACTCTCCAGCTTTCTATGATCCTTATGCAGCTGAGAACAGAGGGCATGTGGTCACTTATGAAAAAGGGGGGAAAAAAAAGTTATTTATAAAGTTTATGTATACACAAAATGTGCTGCCTTTCATTTCTATTTTAAACTGGATGGGTTGTTTTACAAGGTGAGGGTTTACAAATACTTTCAATCTGCTTACACATTTAATCACTAACCTCCCCCAGGGCTGTCAATGCTGCTATCCGCTCATTAATCCAGAGTTGTCTCACGAA
The DNA here is from genome assembly GCF_062004578.1 of Staurois parvus. NCBI lineage: Eukaryota > Metazoa > Chordata > Amphibia > Anura > Ranidae > Staurois > Staurois parvus. The sequence goes on from NW_028318614.1 coordinate 7,929,215, forward strand.
TACTGAAGGTGCGTTACCTGGCTGGATTACCAGGTGAAAGCAAAGGGTAAAGGCCAAAGAAAAGAACACTGATTCAGCCACCACATCTAATGATTGGTAGGCTGTAATATAATACATTTTTGGGTTTAAAATGGATTTACCCCCAAAATTCTAGTTGTGATGTGGACCTTTACTCAAATGTGGAGTGGAATTCTAGCAAAAAAACAAAAAAAGTATGGGGGTAAAAAAAAAGAAAAGAAAAAAAAAAAAGATGCTATAGGTTCCCTTCAGTGCTAGACATTTGTGAAGGTGTAGGCTGTTAGTCACATAATCTCCACTGAAGGATCAGCCAAGCCAATCTCTGATCCTAAATTTCAGCAGAGTACATTCAATCAAATGGTTAGGACTTCAAGTATACTTGTACTGAGGTAAACATATAGCCTCCCACTACTGACTTCCTAAAAATGATGTTAGGTACCTTCTGGTTCTTGCTGCTGTTAATACTTAGATTGTAGAGTTTGTTTTGGGTCAGTGAATCAGAATATGTGCCTAGGGTAAGCAAGGCTAAAAGTACTGAGGCTACAGGATCATCATGAAACCAGGAAAATTTGATTTTGAGAAGGGATGGTCAGTAATAGGCATGTTCCACCAAGTACAGTTGTCCTTTTAGACGTGTATCACTGAAGGAAGCCTGAAGAGGCATTTTCTCTAGAAAAGTGTTTCAGCCCCTTGGGTACCATCTTTTAACATATCCCAGCAAAACTACAGTGACGTATAGGCCCAAGTCAATATCTGTGCTTAGGCAACCTTGCCTTCCATTTGAGCCAAATTAAATTTAACATAGATTGCAGAGTTTTTAAAAGGTAATAACATAATAGATTTTTCAGTGATAATATGAGGTGGCAAAGTTCACCTTAAAATCACCGCAAGCATGACGTTTCAGAGTCAGTCTGTTTTTTTTTGTGTTTTTGTTTTGTCAACTGCATAACATTGAGAGTCTTGAACACTGAAAGCACTAGGTACACATCTGGGCCTGGTTTAGTTCTATCTGATTTTGGGATCTCAGGAATGTATACACATTATACAAACCCTCAATCAAAATAACAGAACATGGTCTGGATATCTGACCGAGTAAACATACCCCTTGGCGACCACAAAGGCTGTGGCATTCTGTACATACTCTAGGTCAAGTACTACTGCCTTTTGTCAATAGCCTTCTCAGTGTCAGTGCACCCACTAGAGCTTTCTCCATGGGGTTCAATTAGACTTGAAATAGTGGCAACCCAGATATTTAAGAAGGAGAAACTACAGCTTAAATAATTGGCTGCTATTAGCAACTTCTCCACTCTTCATTGTACTCAATAAAGAAGGTTAATTTAGTAAGGTAGTGCAAAGTCAAAGGTGGCATGAGATTTCCTCAATTTGTCTTAATACGTCACTGTATTTTGCTTGCCATCACTACCATACTAAATAAACACATATGCATTGCATGTAACGTAAACCAACTAGAGTACAATCCATCCCGCAAACATCCCAAACATTGAAAATATCACCACGCAAAGGTGCTTGCAATAAACAGGTTTAAAGAAATTTCAATTGCAGTCTAATTTATTTCCTAAAATGTCAAAATATAGCCTTCTCCTTTTTACTGTTTGCACACAGGAACTGGAGAGAGGGATACTGCACCATTAGAACACCAACTAGCACGTGAAACACCCCACAGCTGCTGCAGATGACGTCACATGCCTGGTTTCTGCACAGGCACTGGTGCCACAGTTCACATCAGCTATGCAGAAAGTTCTTAGGGGAGAAACCCCTCTTCACAATGCAATATATGAAAAAAGAAGGGACAGCTTTCAGCATGGAAAGAGGGTTTGGGGGGTAGTAGGGGGTAATAACCTGTACAAATACACACATTTCCATTCGCTGGCAAAAGCCCTTCACTGGCCAGTTCTAGATGCGAAAGATTTAACTGCCATATGGGCTGCATAACAAGGTATTCCCTCCTTAGGCACTGACAGGATTAATGCAAGCTCTCCTCACTGTCCATCAGGCCAATGGAGGCTACTCCCACATAGGATTTTGGGGAAGCCTAAGGGGTACACATAATGGAGAGGGTCAGAATCAGTGAATCCTGGTTAGCTCTTCCACTATTTTGATCAAGTCGTCAACAGTTGTCTCTCTCTTCATACCGCTGCCATCATCGATCTGCAAGATAAGTAAAACATTGTTCAGTAATGCACATAAAATGGGATTTTGGGTTGGAGCCTGTAAAATCCTTTTCTTTGAAGTACATCACTAGGACACTAATGTTTTTTATTCAGGATAACAGGGCTTTGCTGCCACCTTCAGGTGACTGGACACTGGCAAAAAAAAAAAAAAAAAAAAGACAGGAAATACCTTCCTAGGCTCAACTCCTCCCAGCTAGACAAGGCTTCAGTATTTGTAGTAAGTCATGAACCACAAACAAAGACAGGCAGAATCTTGGGGTCCCGTTATGTACTTCATGAAAAGGATTTTACAGGTAAACCAAAAATCCCATTTTCTTTATTGTACATCACAGGACTAAGTATCTTCGTGGTTAGAAGGTCCCAAAGCACTGAATACAAGGAGAGTGCAACACGGCCAACTTGCTCCAATAACTAAAAAAAAAAGTTAGGATATCATGCAGCAGTCTGCAAAACACACCTACCAAAGGCCAGGTCCTCAGCAGCTCTAACATTCACCTGGTAAAAAGGAGGAACCAAAGATCACGTAGTAGCTTAAAAACTTGAGGCTCGTGTCAAATTGCCCAGGAAGCAGCAACACTCCTTCCAGAATGAGCTGCCACCCAAATCCTTTGGACCATAAGCTGTGGACGTAAGATAATGGATCCATTGAGAAATGGTAGATTTGGAAGCTGCATGAGCCTTCCTTGGGCCTCCAGGAAGTACAAAGAGGGATTCTGACATATTGCAGCAGTTGACTTCAGGTAACACCAGATAGTACAAAACATACCAAAGCGTGAAGAGCCTTGTCCCCTGGTGTCTGAAACTCACAACTGAGATGGAACGAAGAAACAACCCTACGTAAAAAGAGGGCTGAGCCTACAGAACCACCTTGTCAAGATGGAGCATCAGGAATGATTCCTTAAAGAAAAGAGCATCCACTTTTGAAACTATGAGTCAACGTAATGGCAACCAGGAAAAATAATCTTCTGTGTCAGGAGGGCTAAATGAATATCCCAGATGGGTTCAAGTTGAGATTTCTGCAATACAGAAAATACCAAGTTGAGGTCCCACGGAATCGGAGTCATGATCAATGGAACAATGCATGCAGTGCTTTGTACAAAGACATGCACCAAGGAGTGTGAAGCAATTGGTCTCCAAAAAATGGCTACCAAGACCTAAATCTGAACCTAACTTGTACTCAAGGCCAAACCCTGATCACCTCCACATCAGGTTGTGACCTACTGGCAAGGATAAAATTCCCTAGTCTAAAGGACAGCCAAAGGAAAATTTACCACAGAACTTGGAAATCTTATTTTAAGTCACATTTCAAGCCTTCAGTAGGGTAGGAACAACTGAAATCAGACATCCGTGTATCTCAGGACCCTGGCTCCAAAAGCCAGGGACTTTAAAGGACAGAAGTTTGGACCTTGCAATAGAAGGTCAGGTCGGCTTGAAGTATACAAGGGTCATCCGTAGACATGTTTACAATGCCCAAGTACCATGATCTAGTGGGCCAAGCTGGAGTAATCAGTATCACTGGAATTACTGCCATTCAAATACTATGAAGCAGAGGTTCGAAGGTAGAAGTTGAAATCCTGGGAAGGACTAAATTACGGAGGACTGCTCCCATGGTGTAACCAGAGCATCCACAGAGTAGCCCTGGTCATGGAGAAGAAATCTGTCCAGCTTCACATTGAAGCTGGATGCTTGAAGATCCACTTCTTGAGTTCCCCACCTTTGAAAGAGTTCCTCAAACACCTACATTTCAGGATGTGGATGGGTAACAACCTCTCCTGTGGTGAACCAAAAGTTTCCTTCTGTAAACTTAGAACCCATCCTAATGTCTCCAAAGTGTGCATTGTATGACACACATTGGTCTCCAGCAGTGAAGTGGATTACTCCCTAAGAAGCAAGTCATCCAGATATCCTAGAACATGGATACCCCAGCTACGCAGGAGTCCCAGAACCAGAGGCCAGGACCTTGGGAAACACACAAGCCACTGGTACTGCAAACCCAATCATCCACAATCACCCCTTGCCAAACCTCCGTTAAGGCCTCCATACATCCCCCCCACCCAAACAAGTGGGCGAGAGGCATCCTTAAATACTTGGAGCTCAATCACTGGACACGAGGTGAGGATTTGTACAGCGTTAACGTCTAATCAGTGTGGACAACTTACACAAAAAACTCACAATGGCCTTTAGGGTCTGAGATAAGCCCTGACCCTGGCAGTCAAAAGTAGATTCTTTGGATGAGGATCCTTCTGCATCCCCTTCTATCGGAACATTCTAATCTTCCTCTACCTCGTCCTTCATTGATTTCTCCTCTGTTACTAATGAGGAGGAGAGGGAAATGCTTCTACTTGCAACCAAGGGGGTCCAAGCCAGCAAGTAATCAAGAACATTGCTGCTTTACCCCCATAATAGCAGATGTGATTTCCTCCCTTGTCACAAATGAACTGGAGTAAGGTGCCTCAGAAATACCAGAGAGGGTTGCAGTCAGAGCTGCCAGGAACATACAGACGCCCCAACTCCACCCCCACCTCAGGGAATACATTTCATGCGGGGGACTGCATCCAAATTTCATCCTGCTAAAAACTGCCAGTGACCCCCACAAGGAAAAGTTGTGTGGCCCCCATAAGGCTCTGCTGCAACCTGTAGTCCCACCAGCAATTGGACTGCTGTGTGTTGCTATGGCTATTTGATTTTTATAGCATAGAAATATGAAAGTATTTTACTTAGCTATTATGTATTGTTTTTGGAAGCTAGGCCTCCCCAAATCATATGCCAATTAACTCATTAAACTGGTTTTTGACAGAAGTGATGCTATACTGTAAGTTGGGGGGAAGAAGACTTGGATAACCATATGTTCAAGAAGAGAGAGCAGCACTAGTAGTTCTGGAGGACACGAAAAAGGAAGGAGCAGTAAGAAGAGTCCATCACCAGGAAAACCCAAGTTAAGTAGCTGTTTAGTATAATTATTGCATACATCCATGCTATTTTGCTGAGGAGGATAGCAAGTTTGAGCATGTGTAAAATATATGAATATTTTGTAATACTTGTAGGTCATGTTTTCCTTAAGGTTTGCTTTACTAAACTTCCTTGCTTTACCCGCAGAGCGACTTGAAAGACACAGCAAAAAATGCTGCCACCTTTAGTTCCATGGGGAACTACACTACTGCTGCAACTAAATTCACTTTCCTTGCTGCAATTAGTGGCCCCCCAAGAGCCCACACTACTGTTCTGGTGTGGAGATCCAAGAAAAATTGGTCCGCCCCACACTTGTGATAACGCTGTCCACAGTGTGCATGCACCCTAGTCAGTCATGCGTGAAGGCAGAGAGCAGTCTAAGACTTTTTGCCTCCTACAGTCAGGGGCCAGAGCATCCCAGACTACCCCCTAAGCTCTGCTATTTAGCCCTTAACATAGCGCACAAGGCTGTACAGTTGCATGAAACCCCTACACACCGTTTACAATAAAAGAAACTTTTGGCCACAATATTCCCTTTTCCATTAAGTTGGGGGGCATCAGATGAGTCCAATCTTCACCCATCACAGTTGGCTCTGCCACAAGGGCCTCCAGGAGCTCAATTTCTCAGCTGAGGATCACTGCCCTCCGTATAGTACCCTACCAGTCAGTGAGGCAATATATCACTGCGCAGCGTCCATGCTACTGGCCATCCTTGCTTATCCAGAGTAGGATCCAGGTATCATTCCTCGGAGTGTAGAAAAGCCACAGAAAAATGGGTACAATAAAGTCTACTAATCCCAGATGGAACAGTCGAGAAGCTAGCTACCTTTTCATGCAAATATTGCACTGAAAAGACTATCATCTAAGACACTAGCAAAAAACTGAAGCCTTGCTTAGCTGGGAGAAGAGGATTGGTATAGCCAGCACTGGTAGCTATGACTAAGGCTTATTACCAAAATGCGTAAGCCATTTTATACACACATTTTACTTGCTCAATAAAGTTCATTACTCGGGAAGACGAGTGCTGGCTATACCAATTTTTCTTCAGTTGCATCATGCAGGGAAGACACATTAAGCCAGAGCACTGACATTCCACCTCCATGGGGGTTATCTCTGGGCATAGCACCTACTTGTTCATTGCTTAGCTGGGGGGGGGGGGGTTATGCCTAGGAGGGGATTGCAAGTCTTTTTGCCAGTGTCCAATCACCTGAAGGTGGCAGCATAACCCTATTGTCATGAATTTGAAGATGCTCTGTGTCCTGTGATGTACAATAAAGAAACATGTTTGGAGATGACATGGAGCATTAGAAAACTGAATGAAGCATACCTGTAAATTTGCTACTACTTCCTGCATCTTTGACCTACTGATGTCCAGGAAGCTCTCAATCAGATCTCCATCTATAAATCCTGTTGCAGCTTCAGTTTTCCTTTCTGTGTGGAATGATCTCCAGGTGATAAATAGTTAAGGATAATGTCTCACAAATGAACAAAAAAGAGAAGAATGAATGAGCTTTGCTGCATTATGAGAAACCTGCAATTTGTTTACACCAGAAGATGAGAATATATGACCCTTTTCAAGATACGTTCAATAGGAAGTCACATAACCCGTTCTTCATATTTTCTAACTGTTGCACCTGGTAGCCAATAATGGAGAACACAGGAATTTCTCGGAATAGGATGAGGCTCCCAGATATTACAATCTCAACTCACCCCCCTCAAACTCTTGCAGATGACCTGCCACTGTCATCAGTGCAAGTAATGTTTGCATGTATTCTTACAGAGAATCCACTAAAAAGAGATACTATATTTTGATTTTACTATATCAGGCCAAACGAATTAAAGCAGAGCTAGACTCAGGCAATCTCATTCTTCAAACATGACAAAAGTGAGTGGTAAACAAACAGTAGGCATTCTGCAGTTGCACTTTTGCCCAGAGACACTTTTACATCTACTGCACAGCTCTTACTGTTCTAGTCCCCGCCCCTGATGACATCATAACGATGCAAAAAGCAAGCGATTTCACGTTTAGGGTGAGTTCATAGGTCATGTAACTCAAACACACAAAAAACACAACACATGTGCGTTTTTTAATACATTTCAGGCCTGGTTCACACCAATGCAGTTTGCGTTTTGCAAATGTGATTTTTTACTTTTTTTCTGCCAACTTGTTGCTGGGCAGATTAAAAACACATAAAAAACGCAACATGTGTGCGGTTTCAATGTATTTCAGGCCTGGTTTACACCAATGCAGTTTGGGTTTTTGGTTTTGCAATGAGTTTTGCACGCATGTTTGAGACACTTTTTTGATACTTTATTTGATGTGTTTTGCGGTTTTTGAAATTAGTTTTCTTCTTGTTGGCTAAACTTGCTGGGCAGATTAAAAAATGCAAAATGCTTTAAAAATGCACACGTGTTACGTTTTTTGATGCATTTCAGGCCTGGTTCACACCAATGCTATTTGCGCTTTGTCTGTTTTGCAGTGCTTTTTGCAAATGCGTTTTTTAAAGTCCCATTTATTCTGTTTCACCAGTGAGGAGTTTATTCACTTTTTTCTTTGTATCCCCTCTCTCTTTTTTATATTATGTCTTTTTTGAATGTTTTTGCCAACTTGGTGCTGGAAAGATTAAAAACGCAAAAACACAAAAAATGCAACACGTGTGCATTTTCAATGCATTTCAGGCCTAGTTCACACCAATGCAGTTTGCGGTTTTTCCTTTTTGCAGTGCGTTTTGCATTTTTGCACACATGTCTGACACTTTTTTTAATGTGCTTTGCATTTTTTTTTTTAATAGGCCAACTTGTTGGAGTCAAAATTAAAAACATAAAATGCATCAAAAAAACGCAACATGTATTTTTAGCGGTTTCAATGCATTTCAGGTCTGGTTCACACCAATGCAGTTTGTGCTTGGTCTGTTTTGCGGGGGGGGGGGGGTGTTTGTCGAGGGGGTTACGTAGATTGCAAATGCAAAAACGTGTCAAACGCATGAAGAACCATGTCAAAAATGCACTACATGCGCTTTCTGCATCGTCTCCATTGAAGTCTACTGAACCAAAATTCCCTGACCATTTCCAAAAACTCAGATTTAAAAAATAAATAAATAAACGGAAAAAAAAGCATAGATGTGAATGTATTCCATAGGAAACCAATGAACTGTAGTGCGTTTCTGCAAAAAAAAAAAAAAAACACTAAAAAAAACGCATTTATGTGACACTGCCAGAGCCCAACAAAATTACCTCCAGCAGGCCACTGGTGTGAATGTCTCTGGCCAAACAGACTTCATGAGGGCCCTGTGCTCACTGCCCGCCACCATATAGCTAGATTGGCATTTGCCATTGAACACCAGAATTGGCAGGTCCTCCACTGGCACCCTGTGCTTTTCACAGATGAGAGCAGGTTCACCCTGAGCACAGGTGACAGATGTGAAAGGGTCTGGAGAAGCCGTGGTGGGTCAGTAACGGCCTGGGGAGGCATATCCATGGAGGGACACACAGACCTCTACTGGCTAGGCAATGGCACCCTGACTGCCATTTGGTATCGAGATCAAATCCTTGGACCCATTGTCAGACTCTACGCTGGTGCAGTGGGTCCTGGGTTCCTCCTGGTGCACAACAATGCACAATTCAAATATTAGTTATGCTGCGCAGCATACCTAATATTTTAATTTTGTTACTGAGGTATACCTTTTATGCTGGCAGCTTCTTATCCAGTTTGCCTAACTTATCTAGTCGAGCTCATTCATCTTGTTTTATTTAACAACAATGCCCAGCCTCATGTGGCGAGAGCATGCAGGCAGTTCCTGGAGGGTAAAGGAATACCATTAAATGGCCCCCACGCTCGCCTGACCTAAAACCAAAAGAACATCTCTGGGATATCATGTTTCGGTTCATCCGACGCCGCCAGGTTGCACCTCAGACTGTCCAGGAGCTCAGTGATGTCCCGGTCCAGATCTGGGAGGAAGTACCCCAGGACACCATCCATCATCTCATTAGGAGCATGCCCCGATGTTGTCAGGTATGCATACAAGCACGTGGGGGCCATACAAACTACTGAGGACCATTTTGAGTTGCTGCAATGAAATTTCAGCAAAATGGACTAGCCTGCTGTATCATTTTTTCACTTTGATTTTCCGGGAATCTCTGAATTCATTTCCATCAAATTATGGGGCATCCTTACGTTGCTAACACATTACCCAGTCCATATCAGTATAGATATCCAGCATGAGATTTTTCCCCATTGAGATCTGATGTGTTTTCGAAGTGTTCCTTTAATTTTTGTGAGCAGTGTATTTCAATCTGACCGTTTTGTGTAATCAGCATCACACATCTTCACTCTTGCAACTATTCAGTTAGCCTATTTAAATGCAGAAAGATGGTCACTATTATTTAGTATAGTCATGTGCACCACACTGATCATGGTCCAGAGAAAGCAAAAAGGAGAGACTTTTCTGAGGAGATCAGAAAAAAAAAAATAAAAAAATTAAAGACCAGCATATAAATGGTAAGGGCTCATGTACACTGCAGCTGAAAAACTCACGTTCAGGACCTGTTCAGCGTTTTTTTCAGCAGCCTCTGAACTCTCCCTAATGGAGTCCTATGTGTCCATGTACAATATGTCATTTACAGGCAGCTGAGTTTACAGTCGTTTTTCTGAATGCAGCAAACTTGCATTCAGGAGTAGATTTTATCAGCGTTTCAAATGCCAAACGCTTGCAAACGCGGCTAACTGCATTTGTGTTCAGAAGCGTTTTTTGACAGGCCCATATCCAGGGCACAATTCACTAAGCAGCCCCACGCCAAAATTAGAAAAGGAAAAAAAAAATGGCATGGGAAGGTCTCCTGAGGTTATCTTTTAAAAAGCTTCTAAAAGCAAACATGCATAAACGCGGCTAAACGCATTATGCAAACGCAGCAAAACTGACACTTTTTAACTTACGTTTTCCAGAGGTTTCCATCGTTCAAAAGAGTTTTCCAAACGCCCCGTGTACATGAGCCCTGAAGGCTATAAGATCATCTCCAAGCAGTTTGCTATCCATTTGACTTGGTGCACCTTGAATCCGTGCAGGGCACAACAAAACCTCAAGATTATCAAAGAATTCTGGAGCAAAACATGCTGCCCAGTGTCAGAAAGCTCAATTGCAGGTCATAGGTCTTTCAACAGGATAATGACCCAAAACATGCAGCTTAAATGCATCCCAGAAGGGCAAGGAATTAAAAAAAACAAAAAAACAAAAAAAAACTTTGGGACTTCAGAAATGCCTTCTATGATCTCTGATCTGAATCCTATTTGGCCTCTATGGAAAGATCTGAAGCATACAATCTGAAGAAGGCACCTTTCAAACACGCAATAGAAACAGTCTGTTCAAGATAAATGGGCACCGCATTACATTCTTTCCTGGCCTCGATGGCCAAGAAATGTCAATGGGGACCCGGAAGTGATGCCATAACGTCACTTCTGGGTCAGAAGAGGAGGGGAGCAGACGTGTCCGCTCTCCTCCATCCCCTCTACACACTGGCAGCAGCTTAACTGGTCCTGGGCCCGCAGATGGGCAAGCGGAGCCTAGAAGACATAGCGGGCAAGACGGAGGTACGCAGGATGTTAGAGGAGGAGGCTGGCACTTTGTGGAAGCAATCAGCGGCTGCACTGCCGTCCGAACGCTTCCACCAGACAGGCGAGCCCTGCTACATGCCTACAGCTGGGCTAAAGGTTTAAAAAAAAAAAAAACAAAAACAAAAAAAAAAAAAACAAGCACTACCTGCCCGGCGCCTGGAACTACATGTCCCAGGCGTCAGGCGATAAAGATTGAACATCCCTGTATAACAAATCCCCCACACAACTCCAGAAAAGTACGCAAATAAAAACTCTGATGTGGTAAAGATGTTACTAAATGCACACTAGTAAACACCTGACAGCCCAACTACCCCAAAAAATGCTGAAGGGAAATGCAATTTAAATAGGGTGACCAATTCAATAAATAAATTACTAAAGGCGATCCACAATGCAAATAAAATCAACCTGTGAAAAGTCCAATAATAGTCCAAAAAAAGCTTACCTGAGGAAGTCACATGGTAGTGACGCACCGCGTCGAAACAGGCTGGTGACATTTCCGGTCCACAAAGGACCGTATGTGTATTCCCTTGTATTCTGACATTCTATAGGAGTCTGCCTACTCTATTTTAAATGCAAATGCATTTCTATATGAGGGTTCAATATTTAATAAAATATTGCACTATGAGAGGCTTTTTTCCTCGAGTTTATATCTCCCCCGGGATCGCGGAAGATTTAAAGGGGACATATACCGCTCCATATGCTGAGCATCCATATTGTATCGTATATTACTTCATCTAGTGGGCCATCCTGGCAAGCTGGTCATTTAAGTTGAGAGGTCATGTTGACCTGTTTTATATAGGTCAATTAACAAGGCGAGGGCACATTGCATGTGGTGGAAAGTGCACGTACTGTATTGGATTCACTGGTGTTCACTGACTCGTGAAAAGTGCGGAACAAGGATTTTTTTGGACCATTATTGGACTTTTCACACATTGATTTATTTTGTGCATTCTAGATCGCCTTTAGTAACTTATCTATTCACATTTTTATTTTAATCATTCACCCTATTTAAATTGCATTGCACTTTTTGGGGCAGTGGGGCTGTCAGGTATTTACTAGTGTGCTTTGTGCATTTAGTAACACATTTGCATATCAGATTTATTTACGTACTGTTCGAGTTGGGTGGAGGGATTTTTATATATTTATTCACCATACAAACATTTGTGTTTGAGTTATTAGTACATTTCTGTTATATGTGAGAATTTAAAGGGTTTTATCTCTGTGTGGTTTTTGCCAGATATACTTGTTTTAATGTTTTTAGTACTTTGTACACTGAGGCAGTGCTACACTTTAGTATTTGCTTGGGCTAAACTACTTGCCAGGGACAGAAGGCTCACTGAGAGCTACAAAAATATCTTGTTTGCAGCAATAGTCTTTAAAAGAAGAAGGGCTTCTTTTTTTTTCTATTTATACTTACTTAGGTGGGTGCAGAATCTGTCCAATGCTACATCTGTCCCCTGCTGGCTCTAAGAGTGAGAACTCAGCGATCACATGGCCGCTGATGGCAGGACTGTCAGTCACCGTTATCCCCCCCAGCTCACTGGAGAGCTGAGCTGTGCAGGGGGAGGGAGCGGCTGGCTCAGGCTAAGCTGGGTGCCGCACCAGACTCTGGGGTGGATCCTGACTTTGAAGTTGGGATCTTTCCACAGCTGGGACCAGCTGAGTGACGGCAGCCGACAGTGGACTTCAGTCCTCTGTCAGCTGAAAATGGGTCACAGGAGTGCAAAACGAACTGCACTCCTGAGATCCACAGGAGAAGTGGAGCCAAAAGAGCTTTGGCTATACTTCTCCTTTAAAGGTTGTGCAACATCATATTAGGGGTCCCATAATTTTTGTCTATGTCATTTGCTTTTTATTTAAAATATCCTGGTAAATCAAAAAAGCCAAGTGTGTTTTTTATTAACTATGGAATAAACAATGATGATTGCCAATTACTTTTGTCACTTTCAAGGTGTTAGAGAAAATTGTGGGTTATTTTTTCATAAAATGGGTGTCAACAAAATTTGTTCATGGCTATAACCGTGCGAACTAATCTTTGTTAGCTGCATTTCAGATTTTATGTACTGATCCAATGTATCAGTTCTATTACCTGTATTTAAAACTATTGATTTAAGATCCACCATCAGATTCCTACATCATTCTCCTGCCTTGGACACTATTGCAATCCTTTATTTAAAAAGCCTTAAAAACTGGTTGTAAAGGCTCAAGATTTTTTACCTTCATGCATTCTATGCATGAAGGTAAACCTGTGTGCAGCAGTGCCACCAGGCTACTCAATACTTACTTGAGCCCCATTGCGATCCATCAATGTGCACAACAGCCTTGGCTGTCTCGGGTCTCTGCCTCCTCATCGGCTGAGACAGCAAGCGGGAGCCATTGGCTCCCGCTGTGGTCAATAACAGCCAGTCAGCCAATGAGTGGAGAGGTGGGCAGGGCCAATCCACAGCTCCGCATGTGAATGGACACACATGCTATGGGGGCACCCGACAAAGGAAGAACCAGGAGAGACTGCGGGGGACCGGAGAAGAGGAGGATCGAGACTGTTCTTTGCAAAACCACAGCACACAGCAAGTATAACATGTTTGTTATTGTACCAAAAAAATAATTAACCTTTAGTATCACTTTAACATTTAAAGACATTTGTTTAAAACAAAAATAGTCACACCTGTCATTATGATGCTATTTTTAAGCCATTTGGATAGAATGTTCAACACAATAGAAAAGTATATTGTATTAATAAAAGAAAGAAAAAAAAAAAATGAAGTATGCATTATACCATCTCTTTTTTTAGTGCCACCAAAACTTCAACAACCCTGTCCTAAACACAATAGCAAGATTACAAATGGCCCAGGGCTAAAAGAAAACTTAAAAAAAAAAAAAGAAAACAAAAACATGGAATTTTAAGAAATACTGAAATGTCATCACTATCTTCAAGGGGAAAAAAAAAGCCAAACACACAAAAACTGATTTTTCTTCTATGTGCATGGTAATATGAATATGGTTTTCTGTAAAAGGATATAATGAGTGTTCTATTTTGCCTACGCTCTTAATGACTTTGTTGAGCCTATTTTGAACATCAAGCAGAAGATTGTACCAGCTTTCAGATACCGATGTCACGAGACCTGAGATACACATAGGCAAAAAGAAATATTAATATAGACATACTAAGCCATACATGCAAACAAAAGAGAAGCCGCAAACTAGACTAACCGATCATTCCATTGACAGTTCCAAAAAGTACAGAACCCTGTGTTGGTGGAGACGTCTCTCCAAGATTCTGCATCACCAGTGAACCATGACAAAAGACATTGACAAACTCTCCCAGATGAAAAAGTCCAACTTCCTGCAGATGTTGTCGTTCTTCATCTGTTGTGGCAGCACTAAAAATAGAAGAAGCAATCTTTACAACTCCCTCAAAACTGTTAAATTTGTGGTCATGTTATCAAGTTAGATCACACCAATATTCTGTACTGCGCTCAAGATTTTGCAGCATAGATTACCTGTTCCTTTCTTCAAAGAATTTGACTATTTTGATAAAGCAACCTGTTGCTAGGAGTTAAAAATACTTACCTAACTTAACACTTAATCTACACTCAGTACCACATAATGACAAAGTGAAAACAGAATTTTAAAATATCATATTTACATATGCAAGCAGACCCTTTACTGTGTACTTTGTTGAAGCACATTTGGCAGAAAATTACAGCCTCCAGTCTTTTTGGGTATGAAGTGAAAAGCTTTGAGCACCTGGATTGAGGATTTTTCTGCCATTCTTCTATTTGAATCCTCTCAAGCGCAGTCAGGTAGGATGGGGGCCATCAGTGGACAGCTATTTTGACGCCTCTCCAGAGCTGTTCAATAGGGTTGAAGTCAGGGCTTTGGCTGGGCCACTTTAGGACATTCACATAGTTCTCCTTAGCCCACTCCTATGTTGGCTTGAAGGGTTATTAGTCAGCCTACGGCAGGGCACATCAGTTATTAAAAATGGCTATGGCGGAAAAGGCCTTATGGTAGCCATACACAGTGCAATAAAACTGATCGTTGTCCAGTTTGAGAAAATGATCAAATAGACAACGGATCAAGCAAGACAAAAATGTCATGGTCAAATGATGAGCAACAGATCGTAATGGTTTTGATCAACTCAAATCAATCAGTTGTGGTGAAGAAAAAAAAAAATTAAAACAGGGTTGAGCATTGATGAAAGTGATTCACAAGGGAGCAGAAACTGCCCTTGATCAGTCCTGTATGACTGATTTTTTTTTCCCCCTACAGCTGATCGACTTAAGTTAACTGAAACCATTATCTGTCGCTTTTCCATGCCATAGGTTTCTCTATAGGTTTGATGACCGATTTGATACTTTTGCCGTATCGTAAATCGACTGTTCAGTTTTGTCGCACCATACATGGCCATCATTAGTAACTCACATTGTCCACAAACAATATGACATATTCAGCCCTTCCTGCAAATGTCATGGTTGCTGCACGGTCGGCCTACTCTTAGCATAGCTATGCCTCTACATTTACTATAATAATATACAATCAGATCCCTACTACACTTATTGCAGAATAAGTATTTCTCATTACCTGTCTTTCTGGCATACAAATAAATTAAAGGCGTTCTCTGCTCCTAGGAAGTTATCATCATCAAGGATCTCCACTGCGCTCATCCAGTTCGGATTAAAATCCCGTGCAATCTGTTGGAGCACAGAATAGTCAGATATACATGAACAGAATAGCTAAATCATCAATTTATACTGCTCCTCTAACATTTTTTGGGCATAGTTACACCTAGTTGCTTACCTCTTCAAAGTTTCCTTCCATCGGCTTGTAAGCTAACAACAACACAGAACGCATCAAGTCTCCCACCAGGATAAAATCACCCTTGGTTTTTAGATACAAAGCCATGATATTGTTGTAGTGGTTACATTCTGTACGCAGCTCTTTTTCTGCTGTCCACTCATACAGGCGAACCTAGGTAAAAAGGTGGCAGTTGATGACATTCAAAATACTGACACCAACTACTGCCAACTGTATGCACAAAAAAATATAAACTTCTGCATCTTACATACAAGCCTTCAACACCACAAAACAACTGTTTCTGGCTAATAACTTACCTGTTTGCTCCAAGCAGTGAATCACCTTCTCTATAGCCAAGCTTATGCTGAATATATCGAATACATTTTCTACAATTCAACCATCCTCCAACTTCCAACAGTTTAAATGTTCCCTTGAAAAGCTAAACTTGAGCTCTTGCCGCTTGTGCAGAGGGGTAAGGGCCACAAGGGGAGGAGCAATACCCTTCTGCTTTAGTTTAGAGTCCAAACTCTACAGGCGGTAGAGCCGATACCCTCAAAAGTCCACTGTGCCCCATGTAAATGTTTGAAGAATTAATTGAACTAAAAATATACACAAGTTTGGTGTAGTCTTACCTATTGAGGAGAATTTTTTTTTTTTATCTGCATCCCCCAGTGAAGGTTTTTTTTTTTTCTAAATATACTAAATATAATAGAGTTTAGAAATAACATGTTCTCCAACCTGCATGTAACAAAGAACAGCACTACTTATTTTCTGTCAGCAGCACTGAAATCTTTTTTCGACATTTAGCTACCGTGAGCTTTGTCCTCTTTCTCTGCTCTCCTCCTCAGTCTTCCACTTCTTCTCTACTCTCCTTTCCAGATGAGCAATGCCCTTTCCCGACAGCGGTACCAGAGGGTTCTTGCACATATGCAGCTCTAAACTCTCAGGGCTCCTGTAACACCTCCCCCTCAATATTATGTGAGCATGACTATCATTCTGCCACAACTGATTTAATACTTATATTTACAAACCCCTTCCCAAACTGAAAGTGCTGTAGAATATGTTGTTGCCATACAAACAGTAATCAGAATTTTAACTGCATAGCATCACAAGATGCCCATTATTCATTATTACCGTGCTATTGATACTGGCCAGCAGCTTCCCGTTAAACTCCACCATCGAGTACACAGCTCCTTTCACTTCTTTCTCGGCAACAGTCTGCAGCTTCCCTGGACAAAGCACAAATTTTATGATCAGAGATTCAAAAGTCAAAAACACAGGAAAAGAAGTGATTGACTTCAGAACCAATTTTATGCTTGTCTTGATTTTCAAAGCTGTGTCAAGAAAATCATACCTGGAATGAAATGGGCAACATACATCTCTCTGGAATCTGAGTCCTAACCTTAGAATATCAATTGTTAAACATACTAGTCTTTTTTTTTGTTGCTTACCATCGCTGTATTGGAAAACCACAATCCTCCCTTGCTTTGGTTCTGCCTCATCTGGATATACCATGGCTGTTCCCACTATAAAGTAAGTGCTTGGATCCTTCCCCAGCTTACAGGACACCAAGCTAAGGGCGTATTCATTCTGCAGAAACTGGTGAGTGTGCAGGACTAGAGAGAAAAGAAAAACAAAAGCATGATTTTCCATTTTACTTAATGCCACTTTATGTAAGTCTACGTCATGTCTAAATTTTTACCTTCAAAAGTGTGCTGGTCTATGATAAGTAGATTGTGAACTTCAATTTCTTCTCCAAATGAGGTTTCATGGGGAGAGGTGCTTCCTGAAAAGAGCTTACTGCTGCTCACACTGGAAGACAGTGCCTGTGGGATTCAAGACTCAGGCATGTGAAGGCTGCTTAAATGTTCAAAGCCGAGCTCTTAAACCACAGCAACTAAAAACATCAGTGGGCTTATATAAATCTCATAATAAAAATGACAGCCTGTTCTAGCACCTTTCCCTTGGGAAAATGGGAAGCAATACATTATGCAATGAAATGTTTGTGGACAATTGATCAATGCACATACATATATGGCCAAAAGTATGTGAACACTCCAAATTATTCAAGTGGAACTGAAGGCAAATTTTTTTTTGTATAGAGTAAGAAAGTATCTTACCCGCCTGGTTTTTTTTTTTTGCAATCTGTGTCAAAGTTGGGAGAATTCCCTTCACTTTCTGTCCAATAACAAAAATCAGGAAATGAAAGAAAATCACTCCAAAATGAGTGAAACTTTGGGATGTCATCAGAAGCAGTGTCCCAAATAGAAGATTTCCCTTCTATTCCTGTTCTGACATCCCAAAATTTGGGATCGTCTTTCGCTCTTGGTTAAAAGGGTAAAACAGGACAAAAAAAGTGAGCTCCCTAGAGGGGATCCAGACAGCAAGAAAAAAAAAAAATCAGAAAGATGATCAAACCCCTCTCCACTCAAACTAACTTTAGCTACAGTTTAAGTTCAAGCGTTTCCATTGAAGGGTACTGTTAGTGCAACAGCAAGCCAATACATTTTAGAAAAATTGTGCAATTCCAACCTTTAAGCAAATCTGGAGAAGGCCTTTTCTGTGCCCCTATTTACAAAACCAGGTCAATAAAGACATGGTGTGATGATTTTGGAAGAACTCGGGTGGCCTGCACAGACACCTGACCTCAACCCTACTGAACACTTTTGAGATGAATTGCAATGCCAAAATCAAGACATGTGTTTTTGTACAACATCAGTGCCTGACTTCACAAATGCTCTTAAAATGTTAAAAGTCCTATGTCTGAAATCTGTTTTTTTCACTTTATACCTGCATTCTTTGTTTTACAGATCAACATTTTATAAAATGACAACTGATTTCTGGGGCACTTATATAAAAAGGCAGAAGTAATCATCTCTTTCATGAAGGAGTCCCTGAAACTTTTAATTGATCCCTTTAATAAGTGATGAGACACAGCAATAAGTCATTTAATTGGATGCAAATTTCACCTTCTACTACCAAACGCTACCACTTTTTTTCAACATGCAGTAAAAAGACAAAAGTGGGTGGTTAGAACTGCCTTGCACTACTGGAATTCTCTTTACATCCCAATAGGGACACTACCTGCAAAGTTTGCATGCCGTCCCTGTGCATTGTGGGTTTCCATAGGCTACTCATGTTTCATCCCACACTCCAAAGATACGCTGGTAGGCAACTAACCCTGGCATGTGTGCATGTATATGTGCTTGCAAAATATGGACCTTAGATTGTAAATCTCTTGAGGGCAGGGACTGATGTGAATGTACATGCTTAAATTGACTGCACTATATTAAAAATACATGTAACAAAAAAGAAGCCTCAGAGTGGCAACTGCAGACTGTTAATATGCTCTTATTCATATGAAAGGACTGATCGAACTACAAAATATACAGCATATTAAAAAACATATTGGTTGTTTCAACTCAAACTACAAAAACCAAAGATACAAAACTACTATTCATTCTCTTTAGTAATTACAGGGAATAAGCCTTTACAGATTATTATTGTAATTATAGAAACCTGTACGGAAAGGAGCATGTAGACTGCCCTGCTGACTACCTCCTGAAAATGCTTGTAAAGTCAGTTAATTGCAGTTGGTTTCTATGGGCTGCAGTACTATGCACAATAACATTTTACATACACTGTCCACTGAATGAAGTCTTCTAGCAACCTTGAATAACACCACAATCAAATATGCCTAAACAAAATGTTTGGTAGTAACTTATCCTAACCTTTTTAGCAGCTATACACTTCCACCGTTCAGTATAGGGGTCTTTATATCATAAAGATAATAGCATCCAGATTCCTTTACACATTGAACAAATATAAGTGTTGGACAACTGCTCCACACTCATCCACATCATGGGCTGTCTGCCGAAGGCTATTCTGCCCAGTATATAAAATGACAAAAGAACATAATTTCACCTGAGTGCTTGCGCTTGGCCGTAGAGGAGAGCTGCCGCCACTAGCATCCTGAACCTCTGTTCTACTGGACAAAACGCCAAAACACTGAGACACCTCCTGATAGCAAATTTTCCTACAAGCATGAGAAAACCCTTACAGCAAGAATAACCATTACATGTAACAACTTCTTAAGTATCTCTTCTACAGACCTACCTGGGAGATTCATAGAGTGGCACAGTTCTGATGTGCAGTTTCTGGATTTCATCAATGGTTCCAATGGTCAGAGTGCTATTATTAGCTAGGGCCAAACTGCAAAGAATAGAAAGCAGCCAAATACAGAGTTAGATTTAATGGTGATTTCCTTTCTATGAATACATGATAACACTCAGTTATTTAGTATAGGTTTTGACAAGAAGGATGAACCCCCTCAAAAAAGGTTGGAAAATAAATGTATACCATGTTTTGACACAGTTTTAAAGTGTATTTACAGCCACAATGTTTTTGTTTGTTTTGGACAGAGTAGGAATAAAAGGTTAAAATCAACAGATTTTACTGTCCGTCTATGTATCACTGAGGAAAACATCCTTCATTTCATACATCACAAGTCCAGGTGCCCACGGTTGAAATTTCCGCTTACCACTTATTCTGGGGATAATCCTAAAATTTTATATTTCCCCCCCACTTTCGTTCTCAGTGGCAGTGGTCAGTAGTAACCCCCCCCCCCCCCCAGGAGACACCGGCTACAATAAAAACTAAAAAGTGGTTCTAAAAGCTCAAGGATTTTTACCTTCATGTAGTCTATGCATGAAGGTTAAAAAAAAAAGAAAATAATCTTCTGTATGCAGCCGCCCTCCCCCACAATCCCTACATAAGCCCCCTCCAACCCAGCGACTTTTGACAACCTCTGCTGTCTGGGGACGCTTCCAGCTCATTGGCTAAGACAGCAGCGTGAGCCCACTGGCCAATGCCAATCACAGCCCAGTGAGCCAAAGAGGAGAGAGCGGGGGACGGGTCCGGCCTGCAGCTCTATGTCTATTCTGGACCGATAGAGCAGCGGCTCAGGGGCAAGCAAGCAGCTGTGTCGTGTGTGTGTGGGGGGGGGGGGGGCGACAAAAATTGCAGCGGTTTAAACTATTCAACAGTGTACTGTACCCACATATACAAATATGGATTCATACACGCCTATACATAATTCACTCCCAGGATGCAATTCTCCAATATATTAGGAAACAAATCACGTTCCACCAGATGTCAGTATATGCACTTAAATCATCCAAAAACCATCAACAAAAACTTCTCAAATGTAGTAACCCCTGAGGATGCGCTATTGTGCGAAGCAGCGTTGGGTTGTGGCGCTATTGCTGGAGGTCATGCCGCCATTCCTAGCATCTTTCGGCCCCTTATAACTACCACTATGAGAAGTTTTTGTTAGTGGTGGAATGAAGTTTCCGGATATATTAGAGGGTCGCATCCTGGGAGTGAATCATTATACAGGCGTGTATTGCTGTTCTATAATTAGACAGTAACATCTTTTGGTGAGTTTTGTTTTCAGCCGTTGGTGGTGAAACTTTTGATTGTCTTGGATCACCGGGTGAAGACTGCTTATAGAGGACAGTGGTACTACACGTGTGGTTCATCATACTATCTTCCTCTTAGTCTACATTACTCAAAGCACTGTTGGACTTTTAGGTTTATATATGTTTGTTTATATTTTTGCACATTATTGAATCCATATTCGTATATGTGGGTACACTACACTTTTGAATTGTTTTAAGCTCTGCAATTTTTGTTTACAGCACTTTAGGATTTTGGTATATCTATTTAGTATTTTTCTGGATTAGCACTGACACTTTTCTGATTTTAGGTTTCCCTGGGGCACTGCTTGAGGGGGAGGAGCCAGGAGCGCTGGCGGGGACCCGAAAAGTAAAGGATCGAGCCTGCTCTGTGCAAAACTACTGAACAGAGCGTAAGTATGATATGTTTGCTATTTGAAAAAACACAAAGCTTTAGTATCACTTTAACAAAGGACTCAAGCCTTCCTCATATATAAAAAAAAAAAAAAAAAAGCTAGAGATACACTTTAAGACTAACAGCAATTAGAACCAAAATATTCCAATGCCGAGTGTAGGTCACAAGGTATCACAGTTGCTTTCATCACAAATTGTCCCATCACTGTTATATTAACGGAAAACATTTACCTATCAGGATAGCCCTCAGAGTTTAAGGGGCACATATAGTTGACTTCCTTCAGGTTAACATTGGAGAAAACAAGTTTATGGTTGCTGCTGTAGATGACAGTCGGCCGATCAGAACAAGCAAACACATTTGTTGTGGACAGAGAACGGAATGTCCTTAACACTGTGGGCTGTGTTCCCAATGTGACCTTTTTTCTGTCGCTCAAAAGACCTGAAACAAAGAAAGAAATTACTTTAACTAAAGGCCACATGCATGCTAAAGACACTTTTTTGGTACAAACATCTATATTTTTAGCAAAGATCCTCAAATGAGCCAGTGGAAATCTATGATCCCTTCTTATTAGCATGTATTTAGTGGCACAGTTTTTACTAGTGCAGTGAAAACAACAATACTTGAATACTAAAACCATATGGCGATTTGAAAAAGGATTCTCTTTTTTTTTTTATAAGAGTAAACGTTTAAAATCAGTATTTTAGTACAAAATCATGAAATGAAACCTGATCTAAGACATCCCAAAATGAACTGATGTATAAAAGAAACACTACCTTATTTTTGCACTTTTTTTTCCACTCAGTTGAACAACTAGAAGCAGTCCCCGAGTCACAAACCTCCGACTCATACTTAAGAACAGAGGCAGCATGACGGCACGCTGGTGTACATAGCTACATAAATCACTCTGCTTACCTGACTCTGTGTTGAGGCTGAAATAGAACAGAGCACCATCACCCAGTGCACACAGCAAGTAGTGACTGTTCTCAAATGAAGTCATAAGAATTGACCTTGGAATAATCTCTGTAAAAAAGAGAATACAAAAATGTTAATTTTTGTGTACTGAGCACAACAGTGAAACACTGCACAGTTATTTTTAGCATCAATAACGATATACCGTATTTTTCATACACCATAAGACGCACTTTTTTCCCCCCAAAAAAGGGGGGAAATGTCAGTGCGTCTTATGGAGCGAATATGGAGCGGCCGGTCCGGTATTTCCACTACCGCCGTGTCAGAATACCGGGCCGGCCGCTCAGCTCTACAGCGGGACCTTATAGAGATGACTGCTGACCTTTGGGGAGGGGGGGGGAGCAGGTACCTGAATTTGACAGATACCCGCTCCCACTTCCGTGGAGTTGTTCTTTCATCTTACCCATTCCTCTATCCAGCGGCGCGGTCTTCCCGGCTTCTGTAGTGTGGGCATGACAGCCGGGTGCCAAGTGCGCATGCGCAGGAAGCGGTGCTTTTTGTGAATGGTAAGGCGGCACCTGGGACACATGACAGATCCCAGAAGCCGCCGGACCAATCACAAAGCGCAAGTGCTTCTCGCTCATGCGCACTGGGCACCCGGCTGTCATGCCGAGCGCCATTACAGAAGCCGGGAAGACAGCGCGCGGCTGGATAGAGGAACAGGTAAGATGAAAGAACAACTCCGCGGAAGTGGGAGCGGGTATCTGTCAAATTCAGGTACCCGCTCCCCCCCCCCTCCCCAAAGGTCAGCAGTCATCCCCTGTGCTGTCCGCAGTCTCTGGTCATCCCTGTGCTGTCCGCAGTCTCTGGTCATCCCTGTGCTGTCCGCAGTCTCTGGTCATCCCTGTGCTGTCCGCAGTCTCTGGTCATCCCTGTGCTGTCCGCAGTCTCTGGTCATCCCTGTGCTGTCCGCAGTCTCTGGTCATCCCTGTGCTGTCCGCAGTCTCTGGTCATCCCTGTGCTGTCCGCAGTCTCTGGTCATCCCTGTGCTGTCCGCAGTCTCTGGTCATCCCTGTGCTGTCCGCAGTCTCTGGTCATCCCTGTGCTGTCCGCAGTCTCTGGTCATCCCTGTGCTGTCCGCAGTCTCTGGTCATCCCTGTGCTGTCCGCAGTCTCTGGTCATCCCCTGCACTGTGTCCGCAGTCTCTGGTCATCCCCTGCACTGTGTCCGCAGTCTCTGGTCATCTCCTGCACTGTGTCCGCAGTCTCTGGTCATCTCCTGTACTGTGTCCGCAGTCTCTGGTCATCTCCTGTACTGTGTCCGCAGTCTCTGGTCATCTCCTGTACTGTGGCCGCAGTCTCTGGTCATCTCCTGTACTGTGGCCGCAGTCTCTGGTCATCTCCTGTACTATGTCTGCAGTCCATTAGTTCAGAATTTTTTTTTCCTGTTTTCTGCCTCTAAAACCTAGGTGCGTCTTATGGAGCGAAAAATACGGTACTTTCTAAAATGATAGTAGCAGAAAATATTGTATGTTTTATTGCGTAGTAAACAGATGATTAACACTAATATTTCAACACTAATATTTCAACTATATGAAGGTCAGTTTGTCTTACCACCCCCCAGCATCTCCTTGTGCAGCAACTGAAAATCTGGCAGACTTAGGATTCGGGCAGAGATGTCAGTCCAGAGGCCAATAGCACAAAGTGAGGACAGTGTGTCATTACCATTCAGTGGGGTCACATCTAAACAGGCAACTTCATGTTCCATTTCAGTACAGCTATGAAGTAAAAAGTGTGTAATAAAAATGCATCAGTATAAAATTTAAGATGAAGGGGTAAGAGAGTAAAGTTGATAAAAAGAAGCATGGAGAGAAGAAAAGAGGGTAACAGAATTACCAATTATACTGACACACCTCATCTGTCTAAGCTCTCCAGGGTGGATTTCTAGATAGTAAAGGACTCTTCCCACAGCAAGTAGAACTTGTCGGCTATTGCAGGAACAGACACTGACTTTACGACCCTGGGGCTCTTTCCACTCACTAACTAAGCTTTGGGGGTCTTGAGACACCAGACGTACTGATGCTGATGTTATCTGTATAGGTAAAAACAGGAGTGTTACAAAGCACAAGCGGATTCACAAAAAGTTAATATAATATCAAAAGAAGAATGGAGATTCTCCCACCTGAATGAGCTGCTGATGTGCCACATTGCCACAAAAAAAGGTTTGCTGATCGTCAACAAAACCAGCAAGATCTGTCTCTTCCACCTCTTCTCCAGACAAGGTCAAAACTCTACAAAAAAAAGTCAGTGTTTAGTCTTGTAATAGTGAGTATAGGCCTATGGAGAACAATTCTCAATTCACAGCTCACCTGGTCTGTCCAACAAAAGAAAGAACCAATGTGTCATCTGTTTCACGATTGGCAGCAACTCTGAGAGGCCACAGACCTGATAAAAAGGAGAGAAAACAGATTGCAATCCAAAACACATCAAATGAAATCTATACAAAATCAATGTTCAGATCCAGTTAATGTGTGCCAAAAGCCAAGACTAAACTAATTTGCCCGCAGGTTCATCAGCACCTTTGATCCCTGGCAAGTCGATGCTGGCATGCTCATGAATGCCAATACCATTTCTGATGATTCGTAGCGAACCTTCCTTGAAAGCTCCAGAGCAAGTTACAAGCTGCAGATAGAATAATAAAATACAGTGATTTAGCCACAAGGTCAGACATAAAAAAAAAAAAAAAAAGGACATGAAGAATTAGGAGACAATCTCACCTGTCCTTGTCCCTGTCTTTCAAGATCCACTACACACATGTCCACAATTGGGCCAAGGTTAGTGAAAGTCTCCATTGCCACAACATAAGAGCCCTGCTCATTACTGTCTGCAGTTAGCTATAGAGAAGACACAAAACATTGGCTGAAAACTATGCCAAAGTATTTTGCAGATAAAAACAATTTACAAATATCTATTTTAGGTTGAGCTTTATTAACCTAACAAAAAGCACACCAGACTCCCCCCCCCCCCCCCCCCCCGGTAAGAAGGAGTCCTTGTCAACAAATTTATAAACCTAAGCCGGCCATTTACAAGGAACCCAAAAACATAGCAACATGCAAATCTTTGAGCAATAAAACTGGATTTTTCTTGAAGCTCGTCGAGACGCAAATGATTTAGAGACTATTGGGCTACACTGTCCCCTAAAAGGAGGATTTGGACAGTGGCAAAACAGAGAGGCAGGGCCCATGCCCCTCGAATTCCACTGAGGGGTACTTGGATGGTACACAAAAAAAAAAAAAAAAAAGAAAAACTCTCTGCTCATTGAAGGACACATGATTTGTAGACTATTAGAATTTCCAAGAGCAGGGTAGGTAAAAAAGAGGGCCTGTCTCCACCATTTTCACCAGGGTTCTAGAACTGTAATATCGAAATCCAGAGTAGCCAGATCTCTGCATATTTGGGTAATTAGTCCGCCAACATTGACTCTTCTAGACCTTGTTGAGTTATTTTGTAGATCATGGGTTGAGAGAGCTTTTTTTGGTTTTGTCTAAACATTTGTTTTTTTTTCCAGGCATTAAATAAAGCTTGCTTGGCCGCCCCAAGTACTCAAAGTAAGAGCCTGAACTGTGCATCACAGATTATCTGCTAGTTGTTTAAGGGTAAGGAATGACCATTAGATCCTTTGGTCCAAAAAGACCTGAGCTATTGGGCAGGGAACCCATATCTGCGCAACCTCACATACAGGTAGATTAATAACCAGGAAAGAAAAGCTAGAAAAAAAAATATCAATGGAGGAGCACTTTATACCACGCTTCCAGCAAGGCAATGTGAATTGATCCCAATCTTCTTCCTCAAAAAGTGATATTGAGGTCTGCTCTCCACTTTCATGTATAGCAGGGGACATTTGGAAATAGTTTAGCTATTATGATAAGAGTACAGGAAGGATATTAAACATGGGGAATGCGGGCTCCTTAAACACTTCAGCTCAAAGTATGTGAGGGAGCGAGGGAACGTTGATCCTTCAAATATTTGTGACAGGTAATGTCTGACGCATAGACAGCGGTAGGTTGCAGAGGTGGGAATATGGAAGGGTTTTTGTAAGGTTTGGAAACATATGTCTTCCCTAATATCTACCACGATCAGTCTTTGTAATGGAAGCAGTGGCTGTGAGTTAGACACGTACAGCATGAACTACATCCAGACAATGAAGGGAAATCTCCTTCTGATATACAAGGGCCAGACAGAGGGACATAAGTACAATGTCCCAGTTGAGGTGAAAGGCTGAGGGAAGGAAGAACGCTCTAGGCCTTAACAACGTAGCCCCTTTGCAAGACCAGGACAAAGCTGTCAACTGGCAAACCTCTCTGAGTTGACGGTGACAAGGTATGCAACCTTGTAAGGGTCAAACGGGTGGCTCTTGGAAGCTCCAGGAGACAAGTTAACTAAATTAAAATTCTATTGAGTCACAGGTGGGCACAAGGGGGAGCCAAATCAGAGGTACCAAGTACAGAGTTTTTAAAGAATGGGAGGCTGGTGGTTTCTGGAACAAGATCTGGCCATTGATGACACTCATGGCCAATTGCTGATCCAGGCCTAATTGCAAAAAAAGTCAGGATACATCACACAGTATTGTGGGGGGGAAACTTTTACATTATACAAACTTCCGATTTGGAGAGGATCCTGCCCCTCAAGACGTGGGCTTCAACAGCCATGCCATTAAAGCCAGCACTTTGAAGCAGAATAGTAAACTGGTAATTGAGACAGACGATTCAGACAATCTGGAAGAGCCCACAGAGCGTGGTTGGAGTACCACATCTAACTGGACCACTCCATTGCTATGAGGATCACGGGAGCGCTCTCCATCTTGACCAGGAGGAGAAGATGAGGAAGGTGTTTTGGGGAAGAAACAGCTTGGATCAGGCTGTACTGATCTCACAAAGCCACCAGAGTATCCTCTGCTTCCTCCACAGGATCTCTATATTTGGAGACAAACCTGTCCAGTTTGTTGTTGAACCTGGAATATGGGAGGTCCGCATTCATCGTCCCTAACAGGTCCTTGCACACCTTCAGGTGTAGGCCCATTCCCTTAGGTTTAGGCACAGCTGGTTCAGCAAGTCCATCTACTAACTGTCCAAAACTAGGATGTAAGCAGCAGGCAAGGCCTGAAAATGAAGTTGTGCCCAGGATATAAATCTTTCAACCTCTCTTGCTGCAGGCTTATTGGTTTCTCCCTGATTGTTGACTAATGCCACAGCCATAGCGTTGTCCAACTGGTGCTTGATTGGAAGACCCTCCAGACTGGATGTCCAGCACTGTAGGGACAACCAAATCACCTGTAGCTCTAGAATGCTGAACAGGAGACGAGATTCCTAAGGCGTCCAAGTCCCCTACAACACTCTTAGGTAGTGCAATATAAACATACCAAAAAAAACAAAACAAAATAAAGATCAGAGAGGACAAATTACAAAAGCAGTATCTACCTGCATCAGCACAGCATTTATATAATAAAAAAAAAAAAAAAAAAAAGTTGGCATTCACTACAAAACAATACTAAACACTACCGCATGAATTACGTCATGCGGTATTTTAGTAGTGGAAACATGTGATAATGTAATGAGTCATGAGCTGTCAGTGGGTTCCCCCGCTGACAGCAGCAAGTAAAAAAGAATTGCCGGCAATTACAAAATTAAGAAGAAAAAAGAAAAAAAAACACACACACACAACTGCATAAGGTCACTCCCCATCCATACCAAGCCCTTCGTGTCTGGTATGGATTTTGAGGTGAACCCCCATGCCTTTTAATGTAGTATTTACCGAACGTTTTTGTGGTTTGCGGTAAATACCACACACAAGCAATAGTGAATTGACAGTTTCAGAAGCGCATGCGATATGTGGTCATCTGACCGCCATAAAGCATGCGATAACCTTTAGTGAAGTGTCCCCAGTATCCATAAAAAAAAAAAAAAAAAAATCAATCAATTATTCATCACTGATCATTGATACAAGTCCATAAATTCACTAGTGCAATAATCAGTGTTCACTAGTGCAGTAATCAATGTTATTGCACTAGTGAATTCATGAATGTCCAGATATTGATATTTATTTTTTGGTTTAATTTGGGTTTGTTAGTATATTATATTGCGCTACCTAAGTGTATGTATGTATAACTTTACTCTTGTTTGTATTTATAATTTTTGTATTTTATGGTGGCAGCAAATGTACAGTTAACACAATGATTTATACTCTAAGAGTGGGGTAATGTTAATTGGTTTTAGATACTTCTAGACATGTTTGCCAGTGTCCAAATCCTCCAGTGTGGGGCAGTATAACATAATAGTCTCTGAATCCAATGTCCCTCAATGAACAAGAGAGAAAACAAGTGTTAGGGAAGGAATGCCTCTGCCTACTGGGTTACTAGAGTGTGGTATGCCATCAAGACCAAAAGCAAGAAAATGCTATGCACAAAAGAAAAGTAATTTAGATACAAAGTTTGCATTTTTATCATTACAAGAAGACAAACAAGAAAAAAAACAACAGTATAGAGGCACCATAGGGAGTTATGGACGTAGGGACTACAGTCTATCCAGTCACATTAGGACAAAACCCTCACAGACATCAATTAAACGATGATGAAGTGCAAGCTACAAGTACAAAATACACATACCTTAACTAGCTGGGAGTCTCCAAGCCGAGAACCCACAAACACTACTCCATTATCCAGGTAAGTGAGACATTCAGCGATGGAGGTCTGTAAAAGGATAAGTACAATATTATCACATACAAACTGATTAGGATAATATTTTATTACAATACAGAAAAAGGAGATTTCACCTCTCCAAGAAGCTCCACTCTTAGGTCCTTTAAAGTGACACTTCCATCCATCTGCTCCTCCTTCTCTAGCAGCAACATGAAAAGACGACCTTCCATATCGCCAAGAAGATATCTTGACCCGTTGACATCAACACGATTATGGCATACAATTGTGCTTTGCTGGAAAGGAAAAAAACATTAGGTACATTTTATATAGCATCATCTTTTCAATAGATTTCCTATTGTTAGTTTAGAGTGGGAGTTGGCCCAAACCCAGACAACGGTACAAAAAAAAAAACAAAACCTACTCACCTTAATAATTGGGGGTGCTATTGCCAAATATTTTTCTCCATTATGGTAAGTTATGGATTCTTGTCCAATAATAATGGCACCTCCAAAAGGCTCTGGAACTAAAATATATACAGGTCATCTCCTACATATACATATACAAAGAAACATCATGGTTTACTGTTAAAACATCACTAAACAATCTGAATGATTTAATAAAACATTTTTCTCCCATTCTTCTATAATCTTATGAAATTCAAATTTTATTAAATGCTACTCCTATGGGTATCACACTCCAAAAATAAATGGTATTCACAATATATATGTGCCAACGCATGAAAAGCTGTGGCCTGTGATGGTCAGGAGGTGAAAAGGATAAGAAAGTAAAAAGTATTTAATACACTATATGGCCAAACGTTTGGGTATCACACCTACACCACAAAAAAAAAAAAAAAAAAAGTATGTGGACCTTCAAAGTTACAGACAGTGTGGGAGGGGAGTATAAATCTTTTTGTTTACATCTGTACAAGTCGCATCAGAAGAGTAGGTTTGAAAACTTTCCTGGAACAATAGAAATAAAAATCAAAGAATGTGGCGCTACTCATAAAAATCAAAAAATTATTTTAAAATATATATAACAAATATAATACACCTTGTGAAGTAAAATATATATATAATAATAATCAAGTGGTCATAGTGATCAAAAATATATAATAAACTAATATCAGAAAAAATATAATGTATAAATACTGTGTAGTAACAATAATAGTGACAATTTCTAACACATGAAAGCAATAGACAATAATTAGACTGTGATCAATCATGCAAATATGGTGCAAAAAATATCACACTAAAAACACTAATGAAAAATAAAAAACGTGTAGGCAAATGTCCAATGGGTGGGTGACACCACTACTGCAATTGCAAGCACACGTGATCATAAAGTGACTCCAGGTGCAGAAACTCCAACACACGGCTAGATTAGCCTCTCACCTCCAGGCTTCGACCCGTGAAGGTCAAAGCCTATAGTGGGATCAAACCCTCAAATCCTCTCAGCATCTACTGATATCCACTGATCCACTTTCCCCATCCACAGATATCCTTCTCTTAGGGGTCGATAATCAAACAGTGGCTCCTCTTATGGGATATGGGTATGTGCCATAAAAAAATAAACACAATCTCCCATAGTGTAGCAGGTAAATTTAATGGAAAAAACAAACCATAGACATATGGAGACGACTCACATCCGTCCTCAAAGATAACAGCTTTACAAC
This sequence comes from Staurois parvus, assembly GCF_062004578.1. Taxonomy (NCBI): domain Eukaryota; kingdom Metazoa; phylum Chordata; class Amphibia; order Anura; family Ranidae; genus Staurois; species Staurois parvus. Next base: position 7,959,927 of record NW_028318614.1, read on the forward strand.
TTGTAAAGCTGTTATCTTTGAGGACGGATGTGAGTCGTCTCCATATGTCTATGGTTTGGGCCCCATTGTTGTCATTGGAAGGAATTGTGCCCCTTTGTTGTTATTGGGAGGACATATGCCCAATTGTTGGTGTCAATGGGAGAACACATTCCCAACTGTTTTTGTCAGTGGATGGAATAGTGCCCCAAGGCCCGGATAAAAGCAAGCAAAGGGCCATATCTGCCCCCCCCGGTCACAGTTGGAGACCACTGGTCTATAGAGATATGAAATGGTCTCCGGTTACCAGATGTGTTGTGAATATTTGACATTTTCAGAGACTGTAGAGTTTGGTTTAAAACAGACTTTAGTGAAATAAGAGTATCAGCAAGAGAGACAAGAAAATATGGCTTCCCCACATACAGAACAAAATGTTTTTAAAACCTTAACATCTTCAAAGGGTTATTTTAAAAGTTCAAATGGACACAATGCTTCTCAAAAAGAAGCAATTTGATGTCAACAGACTTTGCCAAATTTCAACCTTTATCATTCACAGGAATCTTCCAAGGTACCTGCAATCACCATAGATGCCTCAGCTTCAACATTCTCCTGCTTCCAGGGACCTTTGCTAAACTCCTTTTCCCTGAGGGAGACCTCATAAGTCTTGACGTGACGGCCCTGTGGGTCTTGGTACACAAAGCAGATGGTGGGAGCTTGACAGCTATAGAGAAACTTGACATCAATAACATGAAGCTCTTCCAATCGGATGTTGAAAGCCTTTAACTCCTTATTATCCCTCTCCAAAGGGATCACTTTAAATAAACCATCATAAAGGCGCAGACCAATCATTCGGCAATCAGGGTCAATTATGCCAATGATCCCTGTTTCAGATGGCCGGCCGATGCGATCCTAGAGCCAAAAAAAAAAAAACAGAAAATAAATGGCCAAGAAAAGAAAAGTAATCAAGTCCACATTCAGCTTTCAACAATACCTGAACATTGCCGTGTGCTCGGGTAATGATGTCAATACTGTCTCCAGTTTGTTTATATTCAAGGATACAGGCATTGTACTTGGCTGTCAGTATAAAGAGTAGGTCCTTACTTTCTCCCTGCATATTTGACAGGAAACAAATATTTATTAAACAGATTGAACATGAATAGCTGCTTCCAATATTTAGAACATTTAAGTACATATGTGACATTCTTTAGTCTTAACTTTTCCTGTTATGTTATGGATGCATTTTATGACTTTTTTTTTTTTGAATACACAAAATGTCCCAAAAACTTCCCACTACGTGAGAACACATCTGAGAAAGACTACCCATCCCAGCTCACACCAGAACACAGTGCCAGAAACCTGCAATCCATGCGTGTTTCCCGCACCGTGTTTAAAACGCACTGCCCATGCAATCTGCAGTGTCAGTGAAACGCTAAACACCCCCCCAAATGAAGGTCGCAAAACGCAGTACTTTTGCCTGCACCGGAATGCATGGTAAAAAAAACCTCCATGCAATCCAATTGCAGTGTGTTTCCATAAGTAGCGCATGCACTGCTTTGGTGCGATGCGGTGCGATTTGAGCCTATTCAAAATGAATCACATGTAAATTGCATTGGAATGTACTCCTGTGTGATTCCTAGGTGATTCATAGTGTGAAATGATCGACATAAAAAGGTTAATACATTTAGGATAATCAACACCCCTTTATTGATTTCCTGTCTATCCCAGAGGCAAAAACAAAGTTCTGCCATGGACCCCAAGGTGGGGGTTTCTGTGGGCTTTGCTTCAGTGGCTCCCTTTTAGCTGAACCCATCTGTTGCAACTCACTAGGGAGGGAGCCAGTCAGGGTCCCAGACTAAGGTATTTGCAGGAGACTGGGTGTACAGGGGATAATGACTCAGCTGCTGGCTCCTAGGCATACGCCCTGCATACGTCAGGCAGACCCAAGCTTTTTGCAGCAATCTCCAGAGTTCTGGCTTACAGCCATTCACTTCTCCATATCTGAAGCTCAGCATGGTGGCCAAGAGCCTCAGCAGTTTTTAGATGCAGCTGTTTGGCACCCTGCATGGTTTCTGGCCACTTCTTAAAAAAAAAAAAAAGAAAAAAAAAAAAAAAAGTGGGGACTCTGAACGGTGTTTTTCTTCTTCATATATTTTTTACAAATAAATATCTGAAAAGTATGGCGTGCATTTGTATTCAGATGCCTTTACTCCGATACCCCTACCTAAAATCTAGTGGAACCAATTGCCTTCAGAAGTCACCTAATTAGTAAATAGAGTCCACTTGTGTGTAATTTAATCTCAGTATAAATACAGCTGTTCTGTGAGGTTTGCTAGAGAACATTCGTGAACAAACAGCATCATGAAGGCCAAGGAACACACCAGTCAGGTCATGGACAAAGTTGTGGAGCAGTTTAAAGCAGGGTTAGGTCATAAAAAAAATTATCCCAAGCTTTGAACATCTCACGGAGCACTGTCCAATCCATCATCCTGAAATAGGAAAGAGTATGGCACAACTGCAAACCTACCAAGACATGGCCGTCCACCTAAACTAACAGGCCGGAAAAAGGACAGCATTCATCAGAAAAGCAGCCAAGAGGCCCATGGTAGCCCTGGAGGAGTTGCAGAGATCCACAGCTCAGGTGGGAGAATCTGTCCACAGGGTAACTATTAGTCGTGCACTCCACAAAGCTGGCCTTTATGGAAGAGTGGCAAGGAGAAAGCCATTGTTGAAATAAAGCCATAGGAAGTCCCATTTGCAGTTTGTGAGAAGCCATTTGGGGGACACAAACATGTGGAAGAAGGTGCTCTGGTCAGATGATTTAACTTGACTTTTTGGCTTAAAAGCAAAACACTGTGTGGTGTAAAACTAACACTGCACTGGGAAGCTGGTCAGAGTTGATAGGAAGATGGATGGAGCCAAAAACAGGGCAATTTTAGAAGAAAAATTGTAAGAGTCTTCAAAAAGACTTGTGACTGGGGAGGAGGTTCACCTTCCAGCAGGACAACGACCCTTAACATACAGCCAGAGCTACAATGGAATGGTTTAGATCAAAAACATATTCATGTGTTAAAATGTCCCAAAGTCCAGACCTAAATCCAATAGAGAATCTGTTGCAAGACTTGAATAATGCTGTTCACAGACGCTCTCCATCCAATCTGACAGAGCTTGTTTCATTGTGCAAAGAAGAAGACTGGGCAAAAATTTCACTTTCTAGACATGCAAAGCTGGTAGAGACATCCCCAAAAAGACGTGCAGCTATAATTGCAGCGAAAGGTGGTTCTACAAAAGTATTCACTCAGGGGGGCTGAATACAAATGCACGCTACACTTTTCACATATTTGTAAAAACTTTTGAAAACCATTGATAATTTTCCTTCCATTTCACAATTATGTGCCACTTTGTGTTGGTCTATCACATAAAATCCCAATAATATACATTTATGTTTTTGGTTGTAACAAAAATGTGGAAAAATTCAAGGGGTATGAATACTTTTTCAAGACACTGTACGGGAAAAGCAAATTACCCTTAAGAGCAATTTGTGGGTTTTTTTCTTTGATAAAGTGGACCGGCTAGAAACCACGTCAGGTTTATTATTGTGATGGACCGCCTGGCACCCTGATGTATTATAACTGGGAATTGCACACAAGAACTAGACGACACTAGCTTAAGTGCAAACAGGAACTCCTTTATTGAACAGAAATACAGGTTTTTATACACTTAAATAGGGGCAGTCCCCACATGAACAACAAAAACAAATTCTACACATTGGGATAAACATCCCACAATGATTAGGTAATGAGGTAAAGTTGACACCAGACTAATCCCATCTTGTAGGAACCTCCAGGAGGATTAGCTGACAAACAATAAGTCACTTAACGCGAGAAAGACACAACAGTAAACACAACACCTTTATAAACAGATCACAGCAGGTGACCTCAGCATCAGGTTGTTTCTAGCCGATTATATGAACATCTGCTCTGAGTCCAGGAGAGGGTTGAAGCAGTTAATGCTGGTTTGGGCACAAAGACCCCAAATTTGTATCGGAGTCCTCCAGTTCCCAGTCTGTTTTTCGGGAGACATGGACCGGAATCTGAACCTCCCAAAGAATAAAGGCCCCTCAAACACCAGGGCCCATAGCAAGTAGGCAAGAGGCTAGCCTACAGCCCCCTCCAAAAGACCCTGTCCCAGTTGGGTCTGTCACAATCCTGCTATCCAGGTCTCAGTCAGAAAGATTTCCTCTCACATCCTATCCTGTTAACAATGGCAAACAGGAGTCAGACTGAAAGTGAGGAAAAATCTTTAACAGCAACACAGACAGAAACAAAACATATTTTAGTGGAGGAGAAGGGGACACACACGCATTTGTATAACTTTCTGTGTCCCTGTTGCAGATTTTCTCTCACTTCCTGTCTGCTGAAACATTTTCAACAGGATTAAAAGTAAAAAAGGAAAATCTCGGTAAATGTCAGGAAATACAAGAGCAGTAGCTTTGATATTCCCATGAAACATTCCAACATGAAAACTGTCAACAAATACCTGCAATGAAAGTAGAATTGTGGCTACTTCTAACATCCTTCTGAAAATGCTAGCTGTCTGGCTATACAAGGCCTTGTTTCTAAATCTCCAATCTAGATCAAGTAGGCAAGAAAAGTCAGAGCGCAGACAGAACACCTGATCTACATACAGGTCAGCGAATCAGAAAGCACATCCGTGTGGCAGCTGAGAACCTGTCATTTTCAGGAGAGGTTAGTAATGTCAGCCTCCATATATCCTCAATGTAGAATTACTTTACAAACCTTTGAAAATAATCAACACTTTCCACATCATTAGACATCAAAAAGTCAGCAATGAAATAAAAAAAGAAAAGAAAAAAAAAGAAGGTTACCTTGGGTCTGAAAAGCTCCATGACTGCAATCTTGCCATACATCCCAACCTCTTTCACAGGTCGCAGCCCCTCTGGTGTGACCACATAAATCTCCAGTCGTGTGTTCTTTGCGATCAGAAGATTCAGGTCATCCTCAGATGTGAAATGACCTGTAAAGTCAATTGTAAAATATATGTAGGACGTGCACATGCAATAAAAAGTTAAGATATTATATACACCGCAGTGAAAATGACTACTTCAGATTCAGCAACAGGGAGAAGACTACTAACAGCTTTACCTTCTAAAGAAGAAAATAACAGAATAAATAAATAACAAAGATGTTGGCTATAGTAGACAGATTTCTGCCATATTTTTTTTGCTGCGCAGAACAAAATCCAAAGTAAAACTAGAAATGAGCAAAACAACTCGAACCAATTTTTTTTGCATTCTGAATTTAACGCTTTAACAAATGTTTACAAAACAAGTACACAAAAATATAAGTCTTCCTGCACACAGGACGTTTTTACTGCGGCTGTTTTTGGCTTTCGACGTTTTTTTCTACAGCCAGTAAACTCCCCAGCATGTTAACCTATGTGTCCATGCGCACAAAGACTAATCAGTGTTTTTTGGCTAGAAAAAAACCCCCAGAACTAGTGGGTTTCTAGAGGAGTTTTTAAGCTGTAAAAATGCTCCAACGCTGAAAAACGCGGCAAACCAGCGTTTTTGGACTTTTGACAAAAAAAAAAGCGGCAAAACGCCACTAAACACGAATACAAAAACGTTAAAAAACCCGGAAAACCACAAGTTTTTAATGTGACTTTACACAGCTCAAGTTAACAGCATTATTAAAACGTGCAGTGCGCATGGAGCCTAAGCACAAGTGGTAAGATAAAGACAAAAGAAAAATTGCTTAAAAAGGAAGAAGAAAAAAAAACAAAAAAAAAAAACAAACACCACACATACTTCTACTTTGGCTGTCCTATATACAGGATATCAACATGCAGGGCTCTCAGGAAGAGGATAAGGTTACATACATGTTCAGAAAACATTCAATGTACTGCACAAAATGGTTTGACCAGTTTATTAAGGCACAGCATCAATCTTGGCCTAAGCAATTAAAGGGTAAGTCCCCCCCACTTTTTTTTTTATATAAAACATGATCTGAAAGACATACACTAAGCCAACAGCCCCAGAGCCTGTTGACAGGTTCCCGGACATCGATGTCGGGAAAGAATGTAATACCGTGCAATGTGCACTGCATTACATCCAGTGTAGTACAGGGGAGACATGCAGGGCCTCAAAAAAAAAAGAAAAAAAGAAAAAAAAAAAAAAAAGAACCTGTCACCAAAAATCATCACATAGGGGACATAAAAAAAAAAAAAAAAAAAAGTTACACCGAGTCATATAACCCCCCCCCCCCCCAATAAAATTTTCAAGGCCTCCACCACAACATATGTACACACAAACACAAACATAAAAACGCACTGGGGCGCCTACTCATGACATCGTTGATTGTGATACAGGTTACATATTGATGCACATGCCAGAATAAGAGCAATAATTCTAGCACCAGACCACCTCAGGAACGCAAACCTGATGACCTGTAAGGGGCTTTAAAAGCATCACCTATAGAAAATATAGGGTACTAAAGTTTGTTACCATTTCATGAGTGAACACAAAATTTAAGGTTTGACATGTTGGATATCCATTTACTCGATGCAACCTTGTCTTTTATATTTTATACAAAAAATTGGATAATTTATTGGTTTTTGTGCCCTAAAATTAACTGGTATTTTTTTTTACTGAACTATGGGTTTCCTACACCTTTGTGACAATATCGTGTGACAAAAATTTTTAACTACCGCTATTTTATTCTTTAAGGGGTCTCGGATTTCAGAAAATACATAAATGTTTTGGAGTTGTGTAATCTTCAGGCCTTAAATGATTTTTTAAATGTGTGCAAAAAACACAAAAAACAGCTTTGGCAGCAAAAGGGATAAAGGATAATACAGACACTCCCCTTTCCTGACTTGTACCCAATCAGTGCTCATTACACTGCAAGGTCTCTCCTTCCTACGAGTTCCCGGGTGCGGTGCTGGAGACAGGCAGGGAGGGGAGGAGGAGATAAACAGCGTAAAGTTAAAAATATTAAATGTTTAAGTCACCATAAAGCCCCTTCTGTTTTTAAAAGCCTCAGACATTAAAGCAAAGATTTAAATACGGTTTTGGTTAGAATTTTTTTTGTTTTGTTTTATCAGCCAAGTAGATTGTCCTGAGGGACAAGTTGATTGGGACACCAATTTAGTCCCTGGACAAGCAGTTTTTTAAAAAAATTTTCACACCCGAGTGGGTGAGAGTTAATGTGGAACTCCAGGAAAAACGGTTTATATTCATGCCAGATACAAATGACCACAACATCTGGCACCCTGCAGACACCGGCCCTGCATTATAGGTAATGTATCTGAAATAATCAAAATGTTCACAGACAGATTTATTCTTTTTTCCTTCTGTGTCCTGAGGATAGAAGGTGAAAAACACTTTAATTCAACTTAAGACACAGACAGCAATAAAACCTTGAGTAGAAAAAAAACAGAAGTAGACTCAAGAAGGCTTGAAGACCCCCTGCACTCCTAATCATATAATTAAAAGATATATACTTTATTGCTACAAAAACATTACCATCATTAGAAGTTATCTTTTGATATAGTAATACAGAGCATTACCTAAAATAGTATATAAACCCAATATAAGCAATGGTCTGCTCTCAATATTTTTATATGAGCCCCAGAAATAGCATATCTTAAAAATAAATGAGTGTCTTTGTGATGTGGTGGTTAGCCTAACAAAGGCATCTGAAGAATTATTGGTAATGCATGATGCATGCTAAAAACACTTTGCATTATAAATGCTATACCACAGGTTCTGGTGGAAAACATTATGAAGAATCAACAAGTCCAATATAGACTCTTTGCTTGACTGTTCTTCTGAGTATACATCTTCTCATTTACAGTGTACTTCTATTGATCAAATAAATAAAACAAACCATCAGTATCTTTGCATAGAAATTTATTGATCTTTGACATATCCATCAGAAATATAAACGTCAATATTGTATTACCAGTGTCCATACCTGCAGCACCCACCTACATTAGCAGGAATGCCCCTTGTAGCTTTAGTATGTCAAAAAGATCCCTCAGATTCTCTTTTACACGAATATTTAGGAGTACATTTTCTTCATACCATTGATCAAACATATGATAACCATACACTGTTAGGGAGGCTTCACAATGTTTCACTGTGCTTTGGTGGCAGCACAGTGTATCCGTAGCTTTTCTGCAGGTTAGCTTTGCTTTCCCATAGACTTCTATTATGTCCTGTGGTTTTGGTGCGTTTTCGGACAGCACACCACAACCATGTGATATAACAGAAGTCTATGAGAAAACACAGCTAACCTTCACGAAAAGCACAGGTACGTTACGTTGCGCTGCACCCACAGCACAGCGGGGGCAATATGAAAGTACCCTTAAACAGTCAAATAAGAGTAGCAATCTGTATTAGTATGTCCAAAAACAGAAATTTAAATTACGGATGCACCGCTATATCCACGACTGAAGTGTATCAGCCAAATAATCCAGAGTTAGCCTTACCAGTAACTCCTTTTCAACGAGTCTTCCAGGACAGGATCCTTGAGACGTAGAGTTCCTCCCTCCGGGACAAGAAACACGTAAGCACAGCACTTTAAAGACAGACATCCAGGCCTCCCTCTTCAGTTTTACTCAAGAACCACAGGAAGACACTAAAAGACAGCCATTTATGCATAAACATACATTACCGTACAATCTTAGGGTGGGAAGTCCCAGCTGTACTGAAAGACTCATAGAAAAGGAGTTACCGGTAACTAACTCTGGTTTTCTCTAAACATCTTCCAGGACAGCCTCCTAGAGACAATCAAGAACCTACCCACTAGGGCGGGGCTACTGCCTGGAGGACTTTGCGCCCAAATGCCTGATCCTTGCTAGAAAAGGAGATCCAGTCAATGTTTCACAAAAAGGTAGAAAAACTGGACTAGGTGGCCACCTTACAGATCTGTTCTGGTGAGGCACCGGCTCTCTGCCGAGGACGCTGACAAGGATCTGGTTGAGTGTGCACTAACAAAAATGGGGGCAGAATTTCTAATAAACTATACGATTCCGTAATAGCCATTCTAATCCATCTAGCTATGGTGGATTTGGAAGCCTTGGAACCCTTCCATGCTCCTGCAAAAAGAGAATCAGACTTTCTGAATTCTCTGGATCTACTAAGATAGACCAAAAGGCTCCTTCTAACATCCAACAAAGTTAATCTTTCCTACTCCCTGTTTTCTTCAACCTTATTTGGACATTATAGGCCACTTAGACCTCTAGACAGAACATATTTCATATTTCTCTGCAATTTCCATAGGTAAAATTAAGTTAATTTTCATTAACGTCTCTTGATTTCTTTTTTGAAATTAAATTAGTTTCTGATTTTTGTCTATCCTATTTTGTCTAGATGGATGTTTGATGTTCATTGTTTCCCTTCTTATGGTGGTGAACGTATAGGTCAAATAGATCTTTGTTAGGTTATACCTATATATCATAAAGCATTTAACAGGTAAAATTGCCCAAAGTTTCTCTCAACCTATTGAAATATGATCTCTTAATATTTTCCATTAAATTTAAGTAATATTTTGTTTATCCCATTGTGCCTAGATGATATCTGATGCCCATTATATCCTCTACAACTGTTTTGGACGTGTAGGCCAATTAAGATTTTTTTTAGGTCATTTTCTTCTAGCTCTGTGAGCTTTCACACCCAGGGTGAGCCATTGAGTCCCATATATATATGTATATATATTTGATTAAATACCTTGTATTGGATATATTAAAGTGGTTTGGTAATTGAACAGTTTTCCTTTGATATACTTTTTGACTGCCTTGGCAGTAGAAAGTTCCTCACAAAATCTCCCCTGAGGGCGAAACATGTAGGGAGTATGCTACATTTACCTAACCAAGTTTGAATCTCATATGGTATTCTTAGAATTGAAATTGTTTTTATGTTTTTGAATTTTTTCCTCTTGTGTTTCACCAAAATACGAAATAAAAATTATATAACTTTCAATGTGTGGTATTCATGTCTATGCACCCTGAAAGTCCCATCTTCTTTATTGATTTGCAATTTTAAGGGATGTGGTGCAATAATATCTGGTCACTCGCTCTCCACTTCACTGTTTCCTACTCCCTGCTTGCGGGAGCAGACCAGAAGGTCAACAAAATTATGTATAGAGACCTATGAAAGGAGGAGGCAACCTTGGGAAGAAATCCAGGATCTGTTTTGAGCACAATTCTAACTCGAAAACTGCCAAAAAGGGCTTCCTAATGGAAAGGGCCTGCAATTCACCCACCCTACGGGCCGACATTATTGCTATAAAAAACACAGTTTTTAGAGTCAAAAACTTCATTGAAGATTTCTCCAGAGGTTCAAAGGACCAAAGCTTTTAGAACCAAGGAAAGATCCCAAACTGGACAAGACCTGAATGCCACTGGCCTGGACTTGGAAAGAGCCCTGAAAAAATCTGTTATAAAAGGGATCTTGCTGGAGGGGGATCTGAAGAAAAAACACTAAGGGCCGAGGCCTGCACCTTTAAAGTGCTAACCGAAAATCCCTGATCTGCCCCATCCTGAAAGAAATCTAATACCGCTGGAATATCCAGAGGGCCCCGTCCCTTACCTAGCAACCAGGCGTTTAATTTTTTCCAGACCTTAGCATAAATAGCTCTGGTAAGGGTTTGCGGCAGTTCACTAAAGTCCTTATTACTCTGTCAGAAAACCCCTGAGCTTTCAGTAGTTGCTCTTCAGAAGCCACACTGCCAACCTCAAGGTTTTGACTTGAGGGTGTAGCACGGGATCCTGAGAGACCAGTTCTTACCTCTCTGGAAGGGGAAACGGGGGAACCGTGGCCAGGCTTCACAGCAGAGAAAACCATGGCCTCTTCGGCTAGAACGGTGCCATCAGAATGAGGTTTATCTTTTCTAACAGAAACTTCTGCAGGACTGCTGGGATCAGCCTCACTGGCGGAAACGCATAACAGATTGAACATCCACATGCTCACGAAAGCATCCACACTCAAAGCCTGATCTCAGGGATTTAGGGAGAAGAACCGGCTGACTTTCCTGTTTTACAGAGAAGCAAAGAGATTGGCCTCCGGCATGCCCCACCCGAGAGTGATGGACGTAAATGGTTGAGGGACCATTCGTCGTGCTTGACTGGATGCTGACTTAGGAAGTCAGCTAAAGAATTCTGAGCCCCTTCCAGATGAATGGCAGATATCGAAAGCAAGTTTTGCTCGGCTCGGCTCAAGATGGAATGCTGTACGTAATTGCTTGAAGAGGAGGGCTTTGCATACCCCCCCTTCTTGTTCATATATGCCACCGTAGCCACATTGTCCGAACAGATCTGCCTGGAAGGCATCCAATACTTGCTGGACTACTAGAAGTTCTCTCTGATTCGAGGATCTCTGAGCTTCCTCCACGGACCACGACCCCTGGGCCGCTCTGTCGCCTAGATGGGTTCCCCAACCAAAGCTGCTGGCATCAGTTGTAATGATAACCGGACAAGGCGAGTTCCACTGCAGACCTTTGGCTAGATTCACTTGTTTCTGTCACCACCAAAGGGATTTCTTGACCCTGGACGGGAACCGGACTGCCAGATCTAAAGTAGAGCAACCTGCAGGTCCACTGTTGGCGAGACCTTGCCATGAATAGGAGATTGTCCAGATAGGGAACGATCGTAATAGACCTAATTCTTAGGGGAGCCAAGGCCTCCGCGAGCACCTTTGTAAAAATTCTTGGCGCTGAGGCCAGACCGAAAAGGTAGAGCCTGACACTGCCAGTGGTGAATCTCTGAACCCATTCTTACTGCTATTCTTAGGTATTTCTGACACGCATGATGAATGGGAATGTGAAGATGCGCATCCCTCAGATCCAGCATAGCCATGAAAATCTGGGTAGACGATGTTCCTTACAGAGAAGACTGATTCCTTCCTGAAGTGTTTGTACCTTAGAGAATGATTGAGGGGGCGCAGGTTTAGGATAAGGTGAAACTTACGTGAGGGCTTTTTCACTACAAAAACATGGGAATAACACCCCCTCCCCTGAGTAAAGGCTTGCTGATCTACCAGGTCTCCGATTAGGCCACAGAGAGCCTGTGCCCAATCCTTGGGAAGGTTGGTTACCAGATACTTGGCGGGGGGACTGGAGTCCAACTCCAACCTGTACCCTTCTTCTATTAAGTGCAGGATATATGGGTTCAAGGAGATTGAAGCCCACTGAGGGAGAAAGGTCCCCAGTCTTCCTCCCACTAGGAAGCTCAAGTCATTGAGACTTGGGGCCCTGAGGAGGATTGAATAAGATCCCCCCTTTTCCCTTGTCCCCTGTCCAATGCTTCTTGGGCTTGACATCCTTAACTTGCTGGACATCATCAAGAGCCAATTTGTACCTGGAACCTCTGGAGGAGCAAACCTCACCGTCGTCGCCCTCTGAGCCTGAAACTGCCCGTTAGGAAGCAAGGGACTTAGGATCCTCTTCCAGGTCCTCCTCCCCTCTTACCGCTTCTGATACTTCTGTATCAGCCAGCTGGGTCAAAGGCCCCATCGGTGTCTGCATTCTATCCAGCAGGGATAGAACGACTGAAATGCAGATGTCATGTCATCCTTAATGGAGGTGAGGACCTTATGGCAGGCTGTAAATGACTCATCCTTAATAAGGCTATTCACACAATTGCTGCATAAAGGCTTTTCCCAAGCTGAACTCAAATTTTGACACACAAACTGCACACTTCTTGTCCTGGGTTTTAACTTACAACAAGCAAGAAACACAATGCAGAAGATAATCAGCCAGCGCTCTTCATCCAAACACCACTGTGCTGGGGGAGTAAAAAAAGAAAGTGTGCCTCATCGTCATCTGCACTCAAGAGACTGGGGAAAGAGAAAAACCACCCCCAGGGATCAGCAAGAGGGAATCTGAAGTCCCCAAGCATACCTGAGAGGAGACGGTGTCTGAAGGACCAGGGTCTGCTTGCTGAAAGGGGCCAGCGCCTTCCATCATGTCCCTTGTTGTGGATTCACAACCTCTGCTGGGTTTAAAACCGCAGTGTGGCTTCTATGGAGACCGGGACCATGAGTTTGACCTGATGCGTGCGCCATTATGGAGGAGACCAGGACCACAATGACATCACCGCGACTGAAACTTCCGGTGCTTGGAGCACACCCTCCAGAAATTGTGGCTGCCCACACGCCTGCCCAGCGGTTTCTCTGCACTGGCTGCCGAGCCCCCCCCCCCCCCATGATACGGGGTGAGCGCCGCCCGTCCGGGGGAGGGCGGCATCCTGCAAAAAAGGCCTGAGCCCCCCCTTTTTCTGCGCCAGCGCAGCAGATCCATCACTGGCGGTCGTTCTCCGAGGCCTGGAAGGACACCAGGAGCACAGCCCCACTCCTCTCAACCTGGAGGGATCGCGCCGGGCAAGAGAAGGTAACGCAGGAGCCACCAGCACCCCCTTGAGTCTAGGACTTCCAAAAACAGGTTCTTTTGGACTGTACCCATTCCTCTGGAGGAAACACTAAAAACTGAAAAGGGAGGCCTGAAGGTCCGCCTTTAAAGTGCTGTGCTTCCGAGTTTCCTGTTCCGGAGCGAGGAGCTCTACGTCTCAAGGAGGCTGTCCTGGGAGACGTTTGGAAAAGTAGTGTTATTGGCATTTTCCCCAATAGGAAAAAAAGGTGCTGATAATAGGCGCCACAAATGTGTGATTTTCTCAGGGGTGCGTTTTTCATAGGCCATTTGACTATAAAAAAAATTTGTTTTTATAGGTTTTCAATGCATTTCATGCCTGGTTCACACCAATGAGTTTACGTTTTGCAGTGATTTTTGCATGCGTGAATTTTTACCCACTTTAATTGTGTTTTGAATTATTTTTGCCAACTTGTTACTGGGCAGCTTAACCACTTGCCGTCCGCCTACTGTTTTTAAACGGCAGGACGGTGTCACTCTAGGGGCGGGTTGCCATTCATAAACGGCACCCGCATTTTCTAGTTGTGCGTGCTCCCTCGGAGCGCGCAGCACCGCGATCTGGTGACCGCTGTGTCCTCCAGACACAGTGGAACACCGATCGGACTGGACCTCTGTGTGAGGTCCCGATCATGTGATCACTGATTGGCCAATCAGTGATCATATGCAGAGTAGTAAGCAAGATGTCACTTGTGACATCATTGCTTACAACGTGTGAAAGCTATGAATGATCACATGGTACAAGGCTATTCACAACAGCCTTGTACCATGTGACAAGCTGTGACCAATCACAGCTTACTCAGTAGTTCTCAATGGCTGTAAGAATGCAGCCAGAGAGAAGGAGAAATGATTGCTTTTACATCCTATATGGGTGTAAAAGCAATCAGTGTAAAAAAAAAAAAAAAAAAAAAAAAAAAAAAAAAAAATCATCACCCCCCACAAGTAGTACAGTGTCACCATGACACTGTACTGCTAGGGTGACTGTACGTTAAAAAAAAAAAAAAACAAATATAAAAAAAATAAAAAAAAATTTTAAACTATAATTTTTGTGTTATTTTTTTTTTACTAAAAAGATAACGGAATAAATGTTAGCCAAGATTTATGATGAAATATTAATTTGCAAAATTTTATAAGAAAAACACTTTTTTTCAAAATTTTTGGACTTTCATTTAAATAGCAAAAAAAATAAAAATCCCAGTGGTGAATAAATGCCACTAAAATAAAGCTTTATCTGTCTCAAAAAAATTCATATAGGTAGTGTTGCATGACCGCGCAATTGTCATTCAAAATTTGATAATGCTGAAAGCTGAAAATTGGCCTGGACAGGAAGGGGGTGAAAGTGTCCGGACAGGAAGTGGTTAACAACGCATCAAAAACAGAAGTGGGTTTTTGATGCATTTTCAATGCATTTCAGGCCTGGTTCACACCAATGAAGTTAGAGTTTTGCAGTGCTTTTTGCATGCGCGTTTTTAAATTTTTTTTTTGGGCCAACTTGTTACTGGGCAGATTTAAAACTTAATTCATGATATTAATTAAAAAGTCAAATGTAATACATTTATAAAAAATATATTAAAAAAAAAAAACTGTTAATTTTGGTTTTCGCCCAAATGCATCCTGAATTTTTGTTTTCGGTCCAAGAATTTTCGTTTCAGTGCACCACTAATTTAAATTGCACAATCAGCTGGAAAGATTTACACTTTCAAACTTGCAAGGTACAAGCCTCGACTACATCTTGATTGATCCTCTGATGAATCCTTTGTACATTTTTCCTATATATATACCCCAGAGAAGATAACAGTTTCACTAATACTGCAGAAACTAGCTGCAATACTATGGGGAGAGGGGGGGCTCCTGCTGCTAGTAAAAGCAATCCAGCTGGCTGCTAGCATTGCTTTTATTAGAGAGCTGAAAAATGTAAACCCTTATTCTTGCTCGCAGCAGGGCTAAATAGAAACACCTACGTGACACCCAGAACTACATGTCCCAGGTGTCAGGCAATAGGATCTGGCTGTCAGCTGCTGCAAGGCACACAAGGGGGATCAGTATCTGGAAGGAGAGCGAAGAACCAGTAAACATGTCATTTACCGGCCTCTTTCCTTTCCTGAATAAACACGGTGAGTGATCTGTATATTACTGCACGTCCGCTTGTGAATGAACAAGGAGCCTGCGTACAGAGTGCTTCTGGTTCATTCATCTCCAGTGCAGCTGAGGCAGGGACTGAGGAATCCATCACTTTCTCTTTCAAAAGTGAAAGGACCCCTGAGATTCAACCAAAGTCACCCCCAACAAGGCTGTTTAAAAAAAACATTATAGAACAAAACCTGAACACCTACACCCACCCAGGCTGGGGGGGGAAGGGGGGGAAGGGGGGGTTAGGTACACCTGCACCCACCCAGGCTGGGGGGGGGGGTTAGGTACACCTGCACCCACCCAGGCTGGGGGGGGGGTTAGGTACACCTGCACCCACCCAGGCTGGGGGGGGGGGGGGGGGGTTAGGTACACCTGCACCCACCCAGGCCGGGGGGGGGGGGGGGGGGGTTAGGTACACCTGCACCCACCCAGCCCGGGGGGGAAGGGGGGGTTAGGTACACCTGCACCCACCCAGCCCGGGGGGGAAGGGGGGGTTAGGTACACCTGCACCCACCCAGCCCGGGGGGGAAGGGGGGGTTAGGTACACCTGCACCCACCCAGCCTGGGGGGGGAAGGGGGGGTTAGGTACACCTGCACCCACCCAGGCTGGGGGGGGAAGGGGGGGTTAGGTACACCTGCACCCACCCAGGCTGGGGGGGGGGGGGGTTAGGTACACCTGCACCCACCCAGGCTGGGGGGGGGGTTAGGTACACCTGCACCCACCCAGGCTGGGGGGGGGGGGGGGGGTTAGGTACACCTGCACCCACCCAGGCTGGGGGGGGGGGGGGTTAGGTACACCTGCACCCACCCAGGCTGGGGGGGGGGGTTAGGTACACCTGCACCCACCCAGGCTGGGGGGGGGGTTAGGTACACCTGCACCCACCCAGGCTGGGGGGGGGGTTAGGTACACCTGCACCCACCCAGGCTGGGGGGGGGGTTAGGTACACCTGCACCCACCCAGGCTGGGGGGGGGGTTAGGTACACCTGCACCCACCCAGGCTGGGGGGGGGGTTAGGTACACCTGCACCCACCCAGGCTGGGGGGGGGTTAGGTACACCTGCACCCACCCAGGCTGGGGGGGGGGTTAGGTACACCTGCACCCACCCAGGCTGGGGGGGGGGGTTAGGTACACCTGCACCCACCCAGGCTGGGGGGGGGGGTTAGGTACACCTGCACCCACCCAGGCTGGGGGGGGGTTAGGTACACCTGCACCCACCCAGCCCGGGGGGAAAGGGGGGGTTAGGTACACCTGCACCCACCCAGGCTGGGGGGGGGGGTTTGGTACACCTGCACCCACCCAGGCGGGGGGGGGGGGGGGTTTGGTACACCTGCACCCACCCAGGCTGTGCGTATGACTGAAGTGTATTCACCTCACATTCACCGACATTCCCAGAGACTTTATCCAGCATTCACCACACACGGGTCACCCCCTGCAGCCAATGTGGATGTGACAATGAGGGGTGTCAGTGTGTAGAGAGGGGGAGGGGAGAAGCCCTGTACACAGCAGACAATGGATTCTGGCCAAGGTCAGCCCCATCTCCCAGGTAATATCAGTGTATGAGCCCCGACGATGAGAGCGGGATCCCAGGCCGGACATGACACCACCCTCCTCCGCTGTATACAGAACAAGTCCGGCTACAGAGCCCCGGGCCGGGAAGACTCCATGTACTGACCAGGGGAGAGCACCGACCCCCTTTCCGGACACACACTGACCTGTCACGCAGGCATTGACCGCAGTGGGCTTCTGTGCCGTCACCACGTAGTTGTACGACATGTTGGAAGCGAGCCGAGCTCCTGTCGCGGCGATACACTGAGCGACAGGCGCGAAAACACTCCGCAACAGGCCGTCACCTAACGGAACCGGAAGAAGAGATCAAAGAGATGAGAGAGGGAGGCTAGAGCGCCCCCGGCCAGGACCATAAATTACAGGAGAGGAGGGGGGAAGAGAGAGTACCAGGCACCATAGAGGGGAGATAGAGAGAGCTGTGAAGGCCATAGAGAACGGACAGGGAGGACAGAGCGGTTCCATCTAGCAGAGAAGGTACAGGGGCTATATGGCAGGAGGAGAGAGGTTAGAGGAGAAGTCCTGGGTGTATAGGAGGAGAGGGGAGTCCTGGGCCAAAGCCATAATACATACTATAACATGAGGCCACCTAAAATGGACCTTCTGGACTGTCTGCTCCAAACATAATAGTAATGGTAGTATCCCTGCTGCTGGAACCAAATCCCTTTTTGAGTAAACTTTCCCAAATTTTGGGTTGTCCCCAGAAAAGTAATAGAGGGGAAATCTTCCAATGGGGACACTATATCTGGTATCCTGGGGGCCTCACCGAATTCCTTTAATTTGTAGAGAATTTCTCTCATGTCCAGTTTGGCTATGGAACAGGAAGTGAAGGGAAATCTCTGCAATGGGAGACAGATGGTGAAAAAAAATCTAACCCTCCTTAAAGCAGAGCTCCACCCAAAAGGGGAAGTCCCGCTTTAAGCCTTTTTTCCCCCGTTCCCCGCTAAGGATTGGTGCCTTTGGGGAGTGGGTACCCGAATTTGACAAGTACTGCTCTCACTTCCGGTGTGATCACCTAAGGCAATCGGAAACAGAAGTTGTCCTCCCTCCCTCGCACGTCCCATTCAGGAAGCGCAGGAAATGAAGAAAAACTTCTTCAACGTGACAGTTGTGCATAAAACTAGGTTCACACATATGCAGTCTAAATGTGCTCAGTTTTGGTGCTATCAAATTTGGACCGTGTATGTGGTTCACATATATGCCTTTTTAGATGCGGTTTGCACTGTCTGAACTTGGATGACATTGTGTTGAACTGTAAAATTGGATCACACTGCCCAAAACTCACACACAACCTTTTTCGCAAAACTCAAAGCTGCTCATCCGCATATACTGTATATGAGTGCTTCCCAAAGGAACACCTTTCAATACACTGTCATCCGAATTCAGACAGTAGAAAATGCATCTAAAAACACATACAGTTGCAAGAAAAAGTATGTGAACCCCTTGGGATTACGTGGAGTTTTGCATGAATTGGGCATAAAATGTGCTCTGAATGTCATCTAAGTCACAACAATAAAAGAACACAGTCTGCTGAACATAATACTACACAAACATTAGATGTTGCCATGGTTTAATTGCACATAACATGTAAACATTCACAGTGCAGGGAGGAAAAAGTATGTGAGGCCCTAGCTTAATGACTTCTCCCAGAGCTAATTGGAGCCAGGAGTGAGCCAACCTTGACTCCAATCAGTGTGATGATATTGGATGTGTTGCTGACAGCTGTCCTGCCCTTAAAAAACACACACCTGTTTTGGGTTTACTGGTTTCAAGAAGCACTGTCTGATGTGAACCATGCCTCGCAGAAAAGAGCTCTCAGAAGACCTACGATCAAGAATTGTTGACTTGCATGAAGCTGGAAAGGGTTACAAAAGTATCTCCAAAAGCCTTGATGTTCATGTGTCCATGGTAAGACAGACTGTCTACAAATGGAGAAAGTTTAGCACTGTTCCTACTCTCCCTAGGCGTGGTCGTCCTGTAAAAATGAGTGCAAGAGCACAGTGCAGAATGCTGCATGAGGTAAAGAAGAATCCCAGAGTGTCAGCTAAAGACCTACAGAAATCTCTGGCACATGCTAACATTTTTGTTGACACATCTACAATAAGGAAAACATTAAACAAGAATGGAGTACATGGGGGGACACCACGGAGGAAGCCATTGCTGTCCAAAAAGAATATTGCAGCACGTTTGAAGTTTGCAAAAGAGCACCTGAATGTTCCACAGCACTACTGGCAAAATATACTGTGGACAGATGAAACCAAGATTGAGTTGTTTGGGAAGAACACACAACACTATGTGTGGATAAAAAAAGGCACAGCACACCAACATGAAAACCTCATCCCCACTGTAAAACATGGTAGAGGGAGCATCATGGTTTGGGGCTGCTTTGCTGCCTCAGGGTCTGGACGGATTGTTGTCATTGATGGGAAAATGAATTCCAGAGTTTATCAAGACATTTTGCAGGAAAACGTACGACCATCTGTCCGCCAGCTGAAGCTCCGCAGAGGATGGGTGATGCAACAGGGCAATGACCCAAAGCATACAAGTAATTCAACAAAACAATGGCTGCAACAGCACAGAATACGCCTTCTAGAGTGGCCCAGTCAGAGTCCTGACTTCAACCCGATTGAAATGCTGTGGCATGACCTTAAGAGAGCGATTCACACCAGACATCGCAAGAATATTGCTACACTGAAACAGTTTTGTGAAGAGGAGTGGTCCAAAATTACTCCAGATCGTTGTCCAGGTCTGATCTGCAACTACAGGAAACGTTGGGTTGAGGTTATTGCTGCCAAAGGAGGGTCAACCAGTTATTTAGTCCAAAGGTTCACAAACTTTTTCCTTCCTGCACTGTGAATGTTTACATGTTATGTGCAATTAAACCATGGCAACATCTAATGTTTGTGTAGTATTATGTTCAGCAGACTGTGTTCTTCTATTGTTGTGACTTAGATGACATTCAGAGCACATTTTATGCCCAATTCATGCAAAACTCCACGTAATCCCAAGGGGTTCACATACTTTTCTTGCAACTGTATATGTGAACCAGGGCTAAAACAGTTGTCTCCTCTGGAAGATTTCTCCTCTGCCTGTTATAGCCACTAGCAATAATCACTGTCTTCACCTGGCAGGATGGCTTTTCCCAAACCGCCCCCCGCCAGGAGAATACAAAGATTTGGGGGGAGCGATTCCCCTGTCAATACTCTCTGTGGTTGCAGGAAAGAAATTTGCTTCATGTATGACCTGCCTTAGGCTGCCCATACACTGTACAATCTGATTGTATAATCTCCTTTGAATCTCTCATCAATTAAATAGTGCAGTGCCCACCTGATTTTATCTTAATTGAATTGAGTTGTTTAGGTGTGTCCTCATGTTACACAGTTTTAGTAAAGCAGGCCATAGACGGGTCGAACATCGGCCGATTTAAAAAAAAAAAAAAAAAAATCGGTTGTTCAATCGGCCAACATTACCACCAATGTTAAAAAAAAAATCGGCCGATTTTCGACCCGTCTGGCCGGCATTAACCCCATAACTTCTGTCCCTTGCAGAGACGGGAGCGCACCATACAATGTGACAGCAATACAAATACATTATTTGGATACAGATGTTTTTATTTAGATACAAATGGATACATTTGTTGCAACCGCAAGACTTTAATAGCGGACTTCTTTGTTGCAACCGCAAAACTTTAATAGCGGACTTCTTTGTTGCAACAGCAAGACTTTAATACCGGACCTCTTTGTTGCAACCGCAAGACTTTAATAGCGGACCTCTTTGTTGCAACCGCAAGACTTTAATAGCGGACTTCTTTGTTGCAACCGCAAGACTTTAATACCGGACCTCTTTGTTGCAACCGCAAGACTTTAATAGCGGACTTCTTTGTTGCAACCGCAAGACTTTAATAGCGGACTTCTTTGTTGCAACCGCAAGACTTTAATAGCGGACTTCTTTGTTGCAACCACAAGACTTTAATACCGGACCTCTTTGTTGCAACCGCAAGACTTTAATAGCGGACCTCTTTATTGCAACCGCAAGACTTTATTAGCGGACTTCTTTGTTGCAACCGCAAGACTTTAATAGCGGACCTCTTTGTTGCAACCGCAAGACTTTAATAGCAGACTTCTTTATTGCAACCGCAAGAGTTTAATAGCGGACTTCTTTATTGCAACCGCAAGACTTTAATAGCGGACTTCTTTATTGCAACCGCAAGACTTTAATAGCGGACTTCTTTGTTGCACTCGCAAGACTTTAATAGCGGACCTCTTTATTGTAACCGCAAGACCTTAATAGCAGACTTCTTTGTTGCAACCGCAAGACTTTTTCATCTAAAATATAATAGCGGACTGGACTTCCAGTTCGTAGGAAGGATTCAGGTGTCTCCCATTCCTATGATCAATTCACTTTAGCAGAATAAAATTTCTTCTTCTTCTTTGCTCATGCGCAGATTTTTTATCGGTAAAACGATCGGCCGATTTGCCCATCATTGCCGGGAAAATCGTCCAATTGTCAAAATCAGCCGCAAATTTTCTAACATGACCGAAAAAAAATGTGCAAAAACGGCCAACCAATTAACCCACTAACGGTGCGAAAATCGGCCGATTTTTTTTTTTCTTCAGCCGGAAAATTGGCCGATTTTCAACCCGTCTATGGCCGACATAAATCTAAGGAAGATTGCAAAGAGATTGTACAACCAGATTGTATCATTTATAGTCAACCTTAAAGGATAGGTTCACCTTTTGACAAAAATAATAAATGCAAATCTTTTTGCAGGTAAAAAAAGGGTGCATTATTTTTGTTGCAGGAGTCTGTAAATCATTGCACCAGCAATTGACAGATTGCTGGTGCCATGCAAGTGTCCTGCAGACCTGTCAGTATAACTGCTTGCCTGTATGGACAAGCTGATACACTGATAGGAAGAAACAATGAACTACCACGGTGCTCACAGCGCCGTGGTATTTCATTGAGAACTTCAAGCTGACAGCCACCAAGGCTCAGGACTTGTAGTTTTCTTATTCACAGAGGACTGGGAGGAGAAGATCCCCCGCTAGCTGCCACATTCAGTAAGCAAAGCACCCACTAAATGCAACCCAAACAAATAAACGGGGCCACCCTGCAACTGTGCAATGCATGCGGTTGTGGAGTGCTAGTGCGGGGAACAAGGGGTTAAAGCAGATGGTGAGGAGGTGACAATGTATTTGACAGGTGGTGTTGTCAAATGCTCTCTGTAGAGCGTGCTGAACGAGGATTGCTATGCAGAGATCAAAACTTATGTAAACTCTAAGAATGCTGCTTATGTTGGAGGGGACAGAAATCTTAGGGAAGACCAGGGATAGAGCAGTAGACAGGTGTATGGCCACTCTTGTTAGTAGAAACATATCTGGGTGCTTGGAAAGGGTTTTCTACTATTTTTTCAATAGGTATGGAAAGTGTTTTAAAATAACCCTTCCTTTAAACTTTTATATGTTGTAATATTGCAGTACATCAAATTATTTAAATATTCTAAATAAGCAATGAACAGCGTTAACACTTTCACTGCCAGCGTGGTTTTTTTTTTTTATTTGTTTTTTTGCTCACGTATTAAAACAAATTATTACTGTCACTTTGATGCATGCAGCAATATCTAACGTAGCACAATCTTCTTTTTCATATGTTGCCGCACCTGACTCATGCAGGGGATATTGGGCTTAAAATGGGGGCAGGGGGTTAAAAAATGGTTTTAGTGTTTTGTTTTTTTTTAATTTGTTACTTTACTTTTTTTAATTTTTTTACTTAACTTTATTGCTATTACTGCTGTAGCAGCCAGGAGTGTGTGTAAAAGCCACTGCTGCCACCAACGTATACAGTATATTAGACGTGTGCGGTGCATTCCGTTCAAAATCGAAATACGGACAAAAGTTTTGTTATTCGGAGATTCAGATGTATCTGAATTTCAGAATTACAATAGTAATGAATTTAAACGAATCCAAAATAACGAAACTAAATTTCATACGAAATAACAAATAATCTGAATTTGAATTGAACTTGAAAAAAATTCTAAATGTAAACATATTGCTGATTTCCTTCAAGGACTGTGGGTATTTGTGTAAGAATATAGCCGTCATCTGAAATTTGAATTTCGTAAAGAATACAATAAAATAGAATAGAAAAGAAAAGAAAATAATAGACTAGAAAAGAATAGAAAATAAAGGAATAGAAGAGAATAGAAAAACAGAATAGATTAGAATAGAATAAAATAGAATATAGCCGTCTTCCAAAATTTGGAATAGAATAAAATAGAATATACAGTAGCTGTGTTTGTAGTTTCGAAATTCAAATTTTAAATACAATAGAATAACACAGAATAGAAAATAAAAAAGAATAGGATAGATCAGAATAGAAAATAAAGGAACAGAATAGAAAATAATAGAATTAAATAGAAAATAAAAGAATAGACTTGAAAATAATTGAATAGAGTAAGATAGAAGTCTGAAATTCGAATTTCAAAATTAAAATTTGAATAGAATGGAATAAAATAGAGAGAATATAGCTGTCTTCCGAAATTCAAATAGAATAGTAACAGGTATTCTATACAATGAATTTGGATTGATTTGATATTTCCAATTTGAATTCAAATTGAATACTTCAAATCCATTATAAAAATTTTAATCTGGTTGAAAACGAATAAATGAAACGAATTTCCTTACGAATGCAACAAAAAAAATTAGTACTAGTAATGAATCGAGAGGAAAAAAATGTTTTCGTTCTGCACATGTCTACTATATATTACATTGGTTGCAGTTAAAGGGTTAAAAGGGCCATCCCTGTCTAGTTGCTTGTGTTATAAAATAATTCATTCTTAAAGAGCTTCAAAAATCAAAACTAAGACTATAAAGTCAGAATTTTAGTAGTACCTAACAGCTTAGGACAACCTTTCCTACCCCTTTTAATACAAAAGAACCTTTTGAAGTAATTTACAAGTCTCATGGAAGCCCTGCTAAATGATTATATCTACAGCTCATGGTACATCAGTATTGAGTAGGTTGTAGATACAATAATAGATAAAAGAGTAAGGGCTGTTCCATGTGCCATGTTCTGTGTATTTGACACCTGAAGCAAATTACATTTTAACACCCTTCCCTTGCTCTATAGTACAAAGTTATTTTCACTAATATGAAATAATTATGTCCAAAAACACACATTTTAGTGCCCTTTACTTTGGTTTCAGTAGAGAAATGTTGCTTTACATTGGTTGTCACTGGAAAAGTGCTTTCTTACATTGTTGGTTGTGTGTATAAATGGGTGCTGCAGCGACCATCGGCTGGAACCGAACAGAATCTGAAAGGGAGAATGTCACCAGAATGTGTGGTCACGTGCCTGATGAAGGGGTCCTGGGAGACTCCAAAACGTTGCCTTGCTGAAACTATGTGATCGTTCATTAAAACATTTGGGCCCGTATTGGTGATCCTCGGTGTGCTGGTGACATTTTACCTTGATCACATGACATGGTAAAAGGCCTGTCACAGCAGCCTTTTTCCACCTGATCAGCTTTGTCCAATCACAGCTGACGACCATGTAAATACACTTGCCAGCAGTACTTTCCTCACGCTGTCACAACATCAAAGGAGACATCTGCACTGATAATCAGGGCAATGATTGTCAGTGCCCTGATTATCAGTGCAGCCCCAAAAGTGCCCGGAAGTGCTGCCCATCAGTGCCCAACAGTGCTGCTCATCATTACCCAGCAGTGTTGCAAAAAGTGTTGCCCAGTAGTGCTGCCTATCAGTGCCGCCAGTCAGTTCCCTTCAGTGGTACCTATTATGGCCCATCATTGCCGCCTACCAGTGCCCATCAGTGTCGCCTCATCAGTGCTGCATCAATGCACTTCAGTGAAGGAGAAAAATTACCTGTTTGCAAAATTTTATAACAGAAACAAAGAAAACCTTTTTTTTTTCTAAATTTTTGCTATTTTTTCGTTTATAGTGCAAAAAATAGAAAAACCCAGTGGTGATTAAATACCACCAAAAGAAAGCTCTATTTGTTTGAAAAAAAACCATAAAAAATTCATATGGGTACAGTGTTGCATGATCACGCAATTGTCATTCAAAATGTGACAGTGCTGAAAATTGGCCTGGGCAGGAAGGAGGTAAAAGTGCCCAGTAGGCAAGTAATGCTGTTAGGCTAGGTTCACATTGCGAGCCACGTTTTACGCACATTCATTTGAATGGGCTGCTGTGCCTCCTGAAACACAGGGAAAAGGTCCCTGCACCATATCTGGAAAGGCAGCCCGCAAGGGAACCGCAAGTGCAGTGCTGTTCGCAGTTCGGGAGCGATTTCTAACGTGTGCTGCATGCGCTTAGGAAATAATGGCATCTGCGCACATTTAATGCATTTTTCTGTATTCTGCATTTTTTGTGGCTGCGGGAACAGGTATGGACCCACAGCGGGAACCTCCCACACATGTGAACGTAGCCTTACTGTTTGTTCAATGTATGGAAATGCTTTAGTGTGCATAGCCCATAGTCAGGTTCATTCTAATTTTTGTATTTCCCTTTAAATAGAAAACATTGGTACTTATATGTGCATCAATTATCTTATCAATGACTAGTGAAAGAATAATAAATGATCCAAGTATCAAAGGTGACAAACAGAAACAAACTGCAGACCAACGCAATCTATTTCTTTCCCAAGCGTCCTTACCTGCACCCAGCTTGCAATGAGTTACACCTTTTGGACATATGAAAACATTATAGTTATGTAAAGGACTCTGCGACTGCATAATCAAACGGAGGAATTATAGCGCTTTTTGTTTTTAACTTTTCTAGGATTCAAATGGGCTATTTCTCAAAGGCTTTGTAAACGACCCAGAATGCACTGTGGCCAGTTGCACAACGCTTGGCCAAACTTACTGTCACATGTCTAAATTGTAATACTCTGAACCAGGTGTAAAGTTCCTCCACAATTGCCGCTTCACAGAAGTTTCCTGCTTTTGAATGTGATCTACTGTAAACTCTGTTCAGTAAGTTTTGTCTCCTTCTTTGCATCTGTGTATATATAGCTTGTGTGCTTCAGCCCGCAGTCTGCTGGCACTGGGAATCCAGGGTTTAAAACTTTCTTTTATTGCTGTATATTGTATTTTATGGGCTTCATGACACTGTGCACCTGTACTGAGACACCCCTCCTCACAAGGCATTTTGGGTTTGCTACATTTTGTGATTAAACCTTATTTTCCTCTGCAGCCCATTTAATACTGTCACAGTTTGTCAGTCTAACATGCACCTCCTGCTTGCATGGATTACTTTATCTTCCCAAAGTCATTGTGCAGTTTGTAATCCAAAGACAAACTAACTAAACCAGTGCTCAAATCCTCATGCAGTTTAAAGACAATTCTGAATGCCAAACGAAGAGGTGCTGCCCTTCAAAGATCGGGGAATCTAGACATTGGTGAACAAAAGCAGACAAGGGCGTACTCTCATCGTGCATTACCGTGGTACACCACGTATTTATTGTGTAGACAAATAGATATATACTCACAAACCAAAGGAAATTAAAAGCAAATGATGTAGTCCGCAAAGACAGTCAATAATGCTGTGCCCTTGGTAGGGATAAGTTATTATATATATATTAGTGTACACATCTTTTTTCAGTGCATAGTAACAAGTGTGCCAATGGCTGCTTCCTGTTGTTTCTGTTTCATTTTAATATACATTTTCACATTTTTACTACCTTTTTATTGTATTCTATATGTGGCTGAGTCACCATCAGTTATGCTCTTTTATGTTTTAATGTGTTTATATGCTTTTATGGGTTGATGTTTAGTTTAGAAGCATATGTTAGCATATATTAGGAGTTTTTTATTTTGCATATACATATTTGTATAAAAAAAATAACTCTTTTGCACATTATACACATTTTTTTTTATATTGTCATTTTTATTTTACATCAATAATGTTTGTGTCCCTGCTGGCTCAGCTTATGTCCAATTGGAGGGTGTTCCACCTACACCAATATTTTTTTAAACTTTGTTAAATGTTTTTTTTTTTTTTACCCATCAATCAATTATGTTATGTGTGTATGTGTGTATGTATGTATGTATATGTAACAATTTCATATTATTTTAATGTATTGTACGTATAGGTGTATGTGTGTATATACAGTGGGGCAAAAAAGTATTTAGTCAGCCACCAATTGTGCAAGTTCTCCCACGTAAAAAGATGAGAGAGGCCTGTAATTGGCATCATAGGTAGACCTCAACTATGAGAGACAAAATGAGAAAAAAAATCCAGACAATCACATTGGCTGATTTGGAAAGAATTTATTTGAAAATTATGGTGGAAAATAAGTATTAGGTCAATATCAAAAGTTCATCTCAATACTTTGTTATATATCCTTTGTTGTCAATGACAGAGGTCAAACGTTTCCTGTAAGTCTTCACAAGGTTGGCACACACTGTTGCTGGTATGTTGGCCCATTCCTCCATGCAGATGTCCTCTAGAGCAGTAATGTTTTGGGGCTGTCGCTGGGAAACACGGACTTTCAACTCCCTCCAAAGGTTTTCTATGGGGTTGAGATCTTGAGACTGGCTAGGCCACTCCAGGACCTTGAAATGCTTCTTACGAAGCCACTCCTTCATTGCCCGGGCGGTATGTTTGAGATCATTGTCATGTTGGAAGACCCAGCCACGTTTCAGCTTCAATGCCCTTGCTGATGGAAGAAGGTTTGCACTCAAAATCTCACGATACATGGCCCCATTCATTCAGGCCTGTACATGGATCAGTCGTCCTGGTCCCTTTATGGAGAAACAGCCCCAAAGAATGATGTTGCCACCCCCATGCTTCACAGTAGGTATGGTGTTCTTTGGATGCAACTCAGCATTCTCTCTCCTCCAAACACGCCGAGTTGTGTTTCTACCAAACAGTTCTATTTTGGTTTCATCTGATCATATGACATTCTCCCAATCCTCTTCTGGATCATCCAAATGCTCTCTAGCAAACTTCAGACGGGCCCGGACATGTACTGGCTTAAGCAGGGGGACACGTCTGGCACTGCAGGATCTAAGTCCCTGGCGGCGTAGTGTGTTACTGATGGTAACCTTTGTTACGTTGGTCCCAGCTCTCTGCAGGTCATTCAATAGGTCCCCCCGTGTGGTCCTGGGATTTTTGCTCACCGTTCTTGTGATCATTTTGACCCCACGGGGTGAGATCTTGCGTGGAGCCCCAGATCGAGGGAGATTATTAGTGGTCTTGTATGTCTTCCATTTTCTAATTATTGCTCCCACAGTTGATTTGTTCACACCAAGCTGCTTGCCTATTGCAGATTCAGTCTTCCCAGCCTGGTGCAGGTCTACAGTTTTGTTTCTGGTGTCCTTCGACAGCTCTTTGATCTTCACCATAGTGGAGTTTGGAGTGTGACTGAGGTTGTGGACAGGTGTCTTTTATACTGATAACAAGTTCAAACAGGTGCCATTGATACAGGTAATGAGTGCAGGACAGAGGAGCCTCTTAAAGAAGAAGGTACAGGTCTGTGAGAGCCAGAAATGTTGCTTGTTTGTAGGTGACCAAATACTTATTTTCCACCATAATTTGCAAATAAATTCTTTCCAAATCAGCCAATGTGATTGTCTGGATTTTTTTTCTCATTTTGTCTCTCATAGCTGAGGTCTACCTATGATGCCAATTACAGGCCTCTCTCATCTTTTTACGTGGGAGAACTTGCACAATTGGTGGCTGACTAAATACTTTTTTGCCCCACTGTATATACACACATACACCTATACGTACAATACATTAAAATAATATGAAATTGTTACATATACATACATACATAACATAATTGATTGATGGGTAAAAAAAAAAAAATCATTTAACAAAGTTTATAAAAATATTGGTGTAGGTGGAACACCCTCCAATTGGACATAAGCTGAGCCAGCAGGGACACAAACATTATTGATGTAAAATAAAAATGACAATATAAAAAAAAATGTGTATAATGTGCAAAAGAGTTATTTTTTTTATACAAATATGTATATGCAAAATAAAAAAGTGGGAGAACTTGCACAGTTGATGGCTGGCTAAATACGTTTTTGCCCCACTGTATATATATATATATATATATATATATATATATATATATATATATATGTATATATATTTTTTTTTTTTTTTTTCTTCTCATTCTTTTATCATATTTTATTATTTCATTATGGTTTAATTTTTCCAATTGATTTTTGCAGTTTGGTTCACGTTGGTCATCCATTTGCCCCTTTTTACATGTTTACATTTTTGTATTAACAATTCATTTATATTATATTAATTGATTTATATCTTAATTAATCTTTTTTCATCATTATCATCAATATACTATAAATGTATGCCACTCTATCCTAACACACACATTTCCTTTCAACACTTTTCTCTTTAGGCATTATATACATTATTTACATTATTTATTTTATTGTTAGATCTCTTCATTGATAAATAGTGCACTTTTTAGCACCATCAAGCTAGTCCCATTCCCTCTCCTTCCGCCCTCATTTTGACACTTGTCTTCGGCAAGTGTCTGGCGGCTCGGCACCCCGGCTCATGCGTGGTTCGTGTGTCATGCGGCGCGCATGGGTCTGTTTGCATGGCGCAGGCACGTCTACAACATGCTGTCATTCACGTTCACACTAACCAGCCGCGCTGGTTGATCATTATTTATCATACAATATACATCATATACATTTATTAAATGGTTACTCCATCCATCCAACCACCACTATGCACCTGTACTACACATAGTTCATTATGTTACAGCATCATTGCTGTCCTTCTATGAGGAGAGTTTCTATTGAGATGTGGACTGTTCATCTGGAGGCATGTTTACTCTCTTTGGGGGCACATGTGAGTACACTTCTGGCACATTATACAAACCATTTGCTTGTTAGTGTTTTGTTTGGTTATTTATGCGGTCTCTGTGTAGAATGTAGATGTATTTGTGTAGGTGTGTCTATGTGTATGTATATGTGTGTATGTATATATATGTATACATATTGCATGCACTTCATTGGCCTTTCTGTGCATATATATGTATTTTTTTTTTTTGTGTGTGTGTGGCAGGTCAGCCTTTTCTGTGATTGGGCCGTTGATTGGGTGGGAGTTCCTTTTTTCCCTTCTCTGTGGCATTCTTTGGTATATAAGCTCGGGACCAGCAGGCATACATTTTAGCTCTGACGAAGGAGGTTTGTCTCCCGAAACGCGTCATCTTATCCCTATCAAGGGCACAGCATTATTGACTGTCTTTGCGGACTACATCATTTGCTTTTAATTTCCTTTGGTTTGTGGGTATATATCTATTTGTCTACACAATAAATACGTGGTGTACCACGGTAATGCACGATCAGAGTTCACCCTTGTCTGCTTTTGTTCACCATGCAGTTTGTGTACAGTTGCTGTCTTACAGTGAAACATTTGTGCACTCAGTCCCTTGTCACTGGGCATTATTCTGTGTTAGTCTCATTTCACTATGCATTCTAATTAACTGTCAGTCCCCTGTCACTGATTATCTGTCCCCTGTCACTGGCCATTCTGATCTGTCAGCCCCCTGCCACTGTGCAACCTGAACTGCTAGTTCCATGTCACTTTGCATTCTGATCTGTCAGTCATGTGTCACTGTATATTCTACTTGGTCCCCTGCCACTGTGCATTCTGACCTGTCAGTCCCCTGTCACTGAGTATTTGATTCCCACACTCTTGTCACTGTGCATACTGCTTTATCCGACCCCTATCACTTAACATTGTGTCCTGTATGTCCCCCATCTCTAAGCATTTAGACCTTTTATTCCCTTGTTACTAAGCATTCTGGGTCTGGGGTCCCCCATAGCATTGCATTCTGTATCATTAGTCTGCTGTAGCTTCACTTCTTTTTGATGTTTCCTGTTGCTACAATTTCCCTGCTGTCCACCTCCTGCTCCGTACCATTTATACTGAAACAAGCAGATTTGGAAGTTGTTGCTTTGCATTCTGCTGTCATTTTCATGCCATTATGACTCCAATATTGTTAAAAGTCAATGACTGCACATTCCATGTATAAATATAATTAACAGTTTGCATCCTGTGCTGTGAGAGTTCCGTCATTATATATACAGTATGTATATATATGTATGTATGTGTGTATATATACATATATCTATATATATATATATATATATATATATATAGATATATATATATATGTCACAGTATTATGTTATATGAGATATGATGCTATACTGTATGTGATATTATGCAATATTTATTATGTTATATAGTTACCGTATGTTATATCTGTTCTTACAGATTATACTAGGCCTACCTAACGGATCCTAGAAATATGGAGGTTTGTAACTTTTCTTGCATTATTCATGTTAATCTGTTCAGCTATGGCTGCTTTATTTGTTTTATGTTAAATGCACTTCATGAGTCATCTTTACAGTGGTAGAAGTTTTGTGTCAGCTCCTATGCATCTTTCCCACTTCCATTACCTGTTATACCATGATCATATTAGCATCAGTAACCTGCACACTGTCCATTATCCTGCCATAACAAGTATAATTGACTTCCATGTGTTAGGTCAGTAAGAAGCTTCTGAACTCTGTGTCTGGCTGTGTTGATGACGTTCTACTTGGCCTCGCAAGTTGCAATCCTGATCTGAAGGTGCTAGAAGGTCATCGTGTCATACTACGAGCGGATCTCAGTAATATAAAGGGACGCGTGGCACTTCTGTCTGGGGGAGGCTCTGGGCATGAACCAGCACATGCAGGTAAACTTTTGCAGAATAACACATATATATATATATATATTATTATTATTATACAGTATTTATAAAGCGCCAATAGTTCGCTCAGCGCTGTACATTACAAAGGGGTACAGAACATGTGACAGAACAATACCAATACAATGCAAAACATGAGGGGATCGAGGGCCCTGCTCTTTCAAGCTTACAATCTAGGAGGGAGGGGATGGTGGCACAGGAGGAGATAGCTGTGGGGGATGGAGTGGTAGGAAGAGTGGAGGAGGTCGGCAAGTTAGCAGGGGGCGGGGTAGGCTTCCCTGAAGAGATGGGTTTTCAGGGTGCGCCTAAAGGAGAGGAGAGTAGGTGATAATCTGATGGGTTGGGGCAGGGAGTTCCAGAGGATGGGTGACACCCTGGAGAAGTCCTGGAGGCGGGCATGGGAGGAGGAGACCAGGGAACTAGAGAGAAGGAGGTCTTGTGAGGAGCGGAGTGTGCGTGCTGGGCGGTACTTGGATATTAGGTCAGTGATGTAGTTCGGGGCAGTATGGTGGACAGCTTTGTACGTCAGCGTTAGGATTTTGAATTTGATCCGTTGCGCAATCGGAAGCCAGTGGAGGGATTGGCAGAGGGGGGTGGCAGAAACGGAGCGGTTGGAAAGGTGAATGAGTCTGGCAGCCGTATTCAGGATGGACTGAAGCGGGGATAGCCAGCGGCGAGGCAGGCCAGTGAGGAGGGAGTTGCAGTAGTCGAGTCGTGATATGATGAGGGAGTGGATGAGCTGTTTAGTGGTTTCTGGAGTTAGGAACGTGCGGATTTTGGCGATGTTGCGGAGGTGGAGTCTGCACGAGTTTGTTAAAGATTGGACTTGGGGCTGGAAGGATAGGTTGGAGTCCAAAATGACACCAAGTACTCTGGCCTGCGGGGCGGGTTTGATGGTGGCGTTGTTGGACATGATGGAGAAGTCAATGGGGGGTGGTGTCCGGGCTGGAGGGAAGACAAGAAACTCGGTTTTGGAGAGGTTCAGTTTAAGGAAGTGGAGCGACATCCAGTCTGATATGTCGCTCAACAGGTGTGTGATTCGGGCGGAGACCGAGGGGGTGAGGTGGGGGGTTGAGAGATAGATTTGTGTGTCGTCGGCATAGAGGTGGTAGTTGAAGCCGTGAGAGTGTATGAGTTGGCCAAGGGAGGAGGTGTAGATGGAGAAGAGAAGGGGCCCGAGGACAGAGCCTTGAGGGACCCCAACAGAGAGGGGGAGTGAGAGGGAGGTGGTGGCATTATAGATAACGCTGAAAGAGCGTTGTGACAGGTAGGATGAGAGCCAGGAGAGAGCAGAATCTCTGAGGCCGAGGGAGTGTAGTTTTTTGAGGAGGAGGGGGTGGTCGACTGTGTCAAAGGCCGCAGAGAGGTCAAGGAGTAGGAGCACTGAATAGTGGCCATTAGCTTTGGCGGTTAGCAGGTCGTTGGAGAGTTTGAGTAAGGCAGTTTCGGTGGAGTGTAGGGGACGGAAGCCGGACTGTAGGGGATCGAGGAGGTTGTTGTCGTTGAGGTGAGAGCATAGGCGGCCGTAGACTAGGCGCTCGAGGAGTTTAGATGTAAATGGGAGCAGGGAGATGGGTCTGAGGTTGTTCGGGTCATTGGGGTCCAGGGAGGGCTTTTTAAGTATGGGGGTGATGTGTGCATGTTTCAGAGGGGAAGGGAAAGTGCCGGAGGAGAGGGAGAGATTGAAGATGTGGGTGAGGAAGCGTAGGATGGAGGGGGAGGGAGGTTGTAGGAGTTGTGAGGGGATAGGGTCAAGGTGGCAGGTGGTGAGGCGGGCATCAGAGAGGATCTTGGAGACTTCTTCGATGGTAGTAAGGTCAAAGGTGCGGAGTGTTGGGGGAGCTTCAGTATGAGGAATGTAGGGTGGGGTGGGAGAGGAGGTCAGAGCAGTGGTGGGGCCGTGGGAGAGGGGTGATGAGGGGGTAGCTGAGTGAGGGGGAAGGGGGTTGGAGGGAGTTTGAGCAGCGACGAAGTCCCTGTGGGTTATGTCGAGGGGGAGGGGGGATGAGGGGGTAGCTGTGTGAGAGGGGACGGGTTGAGAAGGCGTGTGAGTTGCGGCAATGTCCTTGCGAATTGTGTCAATCTTGTTTTTGAAGTGATTGGCAATCTCAAGGGCAGTGAGTGAGGTGCTGGGTGGAGGTGGTGGTGGCGAGAGTAGAGAGTTGAAGGTGGAGAAGAGTCGGCGAGGATTGGAGGAGAGGGCCTTGATGAGGGTCAGGAAGTAGGCTTGTTTGGCAGTATGGAGGGAGGAGGTGTAGGTGTGGAAGGCAGATTTGTATCGGGTGAAGGCTTGTTGGGATTTGGTTTTGCGCCATAGTCGCTCCAGGGCACGACTGTGTCGCTTGAGGGTTTTGGTGTGATCAGTCTGCCAGGGCTGGAGCGGTCGGGGTCTGATGTTGCGTGTGGTTAAAGGCGCTAGTGAGTCAAGGGCTGTTGACAGCGCATTGTTGTAGGCGGTCATAGCCAAGTCAGGGCAGGACAGGGGGAGGATGCGGTCATGGAGTTGATCAACTGCGGAGTGGAGGGAGGCAGGGTTAAGGTTGCGGAGGTTACGGCTGGTAGTAGTGTGACATTTGGAGGGGTAGGCGTTGGAGGATGAGGAGATAGAGAAGGTAATCAGGTTGTGGTCAGAGAGAGGGAAGGGGGTGTTAGTGAGGTTGTGGTTGTTGTATGCACTGTGCAAGTGCAAAGGAGGAGGTTAAGTGGAGGAGACGGGCTGTGTCCGGGTTGTCGAGGTTGACAGGGATGTTGAAATCCCCAAGGATGATAGTGGGTAGCTCAGAGGAGAGGAAGAAGGGTAGCCAGGAGGAGAAGTCTTCCAGGAAGCGGGGTATGGATCCAGGAGGCCGGTATATCACAGCAATCTTCAGGGGGGTTGGGGAGAATAGTCGGACGCAGTGGGCCTCGAAGGAGGAGAAGGATAGGGAGGGGGGGTTTGGGAGGACTCGGAAGGTGCTCAGCGGTGACAGGAGCAGGCCAACCCCACCACCTTTACGACCGTTGGGCCTGGGTGAGTGGGTCCAGGTGAGACCACCGTAGGAGAGTGCAGCAGGGGAGGTAGAGTCAGTGGGCTGGATCCAGGTTTCCGTAATCGCCAGGAGGTTGAGGGAGCGGGAAACAAAGAGGTCGTAGATGGCGGTAAGCTTGTTGCACACCGATCGGGCGTTCAGGAGTGCACATGAAAACGGGGGGGAGATTTTAGGGAGCAGGGGGACAGATACTAAGTTGCGGGGGTTGCGGCAGGACGTGGAGGCGGGAGGGTTTTGTGCGGGTGAGGGAGGTGGTGGAGGGCCAGGATTTGGGGAGATGTCCCCCGCGGTTATGAGGAGGAGAAGGGTGAGAAAGGTGGCATGGGAGCGGGATGTGCAGGAGCGTGAGAAACTACTAGTGGAGGTGTTCGGGTCAGTGGGAGAGTGGAGTAATAGGAGGAGTACTGTGTATATATATATATATATATATATATATATATATACACAGTATCTCACAGAAGTGAGTACACCCCTCACATTTTTGTAAATATTTTATTATATCTTTTCATGGGAAAACACTGAAGGAATGACACTTTGCTACAATGTAAAGTAGTGAGTGTACAGCTTGTATAACAGTGTGAATTTGCTGTCCCCTCAACTCAACACACTCAACACACAGCCATTAATATCTAAACCGCTGGCAACAAAAGTGAGTACACCCTGAAGTGAAAATGTCCAAATTGGGCCCAAAGTGTCAATATTTTGTGTGGCCACCATTATTTTCCAGCACTGCCTTAACCCTCTTGGGCATGGAGTTCACCAGAACTTAACAGGTTGCCACTGGAGTCCTCTTCCACTCCTCCATGACCACATCACGGAGCTGGTGGATGTTAGAGACCTTGTACTCCTCCACCTTCCATTTGAGGATGCCCCACAGATGCTCAATAGGGTTTAGGTACGGAGACATGGCCAGTACTTGGCCAGTCCATCACCTTTACCCTCACCTTCTTTAGCAAGGCAGTGGTCATCTTGGAGGTGTGTTTGGGGTCGTTATGTTGGAATACTGCCCTGCGGCCCAGTCTCCGAAGGAGGGGATCATGCTCTGCTTCAGTATGTCACAGTACATGTTAGCATTCATGGTTCCCTCAATGAACTGTAGCTCCCCAGTGCCGGCAGTACTCATGCAGCCCCAAACCATGACACTCCCACCACCATGCTTGACTGTATACAAGACACACTTATCTTTGTACTCCTCACTTGGTTGCCGCCACACACGCTTGACACCATCTGAACCAAAAAAGTTTATCTTGGTCTCATCAGACTATAGGACATGGTTCCAGTAATCCATGTCCTTAGTCTGCTTGTCTTCAGAAAACTGTTTGTGGGCTTTCTTGTGCATCATCTTTAGAAGAGGCTTGGTTCTGGGACGACAGCCATGCAGACCAATTTGATGAAGTGTGCGGCGTACGGCCTGAGCACTGACAGGCTGACCCCCCCACCACTTCAACCTCTGCAGCAATGCTGGCAGCACTCATACGTCTATTTCCCAAAGACAACCTCTGGATATGACAGTGAACATGTGCACTCAACTTCTTTGGTAGACCATGGTGAGGTCTGTTCTGAGTGGAACCTGTCCTGTTAAACCACTGTATTGTCTTGGCCACCATGCTGTAGCTCAGTTTCAGGGTCTTGGCAATCTTCTTATAGCCTAGGCCATCTTTATGTAGAGCAACAATTCTTTTTTTCAGATCCTCAGAGAGTTCTTTGCCATGAGGTGCCATGTTGAGCTTCCAGTGACCAGTATGAGCGAGTGAGAGCGATATCACCAAATTTAACACACCTGCTCCCCATTCACACCTGAGACCTTGTAACACTAAAGAGTCACATGACACTAAGGAGGGAAAATGGCTAATTGGGTCCAATTTGGACATTGTCACTTAGGGGTGTACTCACTTTTGTTGCCAGCGGTTTAGACATTAATGGTTGTGTGTTGAGTTGAGGGGACAGCAAATGTACACTGTTATCCAAGCTGTACACTCACTACTTTACTTTGTAGCAAAGTGTCATTTCTTCAGTGTCGTCACATGAAAAGATAGAATAAAATATTTACAAAAATGTGAGGGGTGTACTCACTTCTGTGAGATACTGTATGTGTGTGTATGTGTATGTGTGTG
The DNA here is from genome assembly GCF_062004578.1 of Staurois parvus. NCBI lineage: Eukaryota > Metazoa > Chordata > Amphibia > Anura > Ranidae > Staurois > Staurois parvus. The sequence continues at coordinate 7,996,948 of NW_028318614.1, forward strand.
TATATATATATATATATATATATATATATATAAAATTGGCGCTTTTTTTTATTCATTATGCTATTGCTTGCTCTTCATTTTAATAGGGTACGTCGGTCAGGGAATGCTCACTGGAGTTGTTGCTGGTCCTGTATTCACATCACCCCCAGTTGGAAGCATTGTAGCTGCAGTCAGGACAGTGGCCCATGCTGGAGCAGGTATTAATATCCGGTTTAGTCTGCCTTAGTTTTCTATATTGTCCCACTGTGCATATGCAGTCTTATTCAGCTTTTCAGTGTAACGATTCATGACTAACACTTGGCAAGCTGCTTATACTTTGAAACAACTGGCTATATAATGCCTAGGCTACTGGTACTATACCATTAAAACAAACTTTCTAAAACCTAAGAAAGCATACGTTTTGCACACGGAAACCATCTGGATTCCACCTGTTGTGTTTTTTTTTTTTAACTATCTTCAATTAGAAAATGAGGATACCTATCTTTTTCTCTTCCCCCTCTCCAGACTTTGAGTATAGGTTATATTTACTTACAACCCCACTGTTCAGTAATCTTCATGGTTCTGACTGCGGCTGCACATTAACTGGCCAAAATTTGCACCCAATCCGTGTTTAGGCATATACCATGGCCTCTGCAGCCTTGAGAGTAAGTACACCCTATAGTGAATATACTGAATATACCAGTTGGTATATTTAAAATGTAGAGGTTGATATCTAGTCAAATTAATGTACCTACATTGCTTGCATTAAAAAAATATTTATTTGTGTTGCTTGAACTGGATGGACTGTTGTCTTTTTTCAGCCAGATTAACTATGTAACTATGTGTTGTTAAATACAGAGCTGCATTAATATGTGACTTGTGTCTGGGTTGAGTTCTTCTTTTAATTTTAGCTTGTAATATTTTGTGTTTTTATTTTTCTAAATTGCACTTTACCTGTTGTATTTCAGTTCCGTAATGTGTTTTATCCATTTCTCTTTCTCCCTCCAAGCCGGTGTGCTCCTCTTGGTGAAGAATTACACAGGTGATCGCTTGAATTTTGGGTTGGCTTTAGAGCGTGCACACCGGGAAGGTATTGAAGTGGAGATGGTAGTGATCGCAGATGACTGTGCTTTCATCTCCCCAAGCAAGGCTGGAAGGCGGGGCCTGTGTGGAATTGTCTTGATTCATAAGGTAAGATGAACCAATTTTTCCCTTATAGTTTGACAACATGAACTGGTGAGAAAAATTGTTCCGTGCACAAGCAGTGATAGCATACATACAAACAAATGCATAGACAGAGAGTTGTAGAGGGTACACTGTTTTAAATGAAGCACTAGCTAATTTGAGATTAACATGTTGTTTTGTGAGGGGAACAAACACAAGTGGGTGCAACTTTAGGTATTTTGTTACCATGTTTTGTTGTTAATTTAGATTGCTGGAGCTCTGGCTGAAGAAGGAAAAAGTTTGCAAGAAATTGCTTCATTTGTCAGACAAGCGGCAACTGGAATTGGTGAGCAAAACAACCTACTCCTTTTAAACTTCTGTGATGGACCATCTGCACACATAGAAATTATACATTTCATTAAAACTTAACCCCTTCCCATCTACAGTATTCATATATGCAGCCCCACTGGACTGGGCTTTTTTCTGTGGTGCCACATATATGCATACCTGTCTTTGTGCTGGGAGCATGAAGCACAGTGCACTCTCAGCACAGAGACTGGGGTCTCACGGGAGCCCCAGGTCCCGTACTAAAGATCGGGACCTGGAACTGCTGCTTCTGGGTCACCTGATTGCTGTGATAGCTGTGACTGTCATTGGCTGTGCTGTGCTGTGCTGTGTGCTGTGCTGTGATTGGCTGTCACTGTGAAGCCCACTCCTGCATTTTCTCTATCTGAACGGAGGAGAGAGATACATTGTCTCTCTCTCTCTCTCTCTCTCTCTCGCAAAATGCACGCTATTGTTTCTGGGCTGTACTATGGGTACATACAACAAATAACACACATGTATGGTATTGCTGCAATCATCGGGAGCTTGCATTTGCAAATAATACAGAAGTACATTGCATTTAAACACAGCATAGGAATAACTGAGCAAAAGTATAACACCCTCATGCGTAAAACACAATATATAACATTATAAAGCTAAAGCAGAGGGGAATAATACGCAAAACAGCTGTCACCAGATATAGCCAAAGCCTTGGGATTAATTACACTATCGTTCCCCATACAAGTAAGAGAGATATAATCCAGAGAGCATCTGTAAAGTCATTGCGCCCTGTAAATAAGTGATATCATAACACTGTGAAGCTGTTATTGGATAAGACAAAATAATAGGAAACAGAAAAGGAAGAAAAAAAGAGAAGAAAGAGAGAGAAAATCATGAGAACATAGAAGAATGGAAGAGGGAAAAAAACAAAAAAAACATATACATGGAGGAGAAGGAGGGGGGGGGGGAATTTGATTAAAAAAAAGGAATGTTGACTTAAGCTGAAATAAAGGAGCCAAAGCCCTTTGAAAATCTGAAGTGAGACCATACTGTCCACATAAGTTTGATTCAGATTTATTCTCGTCCCAAGTGATCATCTGTTCCATATACTCAATCTTGTCAACCTCACAAGTCCATTCCGCTATATATGGAGCTTCAGTCTGATGCCAATGTCTGGCAATTACAGAACGAGCTGCCGTAATAATGTCGCACCAGACTTCTTTTAATTTGCTTATACGAACCTGGCAGCATAGACAATATAGTAATGCTAGGCTCATTTAGAATATAGTCTCCCACTAATGTAGTAAACAAATTGAGACTCTTCTTCCAAAAAGGTAAAATTTTTGGGCAAGTGCCCCAAATATGGGTCATGGTGCCAGGTTCTCCTAAGCATCTCCGGCATATCTCAGGGATAGATGGGTCAATTATATGCAAATTCGTAGGGCAACGATACCATCTAGACAGGATTTTGTAATTGCGTTCATGAGCATAAGAAGATACAGATAATTTGTATGATACAGCCAGTATCTTGTGTCACTCCAGTCCTTCCGCCGACATGTTTAAATCCTGCTCCCATTTAGAAAGGAACAGAGGGGAATTCAGACAGGTTTCTTGCAGTAAGATCTGGTATACCTGCGAAAGCGTGTGTTTAGTTCTAGACGATTGGGATAGGAGAGATACAAAAGCCGATGAAGACTGTGTCAGGTAATCCGTACAGTGCCGCTTACTCAAATAATGTTTCAGTTGAGTGTATTCCAACCATGCTAGTGATGTACTATGACAAGAGGGAAGGATTTGGGAAAGAGGCTTAAGGGCCTGGGCCACACAAAGTGTGGTGCAGTAGAGGCCCATCCTGGTGACCCCAACAAAAGAAACCGAGAACACTGTTCCGTGGAAGGGAATGAAGTTAGCCCAAACAATGGGGTCAAAGGGCTCAGCCTAGAAGACACTAGGCCCTCACGTAAGTAAGTATGTAAAGTAGCATCAACTGTAAGGGGTACCAACTCTCTCTGAGGTCTCTGTCCAGGTTCCAACCACAGCAAGGATGTAAGGGCAAGGGTCAAAAGATCATTCTCCAACTGAGTCCATAACTTAGTGGATTGACCATGGAACCAGTCAATCACTAAGCAGAGAGGCTGCATGACAGTAAAGCGTAAAATTGAGCAGGGCCACACCACCCCTACATTCGGCAAAGATAGAATAGTGGATCGCGCTCTAGGTTTCTTATAGCCCCACAGAAAACCGTGTATCACCCTGTTCAAAGACAAAAAGAAATCCAAGGTCGGAGGAAGTGGGATAGCCTGAAAAGTGTATAACAATTTTGGCCATCTTAATACCATTCACTCGAACGAACCAAGAGATGTGTGGTCTATCATCTGTTTGAAGACAGGTGCGGACCGTTTGGAGAAGGGGTGTATAATTAAGGTCCAACATAGTGGGCAATGAAGATAGAATTTTAATACCGAGATATTTAATAGCCTTCGGTTGAAATTTAAAGCTGAAATTACGACGAACCTGGGATACCAAAGACTGGGGCAATGAAATGTTCAAAGCTTCTGTTTTATCATAGTTCATTTTAAAATTGCTTAATACCCCAAACTCTCCAAACGTCCGCATCAAGGAAAGAATGGATACAAGGGGGATGGTAACATAGAGGAGGAGGTCATCTGCGTACAAAGAATGTTTTTATAGTCATGGCGGCCGATGGAGATGTCTTGTATATCAGGGTGTTGACATATAGCAATGGCAAGATGTTCCATGGTAAGAATATATAGTAATGGGGAGAGAAGGCACCCCCTGGCGAGTGCTGTTACGAATCCATATATGATCAGATAAGAGACCTTTGGACCGAATCCTTGCACAAGGACAGGTATATAAAGCCAGGATTTTAGTCAATAACGTAAGACCAATGCCAATCTGTTGGAGCTTTTGGCGAAGGAAAGACCTGTGGACCCTATCGAACGCCGAGACAAACCGAAACATGGCATTTTTGAGCATATTCCATCAGGGTAATTGTTTGAAGGGTATTATCTCTGGCCTCCCTATTCAGGGTGAAGCCCACCTGATCAAGATGTATAAGATCTGGAAGTAAGGGCACGAGCCTGTTAGCAATGATTTTGGAGTACAGCCTAATATCTACATGTGTCAGGGAAATGGGACGGTAACTGCCACTTAGGTTAGGGTCTTTACTCTGTTTGGGCAGTACTGTAATATGAACCTCTAGTGCCTGGGTCGGGAAAGGGGAATCTGCAAAAACTGAATTAAATGTTCTGGTTAGGAAGGGGGTCAGAAGATCACTAATTGTTTTATAAAAGTGAGTGGTGTAACCATCTGGACCAAGGATTTTATTAGGTTTGAAAGAAGAGAGTGCACAAGCAAGTTCCTCTTCCATGAAAGGTTGGTTCAGATCTTGTACCATGGCAGGAGATATAGTAGGAAGAGTGGTTTTAGCAATGTATTCCCCTATTTTAGAATCATGGGTCTCGGAGGACATGGCCTCCGGACAAGAAGGTAAACCATGCAGAAGATGCGTAAGTCGACCGTCAGGGCATTTGAGTTTTGCAATAGAAGCAATGCTATTTCTACCATGCAACGCCCTGGCGAGCATTCTCCCCAGTTTATTAGCCTCAACATAAAACAGGTTACGCATCCTGTCCCTCACAGCCATAGACCTCTGGTCAAAAAGTTCCAAAAGCCAAAGTCTAGTGTCAGAAAGCTCAAGCATAGTAGCAGGACATTGAGTCTGTTTGAGATTTTTCCAGAGTGAGGATACAAGCCGAAAGATCCTTTATCTGTGCCAAACGATCTTTTTTAAGCCTATAGCCATGTTTAATGAAGACACCCCAAACCACGGATTTCAATGCCTCCCACTGCATAGGAACAGGTGTATCATTGTTATGGTGGTCAGTAATAAAGTTATTTATGGTTTGCAGAATGTCATTGGAACATAGATCATCTTGGAGAAGCGAGTCATTCAGCCGCCACATCCACTCTTGTTTCGACATATCCATTAGGGAAAGGGACAAGTATATTGGTGCATGGTCAGACCAAAGAACATTGCCAATACTACTCTGCGGGCGGAAGGTCAAGGCAAAATGACTCACTTAAAAAAATCTATCCGTGAATAGGATTTGTGAGCTGTCGAATAGTATGAGTAATCTCTATCTGTTGGATGGGAAAGTCTCCACACATCCATTAGGTTATGTTGTTGGAGAAATTTGTTCAGTTTGTTGAGTTGTGAGTAGGAGATAGAACCTCAACCCGCAGAAGGATTCAGTACGCAATTAAAATCCCCCGCTAAAAGAATAATACCTTCAGCGAATTTCAATAATTTATGTAGATAACGGAGCATAATATAGGTAATTTGGTCCTGATTAGGGATGTACATATTCGCCAGTGAATACATCTTGCTATATATAAGAAGTTTCACAAACAAGTATCTGCCGTCAGGGTCTATACAAACATACAATAGCATGTATGGGATCGATTTATGAATGGCAATCGCTACCCCGAGATTTTGAATGAGCATAGGTACTATGAAACCAGGACGTGTAGTACTTGTTGCGTAAGGTAGGAACATGATCAGTACGGAAGTGGGTTTCCTGAAAAAAGACTTGTGAAAGCTGTACAGGATCTGAGAATGTTTAGAGGGTTAATTCAAGCCATGGGCATTAAAAGAACAGAGCTTCAGAGAGGTCGCAGACCTGGGACCCCCCATGACAAAAAAAAAAAGGGGGTGGGGGGAGGGACAGGGGGCAGGAGAAGAAAGAAGGGGGAATCAAAGATAGAGAGACACATGATACAGAGCAGAGAAGTCAGAAGGAAGGGGGTGCATTACCCCAAGAACGATTAAAGAAAGGAAAGAAAAGAGGAGAAGGTAAGCCAAGAAAATAAACTTAGCACTTCGTAACTAACGAGAATAATTGGCAAAATAAGCCTACAGAGACCTGTCTGACCCAAAATACCCAGGTTATAGGCAGAGATCCTGAAACCTATATGGAGGAAAACCAAGCAATCTCAGGAAGGACGGAGCTAAACCCACATAACTTAATTATAGCCAATAATCAAACATTGAAGTGAGAGGATTCTCAATATAAATGATGACCAATGTTGATCATCAATAGGATATATAACCGGAATACAAAAGACATCAGCGATCTGCAGATATATATATATATAAGTGTATGAGACCTGAAATCCAAACATATCGGGTTCCATATAAAAATCCTGGCCCGACGACTAGCAACATCAGATACAGAAGGAAGAATTTAGGCATACATATAGTTATGTTAAGCTGTGCTCACAGAGGTCTCTGTGCACCACCCGACCCTCTCCCACCTCCATCATAATACTCATATAATGCCGCAAAAAGCCATATAACATTATAATACTCAACCCAGTGTAACCTCATATAACCACAATAACTGTAGAGGAAAAAGAAAAACATAGAAGCCTGTCCTGAGTGTGTTGAGCAACAAGTACACTGGAGATGTCCGAATAAGGACCATAGATGAATACTTAAATCCATCCTGCCATCCTCAGGGAGGCCCATGCAGCCAGATAATAGCAAAGAACACATCCGGTGTGAAGAAGGCTAGCTGTGATTGATGAAAAGAAGAAGATTGGTCCAAATCAGGGTTTGGTCAGCATAGAATCCCTGGACGAAGACCCAGGCTGGTTCCTGCTAGAAGGTGTCTGGCGCCTACGTTGTGGGAACGGGGCCCCAATAGGAGCAAGATCAGAGGTAAGCCAGTCCGGGACCGCCACCGGAGCTGTATTGAGAAATTGGAAAACCTCAGGGAGTTGATCCGGGTCCTTCAGGTAGAAGCTTTCATTGTGCAGACGGATAGTGAGACCAAACGGGTAGCTCCAGACATATGTGCTGCCACAATCTCTGATGGTATCCAGTAGAGGTCGCAGTAGGCGGTGTATAAAGAGAGCTCTGCGTGAACGGTCTTGTAGTATATTGATGGGTATACCATCAAATTGCATGGGCCCCCTATTCCAGGCTTTTCTCATGATCTCTTCTTTGACAGTAAAAAAATATATAAGGCAGAGTACATCTCTTGGCAGATTGCGTTCAGATCCCCCGGGAGAACTGACCCGATGTATCCTGTCAATTTCTATTGGAGAGGTAGCAGGTTTGCAGATCATTGAAAATCCCCAGGACAGTGGCTCTTAGGTCCGCCGGTCCAGTTGCCTCAGGCAGCCCGCAAATCTTAATGTTATTTCGCCTATGGCGATTTTCTAGGTCATCATGTTGCAAGCAGATATGGCTTAGAGTAGAGGATTGCTGCCTAGTGAGTGATTCAAGAGACTGTAGCCTTTGTAATATGGAGTCCCTGTCAGTCGACAAAGTATTCACGGATCTCGGAGGTCCGGCGGCCATTACACTATACCAGCTGGTCAGTGCTCATAGCAGCTTTATGCTGCTTCATTACTTTGCATAGTTTTTGCTCTGGAAGGATACCGTCTTTTTCTTTGAATCTTGTTTCATCATTAATAAACTTTAAGCAAAATTACTACACTATGGGCATTTCCCTTTATGGCTCTTTGGTGAGCTTTTAATCCCCCAGAGCTCCCCTTGGTGGCCATCTCTGTATCCAGAAGAGGCTGCATTAATGTCCTTAAAGGGGACTTCCGGATGTAAAGCTGCCCTGATGATATCTACCTACCTTAAAGCTGTACCACCTTTAAGAGGGATTCTGGGCAGACCTCCACTGATTAATACATTGTGCATTATCCTTGCGCATCTGGTGAGTGCACATTTTATCTATATGTTGCCACTCACAGAACCTGTTTGACGATTGATACATCACCGGGACTAATTGTGTCACCTTGGGCCTCCATTGGATTTTTGATTTTATTTATGGACTTTTTATATTCTAATATTTTATGATTATTACTTATTGGACTTTTATTGACCTATATATTTTATTGGACATTTTACTTGTGTCATTATACATTTCATTATCCATACCATCATACTACTATAGAATTTTTAGCGCTGCACTATTTTACATACGTTGCTTGAAGGTTTTATGGTCTCCTTTTGGTGCACAGCTGCTTTTTTGTTCTCAAAGCGCTCGCTGACATCTCTATATATCCCCTCACTTCTTGTTTTGCCAAATTTCAGCATGACAGGAAGTGAAATTAATGCCGGCCATACACGGGTCGAAATGCGACCGATTTTTCATCCGAAAATCGGACCTAAGAATAATCGGACAATTCTTGCTCTGTTAGTGGGTCAATGGCTCCAGCCGATTTTCATGGTTCCTCCCCTTTTCGGTGATCTGGCATGTTGGAAAATTTGTGATGGTCAAATCGTACGATCGTTTTTCCGAAAATAATATGCACATGAGCCGTGATCTGGAAGGAACAGAAGTTTTGCCTATTATATGGGGTGAACTTTATGACTTGGTTGGCCGATTTTTTAAATCATTGATGGCACCATCGGATTACCGAGCGAACAACATTGTCAATTTTCGGATGAAAAGTCATTCGGAATTCGACCCATGTATGGCCTGCATTAATCTCTCCAACTGAGCCCCTGGATAGCAAAACAGATACATTTTGGCGGCACCCCTCCACCCTGTTTCCTGTGGCTCAGAAAATGCTATGTTGGAATTTGGTCATATGATTTCTACTATATGGGTTGGGAACCGACCTAGACATATGGTAACCTAAAAAGCCATTTTTGGGTGCCTGAATTTCTGTAGCATAGGTATGTTTTACAGGGAATTCTTTTTAAAATATTCAATTTAGGATGGGGCAGGTTGTGGTTTCACAAAGGACCTTTCTCGTTGCTTCACATTTAAATTGCTGTATCCAATATGTATCACAAGGTGGTGCTGTAGCACCTATATCAGCACTAATATTTTCTATGTGACCTCTTATATCCCTTGCATGTTATTAGCTGGCATGTTATTATAGTAAAAACCTAAAATTTTGTTTCTTTGCAGTCACTTTTTATTAGTCTCTCCTCTGTTGTTCTAGGTACCTTGGGTGTCAGTCTATCTCCATGCAGTGTGCCAGGATCAGGACCTACTTTTCAACTTGCGGCAGATGAGTTTGAATTGGGATTAGGTAAGTATATGTTTTTCATTAATGTTTTCTGGGGATCCGGCCATGGTCCTAGTAACACAAATATGGGTTACAATGCTAGGTTTGATTTATGAGGATTGGGGACACTGGTAAACACTTCCAGTGGAAAATGGAAAACAAAGAATGCATATAAGAAACTATGGGGGGATAAAAGTATTTGACACTTTTCTGGTGGTGACAGATTTAGTTACATAGTTAGTCCAGCTGAAAAAAGACAAAAGTCCATCCAGTTCAACCATAGGAAAAAAAAAGTTATAATCCTATACCCACAGTTGATCCAGAGGAAGGCAAAAAAAACCCCAGCAAAGCATGATCTAATTTGCACCTGCTGGGAAAAAAATTCCTTCCTGATCCCCCGAGAGGCAATCGGATATTCCCTGGATCAACTTTACCTATAAATGGTAGTAACCAGTTATATTCTGTGTATCTAAGAAATAATCCAGGCCTTTTTTAAAGCAATCCACTGAGCTGGCCAGAACCAACTCTTGAGGGAGTCTATTCCACATTTTCACAGCTCTTACTGTGAATAAACCTTTCCGTGTTTGGAGATTAAATTTCTTTTCCTCCAGACGTAAAGAGTGATCCCTTGTCCTCTGTGATAACCTCAGGGTGAATAACTACACCGATTTCACTATATGAACCACTGATGTATTTTTACATGTTGATCATATCCCCCCTTAATCTCCTCTTCTCAAGAGAGAATAAATTCAGTTCCTCTAATCTTTGCTCATAGCTGAGCTCCTCCATGCCTCGTATCAGTTTGGTTGCCCTTCTCTGTACTTTCTCCAGTTCCCCAATGTTCTTTTTGTGAATTGGTGCCCAAAACTGAACTGCATATTCCAGATGAGGTCTTACTAATGATTTGTACCGGGGTAATATGATATCTCTCTCTCTGGAGTCTATACCTCTTTTAATACAAGAAAGGATTTTGCTCGCTTTAGAAACCTCAGCTTGGCATTGCATGCCATTATTAAACTTGTGATTTACCAGAACCCCCAGATCCTTCTCCACCATTGATTCCCCCAGTTGTACCCCCCTAGTATGTATGATGCATGCATATTCTTAGCCCCCAAGTGCATAACCTTACATTTATCAACATTAATCCTCATTTGCCATATAGTTGCCCAATTAAACAGTGCATTGAGGTTGGCTTGTAAGATGGAGACATCCTGTAAGGACGTTATTCCACTGCACAGTTTGGTGTCATCTGCAAAGACTGAAATAGTGTTTATAATCCCAGACCCTATATTGTTTATAAATATATTAAAAAGTAAGGGTCCCAACACTGAACCCTGAATTAGATCCTAATTTCAAAGCTTTTAGAATCTGTTGTTATATCTGACAAATTCAAAAAGAATTTCCTCCAGTTCAAAGATTGGGAACTTGGCGGTAATTAAGACCAACTCTGAGTTGGTGTACAATGAGACGCCAATGATCAGAATAGGGCATGTCTGTGCTGGAAAGCTGCCATGAATAAGATAGCTTTCTGCACATGGCTCCTTGGTTGCTAAAAAAAAAAAAAAACCTAGCAACTAGTAAGTCATCCCCAGCCCCATTCAGCTGTCAGCTAGGAGATTTCTCAGCTGACAGCTGAAGATAAACAAAGGGCAATGATGCTGGTGACTCATCCTTTGCCCCATTCAGCTGTCAGTTGGAGGTATCAAAGGGAAAGGGATGATTTCTGATGTCATTACCCAAAAGACAGTGACAGGAATCCTGTCTGACAACTAAATGGAGGTGGGCATGTGTCATTGGTTGTTATTGTGCTGTCGCCTGGGGAAGGGGGTGGTAAGTCTGCACTGAGGATGGAGAATGTTCAGTGTCCGACAGCTATATGAATTTGTTGCAGGTACCAACATTTGTGGTGCAGAGGCATGACAGAATTCTAAAGATTGTCTAACACTGTTTAAAATTTCAGAGTATATGGTTTTAAAAGGATATGCAAATATGCAAAAACAGAACAGGTGTTTCTTATGGTAACAAATGATGAGTCCCTGATCCAAGCACCTTTTATGTAGCAAGAATCCCCATGCTAAGAGCCAAGTAAACTGTTCTCTTGTCAAAGGAAAATATATCCATATGGACTAGTCACAATATCAGGTATGAACTGAGGAAACACTGCTAATGAGCACAATTGTTGTGCAAGCTGTTGGAAAAAATAAAGCATGCATGACCAGTTATGGTCCACTATTCCATTAACCACTTGCCTACAGGGCACTTTCCAGCTTTCAGCGCTGTAACACTTTGAATGACAATTGCGCGGTCATGCAACACATGTACCCATATGACATTTTTATCATTTTTTTGAGACAGATAGAGCTTTATTTTGGTGGTATTTAATCACTTCTGGGTTTTTTATTTTTTCTTAAACAAACCAAAAACCACTCAAAATTTTGAAAACAAAATTTTGTTTTGTTATAAAATAATTGTAAATAAGTGATTTTTCTCCTTCACTGATGTACGCTAATGAGGCTGCACTGATGGGCACTGATAGGCTGCACTGATGGACACTGATAGGTGGCACTGATGGGCACTGGTAGGTGGCACTGATGGGCATTGACAGGCATCACTGATGGGCACTGAAAGGCAGCACTGATACATGGCACTGATATATGGCACTGATAGGCAGCAATGACTGGCACTAATAGGCGGCACTGACTAGCATTGTTAGGCGGCACTGATAGGCGGCACTGACTGGCACTGATAGGCAGCACTAACTGGCACTGATAGGCGGCACTGACTGGCACTGATAGGCGGCACTGATTGGCATTGATAGGTGGCACTGACTGGCACTGATGGGTGACACTGAAAGGCAGCTCAGATGGGTACTGATATGTGGCATTGATGTGCACTGGTGTGCACTGATATGTGGCATTGATGTGCACTGGCAAGAGGCACTGACATAAGGCACTGATGGACACTGACAGGTGGCACTGCTGGGGCCACACTGATCATCAGTGCCCTGATGATCAGTGTACATGTCCCCTCCGCGGAAAGCCGATTACCGGCTCTCCTCTCCTCGCCTCTCGAGTTGTCAGCGTGACAGCTCGAGAGGAGAGAAATGCCGATAACCGGCATTTCCCTGTTTACATGTGATCAGCTGTGATTGGACACAGCTGATCACATGACCGAGCCAACATCTTCGGCTCTTCCCGTCGATCACTGTGCTGCGCGCTCCCTGAGCCGCGCATGCGCAGTGAGAATGGGAGGACGTCATATGACGTCCTCCCAGAACGAGAGAACCGCCTTGCGCCCATCATATTACTATATGGCGGGCGGGAGGTGGTTAAAGTAAAAACTTCCGTTGCTTTCATTATTCTATGATTTAAAAAAATAAAAATAGAATTTTTAATTTCTATATAGAAATTGCTAGCAGAGAAAAGCTGGTGTATTTATAGTTTGTTTTTTAAACTGCCACTAATATGCATTTAAAGCGGAAATAAACCCATCAATTTAACTGTTTCAAAAACAGTTCTATTTCCGGCACATGCCAGGAATGTAACTGTTACATTTGCGTGTGTTCTCAACCAAACATTCAAACCATCAAATGACTAGTGTCGTAACTGGTCACATGTGCAGCATCATGGCAGTTGAAGATCAAATAGAGGTTAAGATGGCAGCTTCTTTGGCTGAAAACAATAGTAGGGTTTAGTTCTGCTTAAAATGATCTGTACATACTGAACACAGCAAGTTATGTTGTAATGGCAGTTAAAACAGACTCAGGAAAGTACTTTTGCATTCAGTGAAATCTGCATGTATCTGCATTGTCTCTAGACCTTAGTGAACTGATTGGCCTTTTTCCTTAATCTGGCCATATATTATACAATTTTCTTATTAAATTTTCTTTAGATTTAGCTTCAACTACATAGTGCAAGGGCCTGCCTGACCACATAAAAAATGGAAAGTGTTTAGGTTTGGCCTCATATTATATGGTTTTGGTAAATCTAACGGAAAACTGTACAAGAAAATTGTATAATGTATGGCCAGCATCAGTTCTGTTGATAGAATTTATTGTTTAAATGTATATTTATTCATGCCTGATTTTTTAATATATGACTGGAGTTTTGTTTTTTGGGCAGGTATACATGGCGAGGCTGGGGTTCAAAGATACAAGGTGTGTACAATGTCCTCCTTCCTGTTTCTTTGTGTCATTCTACAGGAATTGGTAATAATTAAAACCCAGCTCAAGCCAAAACGATTTCTTAATTTCAGAGTGTGGAGTGATTTGAAAAATGTAAAACATTTCTTTTATTGCTGCCTGGCTGGATTTCAACTTTAACACCTACTGGTGCATTTGAATATTGCATTTGAGTGACACTAGCCTGAAAAAAGTTTCAGAAGATTGCACAATTTTTACTTGCTTGCTGTTCTGTAATTTAATTATTGTATTTAATCTTCAGATTAATAAATACATTCTCTGTAAGTCAAAGATATATTGGAGAATGGGATTGGCATTCACTGCTTTAAAGTTACTAAACCCACAAAAGTAAAATCAATCCGTATATGCAGTAAAGCATGCTTGTTATACTCACTGTGAAACTTAAGAGGTTAATCCTCTGCATTGTGTAAAAAGGAAGTTTGATCCTGTCTTCTCTGATCCTCCCCTTCTTCCACAGTCCCCATTTCATCTCCTGATAGAACAGAGCCTTGGGGACAAGTTGCACATGCTCAGTTCTTAGTGTGTATTGCTAGAGAGTTTTTTATTTTTTTGGGAGGGTGCATGTGATCAGCATAGGGTCAATGAGCACTGTCCGGACAGAGGGTCAGGGGTCCTGAAGCCTCACAGGACAGTGAGAGGAGAATGAAAACTCCTCCTACAAGCTATAACCAGTGCTCTGCTGGATACTGATAGAAGTCACAAGACTGCTGTATACTGCTGATGAGAAAAGGTATTTATCAGTTTATATTTACTAAAATAGTTTCATTTCCATGTTCTTTGTTTTGTGGGATACCAGATATAGTGAATGCAGGGTCCTGGGTTTAGTAACACTTTAAGTGTATCTAAACCCTAGAATATGGGAATTGTAGATTATGTAACTGTAAAGATATGTAATTTATTTAAGCTTACAGTCCTGTGTTCATTAGTTTTTTTTTTCACTGGATGATCCTGCCAGGAGCACATTCCTGTCCTATGGTGACAATGCTCACTCACTGAATGGTATCAATGGACGAGGAATGTTGTCACCGTAGTACAGTAAGTGTGCTACGACCAGATAACACCCTGTAACACAGTGAAAAGCGTAATGTAGTCCACAGAAGAGAATGGGGCAGGCTTTACTGGATTTCTGGCAGGATAAACATGTATATTTCTGTACTTGCAAAGTTTATTTTGCTCTGACATACAATTTAATGATGGTATAGCCTTATAGACAGTCAGACTTGACCCATAGACTTGCAGTGAGAGCCTTGAAATACAGTCATTGTGTTATACCATTAAGGAGGAATCAGAGCCTGCATTCATATTAGGGAAATATGGCTGCCCCCATTTTCACAAATACCTACAAACTGTAAAACGACCAAAATTTCCTTTAACATGTTCACCAAAGAATATGTTATGCTGAGTGGAGTGTAATGCACCCAAGTAAGACCTTTTCGGAAGGATCATTGCTCATAGCATTTAATTCTACACTGCAGACAGCATATGGGTTTGGAGATTGCTCATGTAGGCAAGGTTCAGACTGCCTCTTAAATGACCACCAATATGACATTGCCAGGTTTCCTTAGTACCAGTCTGGCACTGGCAATCGTTACAGCAGCAGTCTTAGCAACTTGAAAATATCTGACAACTACATGGATGCAAATTAAAAAAAAAACACATTGAGATCATTGGTTGCTGCACCATTATTTTGTCTTTATTTAATAGATGAAGTCCTGTGATGAGATTGTAAGGATTATGATAGATCATATGACCAATGAAGTAAGCAAATCAAGAGTAGTTTTGCAGCCAGGTAAGTGTGAGCAATGAGCTGCCTTGTGTACTGTATATAACCAGACGTAATTCAATCACAGTTCATGGACTTTGGACACTGCCAAACAAATTTATATATAAAGTACAAAACTTTATTGATGCATAATAAAATCTTAAATGTATTCAAATTAAAAGCACAGTCGCATTCTGCACCCTATTTATTTATTTATTTCAGGTACTTATATAGCGCCATCAATTTACACATTCACATCAGTCCCTAACCCTCAAGGGGTGTACAATCTAAGGTCCCTAACTCACATTCATACATACACATACTAGGGTCAATTTAGAGAGGAGCCAATTAACCTACCAGCATGTCTTTGGAGTGTGGGAGGAAACTGGAGTACCCAGAGGAAACCCACGCAGGCACAGGGAGAACATGCAAACTCCAGGCAGGTGGTGCCATGGTTGGGATTCGAACCAACGACCCTAGTACTGCCAGACGGAAGTTTTAACCATTTAGCCACTGTGCAACCCCACCCTATGCCAGTAAGGGTGGTCGCCTAATTCACATCCAGCGGTATAATAGTTACAGACTAGAAATCAGATTAGCCCCTTCACATAAAGCTCAACATGTTTTGCTTATTCCGCTTCTTCAGGAGCAGAAGATGAAAACATACAAATGCTACAACAATGTCAGTCAGAGACAATATCCCAGATGCAATATATCACACGATGAAGCAGTAGACAAGAGACCAAAATCCCATATAATATCAAACAGATCTGTATTTGGTCTGTCCATAGGTAGTGACCCTCATGATAGTTCCTTTTATTCCAATATAAGAGACAATGTAAGATACTTCACATCTCTCCTGCTAAGAGCCATGAACAAATGTCAGGAGAATGAGAAAAAAATGAGAGAAGAGACTAAACAGTCTTCAAAATGAAGACCACCAGAGGTCTTGCTTCAAACAGGCCATAAGTGGAGCTCAATTGTAATAATCTTGGTAACTCGTCTTTCCTATAAGGGGTCACCAACTGAGTCTGTTCATGCCTTGAATAATAACTGTTACAGTTATTAATGGGCTTATGTTAGCTCTCAACTGATTTATCAAGTCATCAAATGGCCGGTGTCATAGCTGATCATACGTTCCACACCATGCCAACTTCAGAACAAGCACAGACTAAAATGACAGCTTCATTGGCTGTAAAGGCAATAATAAAAAAAAAATAACGCATGTCATACTTGCCTGTTTTGTGCATTGGTGGCAGTAAAATGCAAGATCTACTTACACTGTCTGGTGTGTAGGTGTACATGTAAAGAAAAAAGTTATATTTATGCTTGCCTTACCTCTACTTTACAGACATAAGAGGGTGAACTGCAAACAGGGGCGGACTGAAAACTCATGGGGCCCCCGAGCAATAGGGGATCATGGGGCCCCTGTGTCCTTGCCCAAACTCAAAAAAGCCTATGAAAAAGGTACCAGGGGCATCTCATGGGGCCCCCTACTGACCCCGGGCCCTTGGGCAGTGCCCGAGTTTCCAAATGGTCAGTCCGCCCCTGTCTGCAAATAAAGTTTAGGGCGTCCTTTACACTGTGTAATGGAGAGAAACAACAAACAGTTATGCATTTGCTGATGTTGTAGAGGCACCCATGCTGATCTTGTTCATTTAACTTACTAAAATGTTAAAATAAAGATTATACACAATATCTGTGTGCATTTCTTCTTTGATAGCAATTTGTATTTTCAGGTGACTCCATTATCATAATTGTGAATAATTTGGGAGGCTTATCGTGTCTGGAGTTGCAGATTGTAGCCAGTACAGTTGTGCACTTACTGGGTTAGTAAAAGAAATCTTTGACCTATCCTCTGATCATCTTTTCAGGAAAGTACTTCCGCAATTCTATTTGAGATTGATTCTTTCTTTTTAGAGAGTCGAGGGCTGCGGATAGAACGGACAATGACTGGATCTTTCATGACTGCCCTTGAAATGAGTGGTGTCTCTCTCACCTTAATGAAGACAACAGAAGAGCTTGTGCGGCTCTTTGGTAATAACAAGAATCTGTGTGTATGTGATTACTGTTGATTATAGTGCCAGAGTGATACAGTTCTGGCATTTCATTTGATTGTCTCATTTCCTGTTTTGTACTGTATTTTCTTAGATAAAGATACATCTGCTCCTGCATGGCCCCGTGTCCCATGTGTTCAAGTAACAGGTCAGACACGCACTATGCAGTGTGCTCCAGAAAATGCACAGCCTGAAAGAACAGAGCCTGGTGGTGCGTAAAGCTAACTGTGTGTTGTGTTTAGAGTGGACCAATGTGTTCATGCGTGTATACATCATTTTAAATAATAATTGCATATTGAGGATAAGTAGCAAAAAATGCCAAGATGTTACTGAACTCCTTAGCAGAATTTCTAAAGATCTATAGAGAATTTATTCCACTGATAGGAACCAGGAGGTTTGACTGACTAGAGACCTCTTTGTCATTGTCACATTCATCATACATATTACAGTCTGATTGTACAATCAACTTCAGGTTTACCAAAGCTATATACTATAGGCATCCCCTAAACCATGCATCAACTTGTATCCAGTCAGGGAAACCCCTGC
Source organism: Staurois parvus (assembly GCF_062004578.1). Lineage (NCBI taxonomy): Eukaryota > Metazoa > Chordata > Amphibia > Anura > Ranidae > Staurois > Staurois parvus. The sequence continues at coordinate 8,015,042 of NW_028318614.1, forward strand.
ATTACATAGTTGTTGCTACAAGGAAGATTTTATAGTCAGATTGTAACGTGTGGTAAGCTTAAGGCCCCATGTACACGGGATACTTCTGAACGATGGAAACTGACTGCTGGAAAACATAGGTTAAAAAATGTCTGTTTATCCGCGTTTGCATAACGCGTTTATGTGCATTTATGCTCGTTTGCGTTTAAAAGCATTTTTTTAAAGATAAGCACAGCAGAACCTCCCAAATGCACAGAATGCACTGACAGGTGGTAAATTATTAACTAATTCAGACTGTTTCAGAGAAATACAGAGAGTAGAAGCAGAGAGAGCAGTATGCGTTGAGATTAATTTAAATAATAAAGTGCAGTGCTAAAATGAATATAATCACAATGAAATCCAAATGCAAATAAGTCTATAAGTATATAGTGAGATGAATCCAGAAATATCAGTATGCTGATGCTTGGAAGAAATGGTAGGATTGCGCACTTACCAGATGCGCATAGAATATGCGCATTAATATATCCACCTCAGGGCACTTAGGTAATGAGGTATGGTAGGTGTATGTAGAACATCCGTCTAGGAATGGGCAGCACAGCGGTCAGTGGATGATGTCTGCTTACTCCAGAGGTCCCCTTTAGGATGGATAGGGTCAGCCACCTGCTTACAGGGATTCCCCTCCTCTGGATAATGGGTCAAATTTGTAATCTCCACTGGCTCTGCAAACTTAATGGCTCCATAAAGAAGCCATAAGAAAGGTGCCAATAGTGTAGTACTTCTTTAGTAAGTTTATTAAATCCAAGAACTGACAGTACAATAATGTAAATGCAGGTACACTAACCATGAGTAAAGATGGCTGCCGGACCAACACATAGCTCCAGCAGCGTGACGTCACGGATTTTGGATTTCTTCAAAGCATCAGCATACTGATATTTCTGGATTCATCTCACTATATATGTATAGACTTATTCGCATTTGGATTTCATTGTGATTATATTCATTTTAGCGCTGCACTTTATTATTTATATTGCACTTTTGGAGGTTTCATTTGGTTACCTGAGTGTATCAGCTGCTATATTGGAGAGCGCTCACTTTGTTTTGAATACAGATGTGTTGAGATTAGCTTAGGTGTGAGTTGCTCATTAACATTTCTTTTGTTTCCAAGGGTGGGAAAGGTGTCTGGTGGAGTGAGTCATTAAGACCACCTGCCAGGGGGTCTTCATGAGGAATTTAAGGTGTGAATGGTCATTAGCATATCTCTTGTTTCCAAGGGTGGGAGAGGTCTGAGGTGTGAATTGGTCATTACAATGTGTGACAAGTTTGATAGGAACATCCTGTGTTCAATGTTTTGTCCATTTGAGTACCTTGAAAACGCTTTGTATGCATTTTTCATGATGAAAAAATGCTCTGGACAGCATTGGGAACTGGAAGAGTTAACAAAAAAAATTTTTAAACGCAAACACTTATAAATGCAATTTGCCATGTTTACAAGCATTTTGCGTTTGAAAAGCTGATAAAATCGACTGCTGAACGCAAGTTTTCTACGTTCAAAAAAAGACTGTAAACTCAAATGCATGTAAACGACTGTAAACAAAGATGTGTACATGGATACATAGGAAAACATTAGGGAGAGTTCAGGGGCTGCTGAAAAAACCGCTGAACAGCTCCTAAACGTGAGTTTATCAGCTGCAGTGTACATGAGCCCTAATGATCAGAGAACCTTCTTGCAGAGTTGATGACTGCAGAAAAGTTACACATTAAGACCCAGTAAAAAGTAACCCATTAAAAGACTGATCAGTACAAACATCTGTGTTGATATTTTTTCTGCATTGGCATTTCTTTTTGCTGTTTATTATTATTATAATTTCTGAAATAGCACATTATTGTGCCTTACAATGCTGCTAAAACACTGATTTTGCTTGTATGTTAGCCATTAACGTGCAGGTCTACCAGCGAGTGCTGAAGCATGTGTGCAGTTCCCTGTTGGTTCTAAAAGATGAGCTGAATGACTTAGACCGTGCTGCCGGGGATGGTGATTGTGGAAGCACACATGCACGGGCAGCACATGGTGAGTATTGCTGTATAACACAGATTTGATACACAGTATTGTCTTTAGTATACACAATGTTTAAATGTGGAATCTTTGCAGCTATCAGTGAGTGGATACACAGCGGAAATCTTCCCTCTCAGCCATCACGCCTCCTTGCTGCTTTGTCAAATGTATTGTTAGAGAAGATGGGTGGCACATCTGGTGCGGTAAGAGCATAAATTAGGAATGTTTGCAAGCATCTTCTTGTATTTAAACTGGTCACATAACAGATCCTTATTGTATTTCTTAAAAACTGCAACCCTTTCTGTTAGTAAACAAACCTGTCACAAACATAAGCAAATCAAACTTAACACCGCATTGAAGCTTTCCACTCAATTGGTCACTCTATAGCTGGCCAGGTGCAAAGCCCAGGTTCCCAATCCTGCTCTATGTACACGCAACATCAAACCACGGTCTGCACACCAATGATGTCACAAGAATCCGACAAGTTTAACGATGGACAGCACACACTGTAGGCCTTCCACCTTAGGTCCACCCCTCCAATGGTAGCTATGACTATGACTTTTTTACACTGGAACTTTCCGTGATACGGACTATCTATTACTAACACTTCTCTAATGTATTTCACCCAGCCAGGGCTTAATTGTAGAGTTAGGATCTCTACAATTAAGCCGTGGTTGAGTTAAATGTGTTAGGGGGGCAGACCTAAGGTGGAAGGATACTGAAGAAAAAAAAAAAAAAAAAAAAGCGCCACTTACAAAAAACACCAAAATGTCAGCAGCATATCCCACCCAAAATAAATTTTGGCAACAATAATTAATACCTAAAAGGTATGCGCTAATAACAAACTTATACAAAGGTGTATATCATCATCATCCAAAAAACATTAGTGTTTAAAATAAATAATTATAGTGTCCAAACCAGTCATTAGCTCTGGTGAGTTCATTTAATCTCCTTTGGTGGTGGATTTTTCACAATTGGTTCAAGTCACTGAAGATATATATATATTTTTTGGTAACTAATTTATGTTTGGGCACTATAATTTATTTATTTTAAACACTAATGTTTTTTGGATGATGATATACACCTTTGTATAAGTTTGTTATTAGCGCATACCTTTTAATTAGGACTAAGGTGGAGGATGCAGTGTGTGCCGTCCATCATTAAACTGGTCTGATTGTTGTGACATCCCTTGTCAAAATGTTGAGAAGATCCAGAGATATGAGAAGCTAAAGCTACATGCAAATTTGAACGTTTCCTGTAGATGTCAAGTGTGGCCTGTGCTCCTCTTGCTCCACCAAGCTTAATTGGCAGCCTCATTTACATACAGAGTGGCTGCAGATGCAAAAAAGAGGCAGAAGAGGGACAGACCTTATCAGTAAAAAGCAGAACCTACTTACATAATGAGCCACCTAAAACTGAAAATCTGCACAAATGAGCTTACACTATAAAGACCCTCGCTGTGCCCCAGAAGATTGGGTGTTCAGGAACTATACACCGCATAGTGAAAGAACCAAGTTGGTTTCAATCTATCATCTATCTGACACAGAGGAAATCAAAAGATAAAAAATGATAAATGACTGACACATTATTTTGTTTAATTCCCACATATTTTATAATGCCATAGCAAATAAATGTAGTTTTATGATTTATTGTATTCATTAGCAACAGTTGTCCATAATGGAGTTGTAAAATGTTATATTTTTTTTATCATACATGTAGATGTATATTTATAAATGCAACTTTTTGCTTTAGCTGTATAGTTTATTCCTGATGGCTGCAGCTAGGCCCTTGGAGAATGAAACTGGAGCAGAGGGCTGGGCAGCTGCAATGGATGCGGGGATCGAGGCCATGAAAAGGTAAAGGGCAAATATTGCAAGGCGTAAATGTCTGAGGGAACAATTGTCAGTGTGTGTAAAGGTCATGGTTTGTGAGCTTTAATAGAAAGCTGGAAGTACTGAAGAGATTCCATTATACTCTGATCCATCGGCAAATTTGGCAAGTAGCTGTGGGCTCCATAGACCCTAGCAACAAGTAGCTAGCTGTGTTTTAGGGAAAGTGGAACTTCATTCAGAAAGTGAAGATTTTCTATGTTATATGGAAAATGTAGAAATGGTAAAGTGGAATTGCAGTCAAAACCTCACTAACACTAAACCTACTCCCATCCCCATCCTATTCTATCTAACCCTGTAAAGAAAAGATCCCTATACTTACCTATTCTGAAGCTGCTCCTGTCTGGTCGCCAGCAGTGACTTCTGTGTGCAGAGAGAAAGCTGCCAACAGCTGGGAAATGCCTGGGAGATGACTTACTATGAGGCATCCGTTGTCGGCTGCCCCACCTCTGCACAAAAGCCACCGCTGACAGCTGAGCCTGGGACCAAACTGGAGCGGCTTCAGAATAGTTTGGTATAGGGATCTTTTCTTTACAGCAAGCATGTGGAAGAAGGTGCTCTAGTCAGATGAGAGCAAAATTGAGCTTTTTAGCCTAAAAGCAAAACGCTATGTGTGGCGGGAAACTAACACTGCACATCACCCTGAACAAATCCTCCCCACCATGAAACATGGTGGTGGCAGCATCATATTGTGGGGATGCTTTTCTTCAGCAGGGACAGGGAAGCTGGCCAGAGTTGATGGGAAGATGGATGGTGCCAAATGCCAATCTTAGAAGAAAAACCTGTTAGAATCTGCAAAAGACTTGAGACTGGGGCAGAGGTTTGCCTTCCAGCAGGACAACGACTCTAAACATAGAGCCAGAGCTACAATGGAATGGTTTAGATCAAAGCATATTCATGTATTAGAATGGTCCAGTCAAAGTCCAGACCTAAATCCAATAGAAAATCTGTGGCAAGACTTGAAAATTTCAAAGAAGAATGGGCAAACCTTTCACTCTCTAGATGTGCAAAGTTGATAGAGACATCCCCAAAAAGACTTGCAGATGTAATTGCAGTGAAAGGTGGTTCTACAAAGTATTCACTCAGGGGGGCTGAATACAAATGCACGCCGCACTTTTCAGATAGTTATTTGTAAGAAATTTTGAAAACCATTTTCCTTCCACTTCACAATTATGTGCCATTTTGTGTTGGTCTATCCCAATAAAATACATTTTTGTAGCATGACAAAATGTAGAAAATTTCAAGGGGTATGAATACTTTTTCAAGGCACTGTACATTGTACAGGTCACAAGATCAATGGAGCCACACTTCGCAATGTTTGCCCTGAAACAAACATTATTATTCAGGTCAACAAGTGCAAAACTGAGAGACCTTCTTCTCTGAAAAATTCTGCCATGTCAATTGTAGAGACAGGGTGAATGTGTCAAAGGGAGGAAGACTGGCGGTGTTGCATTCATTGACCTGATAGGTCAGTGTGCAGCTCCATTGCATTTGTGCTTCAAACCTGATTGTAAGGAATAATTTCTTTCTCTGTCCTAAACTTGATGCATGCATTAGGAATGTACTTTCTTTGTATAGCAAAGACTGGTATTTACACATTTATTTACAGGACAGCTCACACCAAAGGATATAAACTTAGCCTCTTTTTATTTACATACTCTACACTGCATTACACTGATTAGTTTTTCTTTCTGTGCCCACTTAGATATGGAGGAGCAGAGGTTGGAGACAGGACAATGGTAAGCACCTGTTCAGTATTTTTTATTTCTGGTCATTCATCTGAACATCTTACGTAATATGTTTTGTATTGTAGCTAGACTCTCTGTGTGCAGCGAACAAAGTCCTCAAATCACTAAAAGACCCTGGCTCTAATGTAATGGAGATCCTCGGCAGTGCAGTGAAGGTAACATTTCTAAGCAGATATATTGTATGTTTAAAGTATAACTAAAGGAAAAACTTTTTGTTAGTTTTGGATAGAGTGGAGATGGAGTAGAACAGTGTTTCTCAACCTTTTTTCAGGCAAGGCACCCTTTAAAATTCTGCACATCTCGAGGCACCCCATTCTAAAATGTAAAAAACTGAACTAACATAATGCAGCAACATCCACACATGTAGGATACCCTCTCTCAGATAATGTGACCCCAGTGCTGATGAGGGGGGAAGAGAAGGTCCAACAAGGATGAAGTGCAGGGGTCTGATGTCCTTCCTTGTCAACCAATAACATCACTGGCTGTTAGGACACCGGTGGCTACAAGGTTTTAATAGTGCACAATAAAAACCTGTGGCTTTGTGTAACTAAAAAGCAGGCTTCTTCCACCCACTGACTTGTTTACATTTTTGGGCAATTTTTAGGAACCCCTGAAGAAAAGTGAAGGCACCCCAGGGTGGATTAGAACGCTATTAGGTTTTTATTGCTTCCTCTGCCCTAGTTAGAGAGATTCACCCTTTCTATTCATCCTGTTTACCATTAACATTGAAAGTGAAAGTAAAAGAAAACACCAATTTTGGGTTTTCCCAAGAAAAGTAACAGGGGGGTAATTTTCCAATGGGGACGGTAGTTCTGTGACCTGAGGAGCTCCAAGGAATTCCCTTAATTTGTAGGGATTTTCTCTCACTTTTTGTTTTGGCTATGGGACAGGAAGTGAAGGGAAATCTCTTCAATAGGAAACAGATGGCAAAATAGTCACAGGGGTTATAATCCTCCCTTACTCAAGCCAAAAAGAAAAAAAAAACAAATTTTGCCTATAGTTCTACTTTAAGAGCAATCTCTTGTAATGTACTTTGGTTGCCTAATGACATTTGTTACAGAAAGCTTCTGAAGCTGCAGAAGACACAAAACACATGACGGCAGGAGCAGGCAGGGCCAGTTACATCGGATCTTCCACTCTCAACCGACCAGACCCTGGAGCCAAGGCTGCTGCTGCCATCTTGAAGGCTATATGGGAGGGGTTAAAGGAAAATGCTTAGAATATGGCTTAATTGGCAAATTGAAGTTAAAGACAGTAGTTAATGTGGCATCTGCTTTCCCTACTGATTTATCCAATTCTCCCTTTCATCTTTCCATAGTTTGTAGTTGTTCAACTCTTGCAAAAGATTTTTGCTAGATGTTAAAGTGGAAAGAGACATAATGTCCTTATAGTTTTATTTCTGTATGTGACATCAGTTAGAGATGAGTTCCTTTTCTGTGGTGACCTCTCCCAGACCATTGACCAATTATTGTGGTATCTGGGAATGATTGGAAGAAATCATGTGAGCATATATTATTATTATACAGAATTTATATAGCGCCAACAGTTTGCGCAGCGCTTAACAAAATGAAGGTAGACATTATAGTTACAATACAATTTGGTACAAGAGGAAACTGAGGGCCCTGGTCATTAGAGCTTACAATCTAGGCATAAGCAGGTTCCAAGGTTATAGACAAATGGTGAGTTCTTGTTAAGTACATGATCTCAAAGTTGACTTAAAGACAAGTTCTCTCTTGATTTTGTTCTGGCTTGAAAGCTTTTATTTGGTCTTCTTTAGAAGCAGCATCAAAACAAACCAAATGGAGTACCAAACGTTTCTACCCATAGTTAAAGTTTCATCAGGAGAAACACACAATTCATTAGTTTTGCTGTTGCTTTTAAAAATTAATAAAGGATTACAAGTCTTAGTATTGTGGGCTTACACTATGCAAGTGTAATTCACCTGGTTATTGGTATAATTTTTTGAGAAGGCAACATTCTGTACATATTACTATATGACTGTTTGGGAATCATTTCTTAAAGATGCAAATTTTATATCAGTAATTTTCTAACAAAAAGTACACTTCAGACTAAACTGTGCAGTTGACACTTGTAACATCAGCCAATGTAATATTTTCTGCTGCATTCCTGACATTATTCCAATAAATAAAACGATTGAAATGTCGTGCTGTTGTGATTATTTCACAGGGAAGAAATGGATATGAAAGTGTCATTGGTTTATTAAACTAATCAACATCTATGATTTTATGATATATCGTGACATAGCAACAGGATTTTACTATGAAAGACAGATCTCTCATCCATAATTAAGGCAGATGAGTGATCTACCTGTAATTACTCTGTCTATTACTCTTGTAAACTCAGTCTTATCTGGAAGGGATCTCTACTGACCCTTTCATGAATGATGTTCCAGTTCCCTTCCTCATGCTGCTGTTCCCATGTGCAATGTCCTTGAGCCGCTTTCCTTTCCAAACTGATTGCGATTTTGAGGTCATCCCTGCTCATACCACCAACGGAGGCTGTCTGTAAGCACAGTCAAGAGTGTGCCTGTGTCCAGGCCACTGGCTAAGAATAGGGGCTCTAGTCACAATAGAGAAGATTGTAAGGACCCACTGGAGGGCCCTTGAGTCTTCTAGCATGCCAATCCAAGCCACCAACCATGAACTAGTAGGTCTGGAACCAGGGGTGGACTGACCATTTGGAAACTCTAAAACTGCCCGAGGGCCCGGGGTCAGTAGGGGGCCCCATGAGATGCCCCTGGTACCTTTTTCATAGGCTTTTTTGAGTTTGGGCAAGGACACAGGGGCCCCATGATCCCCTATTGCCCGGGGGCCCCATGAGTTGTCAGTCCGCCCCTGTCTGGAACCGACCCTGGCAGGAACCAACCATTACTACAGGTGATTGAGTTTTCTTCAACAAGCCAAACTTTACTACAAGTGACCCTGAGAAATCTCCCATTAACCCACATTTACTACAGGTAACCCTGAGAAATATCCCAATAAACCACATTTACTACAGGTAACCCTGAGAAATCTCCCATTAAACCACATTTACTACAGGTAACCCTGAGAAATCTCCCAATAAACCACATTTATTACAAGTGAGCCTAAAGCCTTGTACACATGATGAGAAAGTCAAACGAAAAATGCCGCTTTTGGAGTGATCATCCAATAATCCGATCATTAGTACACAGCTTTTGAGAAGCAATCACTATAGTTCATGTGAAAATATCTATAGGGACAAGCACAAACATTTTTCTCGTTCAATGATAGAAGAAACAATTGTCGTTTAATCAGTACAGTATTTGTCCGTAAAAAATCGAGAGACCAAGACCACTCATGCTCAGAAATGAAAGAATAGAATACATTACATAACTTCTGAACGGGCGAACTGACCATTCGGGCATTGTCAGAGGACCCGGGGTCAGTAGGGGGCCCAGTGAGAGGCTCACTGGGCACAGTTCACAAAGTGGTATCTTACCGCATCCAAGTATGCGGTAGGATACCACATAGCATTTAAAAAACGCAACTAAAATACTGCATGAGTTATTTTAGTAGTGAAGATCATGCGTTAATGTTTCAGCTGTCAGCGGGGTTCCCTACTGACAGCTGAATGTAAAAGAAAGAATTGCCGCCAATTAAAAAAATAATTTAAAAACCAACGTGGGGTCCCCCCATCCATCCATACCAAGCACTTCGGGCCTGGTACGGATTTTGGAGAGGACTTTGCGCCATTTTTTTTTAAATTTTGGCGTGGGGGTTCCCCTCAAAAGCCATACCAGACCCGAAGGGTTTGGTATGAATGGAGGGGGGACCTTACGATGTTGTTTTATTATTTTGTTTTTAATTATTTTTAATGAAGAGACATACTGGGGGAGATTTACTGAAACTGGAGCACTCAGAATCTGGTGGAGTTGTGCATAGTAGCCAATCCGTTTCTAGCTTCAGCTTGTTCAATTAAGTTTTGACAATAAAACCTGGCAGCTGATTGGTTTCTATGCAGAGCTGCACCAGATTGTGCACGCTCCAGTTTTAGTAAACCTCCCCCATGATGTCTGTTCTTCATTAACATTCCTTATCTGCCTGTATGCACAGCTCAGTGTACAATTTCGGCAGTGCCAAGATGAATGGTCTCCACCGCATTCATGGGAGACACATCATCTTGAACCAGTCAATCAATATGGCCGAAGATTGGCACCCAGAATCTGACTGGCTGAAGATGTCAGTGGCCAGCTGGGAGCTTTGAGACACTGCAGCACTAGAGAGAAGATGAGTGTAGTTCTGCATTAAGTGCAGATGCTGCCATCCAGGATTGGGCACAAAGAAGAAGTGGTGTGGGACAGAGACTATGATGGGTCCAGAGTGATTCAGAGTGCCAAGTTCAGAGTTTACAGTCCTGAGTCCTTTATTCAGAGTCCTGTATGCTGAGTCCAGGGTCCTGCATCCAGAGTGCTGGCTGCTGGTCTGGGTCGTCGGTAGAGAGCCTGGAGAGGAGCCAAAGTGTTCCTGCTGAAGTTAAGTAACATTACCTTGCGACTCATTAAAACATACTGTAACGACTGTACTGTATATCTCTGGTGTACCACAATCATAAAGAATGAAGGTCCGGAATAACAGGAGTGCTTTTTCCTTTTAGGCCTTGACCAAGTTTTTATTATTGTATGTGGTTCTTAACATTTTGGGTTTTTTTTGTAACATAAAATATATTTTGAATAACTTTTCTGGAGATAAACTATGGAATGCGTATTTTCTTTTCTAGTATAGTCAAATATATTTTTATGAGTGGAGTAGAGTCACAGCCAGGTTTTTATTGTTGAAGTGAGTTCATAGATAACTGTTACTGGTGACTCCTCCTACTCCTTATATACTACTGTATTTTTTTATATATTATCATTGTAGGTCGATAACACTTAGAGAGTGTGACCACACTAACAGGTACCTTGAAAATGTTATTGGTTAGTTTGCCACAACCATCAGCTGCAACCATTATAAAGGTTTGGTGTGCTGTGCATGCCACTATTCACTCCGCTCCACTGACCTGTAAAAGGCAGCCATATTGCGCACAAAAAAAGGAATACTCATTATCCTAAAATGACAACCCTCAAATATGTAAGTGACAGAAGGTGCAACACTTACAGGAGAGTTATAACCCCTGTCAGTTTTTTGCCATCTCTGTCCCATTGGGGAGATTTCACTTAAACTTTTGTCCCATAACCAAATCAAGAAGTGAGAGGAAATTCCTGCAAAGTGAGGGGATCACTGGTTGTCTCTAGATCTACACTCACCGGACACTTTATTAGGTACACCTGTTCAATTGCTTGGTAAAACATAAATTGCTAATCAGCCAATCACATGGTAGCGGTTCTAGACGTTACATAGTTAGTCTGGCTGAAAAAAGACAAAAGTCCATCCAGTTCAACCATAAAAAAAAAAGTTATAATCCTATACCCACAGTTGATCCAGAGGAAGGCAAAAAAAAGCCCAGCAAAGCATGATCTAATTTGCTACTGCAGGGGAGACAATTCCTTCCTGATCCCCCGAGAGGCAATCGGATATTCCCTGGATCAACTTTACCTATAAATGTTAGTATCCAGTTATATTCTGTGTATCTAAGAAAGAATCCAGGCCTTTTTTAAAGCAATCCACTGAGTTGGCCAGAACCAACTCTTGAGGGAGTCTATTCCACATTTTCACAGCTCTTACTGTGAAGAAACCTTTCCGTGTTTGGAGATTAAATTTCTTTTCCTCCAGATGTAAAGAGTGCCCCCTTGTCCTCTGTGATGACCTCAGGGTGAATAGCTCTACACCGAGTTCACTATATGAACCACTGATGTATTTATACATGTTGATCATATCCCCCCTTAATCTCCTCTTCTCAAGAGAGAATAAATTCAGTTCCTCTAATCTTTCCTCATAGCTGAGCTCCTCCATGCCTCTTATCAGTTTGGTTGTCATTCTCTGTACTTTCTCCAGTTTCCAAATGTTCTTTTTGTGAATTGGTGCCCAAAACTGAGCTGCATATTCCAGATGAGGTGTTACTAATGATTTGTACCGGGGTAATATGATATCTCTCTCTCTGGAGTCTATACCTCTTTTAATACAAGAGAGGATTTTGTTCGCTTTAGAAACTGCAGCTTGGCATTGCATGCCATTATTAATCTTGTGATCTACTAGAACTCCCAGATCCTTCTCCACCATTGATTCCCCCAGTTGTACTCCCCCTAGTATGTATGATGCATGCAAATTCTTAGCCCCCATGTGCATAACTTTACATTTATCATTCAGATGTGGTGAAGACAACTTGCTGAAGTTCAAACAGCATCAGAATGGGGACGAAAGGGGATTTAAGTGACTTTGAATGTGGCATAGTTGTTGGTGCCAGACAGGCTGGTCTGAGTATTTTAAAAACTGCTGATTTTCCTGGGATTTCCACGCACAACCATCTTTACGGTGTACAAAGAATGGTCTGAAAAAGAGAAAATCTCCAGTGAGTGGCAGTTGTGTGGACAAAAATGCCTTGTTAATGTCAGAGGAGAATGGGCAGACTGGAGGTTGCGAAATTCAGATAGTAGGGTCAGAATTTGGTGTAAACAACAGGAAAGCATGGATCTATCCTGCCTTGTATCAACGGTTCAGGCTGGTGGTGTAATGGTGTGGGGGATATTTTCTTGTAACAAGCAAGGTGTACCTAATAAAATGGCCGGAGAGTGTAGTGTCTCCATTGGAAGATTTCCCCTCTATTCCTGTTCTGGTGACTGCTCAAAATGTGGGATTTTCTTTCACTCTCGATGATAATAGTAAGCAGAAAAAATAGAGAGGTTGAATCTCCCTAAAGTGGGCACAAACAACAATAAAAACCTGACAGGTGTTCTAATCTATCTCCCTCAGGGGTGGACTGACAACTCATGGGGCCCCCGGGCAATAGGGGATCATGGGGCCCGTGTCCTTGCCCAAACTCAAAAAAGCCTATGAAAAAGGTACCAGGGGCATCTCATGGGGCCCCCTACTGACCTCGGCCCTTGGGCAGTGCCCGAGTTTTCAAATGGTCAGTCCGCCCCTGATCTCCCCTTTCTCCAGAACTAAAAAAAAACAAACTTTTGTCTTTAGGTATACTTGAACTGGACCTAGGAAGGTAAACTGTCAGTATATAGGTGAAGGAAGAAAGATTCCAGCATGTGTACGAGTTACACAGCACTCTGCTGGCTTGTTATAAAGTGTGTACCTGAAGATGCGGCTAACTGTTGTCTGCCATTTGAAACATCGATGCAGCTTCTGTCACTGACATATTCCTGTCCAATGCAGAGATCTTCAGTCCTCCCAGTGTGCAGGTACCCCCCATCCCCACTATGTGTCACACCATCCCTGCCCTGCACTCTGTCATTAAAGTGGAACTTCACTCTCAATCAGCATGGACTCTTTTTAATTTTTATGCTGCTAGCATTAGTAGATTAATACAAAAGTAAATCCTATTGACTTGTTTAACCATTTGTATACATTTGTTCAGTAACTTCCTGATTTCCAGGCCTAGGCAAATGATGTCATACATCCCAGCAGTCTTCAGGAGGGAAGGTGTGTGGCAGCACCCAAATATTGTTGAGTTCCCTTTAAGTTTTAACATTTCTACCAGCATCTGTTTGAAAACCAAGGTCATCAGCTCAGTTCCCCCCTCCCTTATTTCCTGTGCAATAATGTGTTCCAGTCTGCAGCTGGTATCCTTATTTTCAGCTGAAGATAAATTTATCTAGCAAGGCCATATCCTGCACTGCTTAGAACGTCTTTTAAATGTACAGAAAGTGAAAGAGGAAATATATGTATTCCGACGTAATTGCTGATATGTATACCCTGTAAGATGCTTTTTCAAGGCACTTAGCTTTGCAGATGTTAGTCTGGCTAGGTCACCAGCTGGTTAATAAAGCTTGTTTTCCTCAAGTTTGTATCCAGAGTTTTACCTGGAATTCCCAAAGTTGTCATTACAGAAGGAAGGTTCTCAGCTCAGCCAATTCCTAAGCTAAGGATAGATGGATTTCCATGGAGTAAATGCTACATGAATCATCTGCCCTTACTCAAGATGGCCACTGCCAAAAAAGCTAGGGGGTGAAATCAAAGTGATTTCTCAGGAAAGTAAAGCCTGGAGACATGGATGGAGGGGGGTGGGGGTTACTTTGAATATTAGCATCGAATTAAGTAGCATGTTTGGTTTGTGGTGCTCAGATGCAGTTCCACTTTAACCACTTCCCGTCCAGCCGTTGTATATAAACGGCCGGACGGTGGCAGTGCAGGGGCGGGTTGCTGTTTATAAACGACGCTCGCCATTTTGGGCTGTGCACACTCCCTGGGAGCACACGGCACCGCGATGCGGTGTCCGGAGGGCACAGCGGAACACTGATCGCTGTACAGGACCTTTGTGTGAGGTCCCGATCATGTGATCACTGATTGGCCAATCAGTGATCACATGAATAGGTGTAAGCAAGATGTCACTTCTGACATCATTGCTTACTACGTGTGAAATCTGTGAATGATCACAGAGGTCACATGGTACAAGGCTATTCACAACAGCCTTGTACCATGTGACAAGCTGTGACCAATCATGGCTCTCACAGTATTTCTCAATGGCTGCAAGAATGCAGCTAAAGAGAAGGAGAAATGATTGCGTTTACAGCCTTTACGGGTGTAAAAGCAATCAGTGTAAGAAAAAAAAAAAAAATCATCACCCCCAAGTAGTACAGTGTCACTATGGTGATACTATACTGCTAGGGTGACAGTATGTTAAAAAAAACCATACATTTAAAAAATAAAATGTAAAAAAAAAATGTTTAAATTATAATTTTTGGTTATAATTTGGGTTGTTTTTACTAAAAAGATAACTGAATAAATTTAGGCCAAGATTTTATAAGAAAAACTCGTTTTTTAAAAAATTTTTGGACTTATTTATATAGCAAAAAAAATTAACAAACCCAGCGGTGAATAAATACCACCAAAATAAAGTTTTATCTGTCTCAAAAAAAGCTAAAAAAGTAATATGGGTACAGTGTTGCATGACCACGCAATTGTCATTCTAAGTGTGATAGTGCTGAAAGCTGGAAATTGGCCTGGGCAGGAAGGGGGTGAACGTGTCTGGACTGGAAGTGGATAACAATACAGTGCATCGTATACAACACACCAGTCCTCTCCAGTTAGACTGGGATCTCCCCTGTAGAATGGACTATTTCTTCCTGCATTCACCCTGCAATAGCTGCTCTAGCTTACTCCTGATCTCATTAGCCCCTTTCTTTCCGTCTTCATGCTCCGCTGGTGGCAGAGCAGAATTCCTGGCTGATCTCTCTACAGCAGAGTGAGAGGAAATACAAACCCTCCAATCTGCCCACCTCCAATATGGCCGCCCTCGGTGGGAACGTCGCCGTACGTCAGGATCACATGGCTTTGGATCATTGTTGTCATGGCATCGCTCACAGCAGGATGATGGCGGTGGAAGTTTAGATTGATCGGGCCTTGGAGACGGCGGTCTGTACGCTGCAGTCGTGTGTGTATCCATGTGTTCTCCTGTGTATTATGTGACATGTGGACTGTCCTCCTCGTCCCCCTGTAATGGCAGTGTGTGCTCCTCTAAGGGGACTGCAGTCCTGCCTGGGCTCTGGGAGTAGTGGTGTGCTGGGAGTATTAGTGCTCCAGCAGTCAGAGAGTGACACATGTCATCCTGTACTCGTCCCCGGGTCTGTATTCTGCAGGATGATCAGACAACCTGGGATGCCTTGTTTTCCCTGCATGTTCCTTTGTGTGAATGAGATCCTTCAGACCCCCATACATGTGAATGTGGACGACAAGTCGCGGTCTGGCCAGGGGAGGTCTGACAACTCATGGGGCCCCCGGGCAATAGGGGGTCATGGGGCCCCTGTGTCCTTGCCCAAATTCAAAAAAGCCTATGAAAAAGGTACCAGGGGCATCTCATGGGGCCTCCTACTGACCCCGGGCCCTCGGCAGTGCCCGAGTTTCCAAATGGTCAGTCTGCCCCTGATTCTGGCCATGCATATTGCGCTTTGTGTGAATGGGCCCTTATAGGGGAGCGTTAGCCTCGCTTTCCAGAGAGGGATCTGTCCTGTGCGGATCTCAGCAGGGAAGTTTTGTGACGGGTACCATTAAAGCATCACCTATAGGCCCCTTTCACATGTTTGTCCGTTCTTCATCTGTCCATTTACAGATGAAAATTGGACACCCATGTATTTCTATGGACTAGTGGATGTAAACAGATGATTATTATTATACAGTATTTATATAGCGCCAAAGGGTATGCTCAGCTCTGTACAGTAGCAAGGGGGACATAACATGAGACAAGACAGTAACAATACAATACACGAGGGGTTCGAGGGCCCTGCTCTTTCGAGCTCACAATCTAGGAGGGAGGGGAAGGTGGCACAGGAGGAGATGGCTGTGGGGGATGGAGTGGTGGGAGGAGTGGAGGAGGTTAGTTGTTAGGTGAGGTCTGGTGTTAGGTGAGGTTGGCATAGGCTTCCCTGAAGAGGAGGGTTTTCAGGGTGTGCCTGAAGGTGAGGAGGGTAGGTGACATTCTGATGGATTGGGGTAGGGAGTTCCAGAGGATGGGGGAAGTCCTATAGAAGTCCTGCAATCGGGCGTGGGAGGAGGAGACCAGGGAGCTAGAGAGCAGGAGGTCCTGTGAGGAGCGGAGGGCACGGGTAGGGTAGTATCTGGGTATCAGGTCAGTTATGTAGTTCGGGGCGGCATTCTGAATGGTAGGTCAGGGTTAGCAGCTTGAACTTGATGCGTTGGGCAATCGGGAGCCAATTAAGGTATTGGCAGAGGGGGGAGGCAGATGTGGAGTGCTTGGTGAGGTGGATGAGTCTGGCCGCTGAGTTTAGGATAGACTGGAGTGGGGATAGCGTTCGTTTGGGTAGGCCAGTGAGAAGGGAGTTGCAGTAGTCCAGGCGTGAGATGATGAGGGAGTGTACGAGTTGTTTGGTGGTGTCTGGGGTGAGGAATGTGCGTATCTTGGAGATGTTGCCGAGGTGGAGCCTGCATGATCTAGATAGCAGTTGGATGTGGGGTAGGAAGGAGAGGTGGGAGTCCAGGGTGACACCCAGGACTTTGGCGTGTGGGGTGGGAAAGATGGTGGCGTTGTTAGTAGTGATGGAGAGGATGGGGGGGCACAGGGTGGGGGGAACAACCATTTACATGTCTGCATCCGTTAACATCCGTTTTTTTGAACGGAAGAAAACCCTATTTTTCTTCTGTTAAAAAAAAATGGAACGGATGTAAAAACAGGTTTACGTGGACAAAAACAGATGTAAACAGACGTAAACTGATCTAAAACATGAAAAACGGATACAAATTGATGAAAAACTGACAAATATTGATCAAAAACTGATGTGAACTGATCTGTTTTTTTCTTGGAAAAAACATGACTTGAACTGATGAAAAAATGGAACACCCATGTAAAAGTGGCCTTGGGGTACGTTCACACCTGTTAATGCACCCAGCCTCCAGTTAGATGCCAAGGTTCCTGTGATTGGCTGAGAGAGGCAGCACCATTGAAAGCGATAGGAGGCTGTTGTGGCCACTCAATCGAATTGCTCGTGCAGAGGTCACATGTAAGTGATAGGGATTTATTATTTATTTATTTCAGGTACTTATATAGCGCCATCAATTTACGCAGCGCTTTACATATATAGTGTACATCCACATCAGTCCCTAACCCTCAAGGGGCGTACAATCTAATGTATGTATGCAGACGGCCTATGGCTAGAGCCGATCACTCGCATGTGATCACTGCATGAGCGTTTACATGAGTGGCTGCAATTAGCTGTGAGAGTCGGCAGCCATTGCTTTCAGTGGAGCAACCTACTTGCAGCTAATTGCGGGGACCACCATTGGAGTTTTCACATGTAATTGGAGGCAAGGTGCATTTGCAGGTGTGAAGGAACCCTTACCCCCCCCCCACACCCGTTTGTGGTGTTTCACTCCTACCCCCCTCCTTTTTGGGGAGCACATCCCCACACTCCCTAGATTCTGCTAGGATAGAATGACATATTCAGCTGCCTGCAGCTTCCTGAGCAGGGATGAGCAATCCCGACAGGCAGCTGTCATTGTACAGAGCCAATCATGAATGGCCAAAGCACTCCATGCCCTGCAGTCACACCGCAGCTGTTTACCATTGGCTCTGTACAGTGATAGCTTTCTGGCAGGATCGCTCAGGTGGGTTCAGACTTGGATCTGAACACACTTTAGCTCATCACTACTCCTGGTATACTAAAGTCACACATCCCAGGAGGCCTCGGGATACTCCACAGCACATGTACTGCTAGATCCTCTGTCAGCCTTTTATTGTGCTCTGGGTCCCTTTTGCAATTTTCCCTTCACTTCCGGTCTAGTAAACTATTGTTCTCTCTAATGGAGCACTGGATAGCAGTAAAGTTTGACAGGGGTTCCAACCCTTACCCTCTCTATTTAAAAATCAGGAAAAACATTTTGGCTACAGATACAGTGTAAAGCGATACTCCCCTTTACCTTTATTGCTGTGTTACCTTCAAAACACACACTCGCCTGCACAACAATTCCATTGTTTTCCCACTGTTCGCATGACATCCAGGTACCACGCCACCATCTTGGTTCCCTTTCCCAGGTTCAGGCAGCCAGCTCTTGATGACATGACAGGTCTGCTCTGTGTGCCCAATCTTGCAGCCTCCGGAAATATGTGATGTGAGTATCCCAGGATGCTGCAGGATCAAGACACATTGACACATCATTCTGGCCTCAGCAAAAAAAATGCAGTGACTATAAAGAAGTCTGCCTATGATTTTTATTAACATGTTCTGTTCTCCAGGAGACAAAGTGCATGTACTACTTTGTCCCATTTTCTATGAGATGTCTAAGGCTAGCTGGGAGTTTGGACAGTGAACTACTCCTCCATCCGAGAACACAGCTAGCAAGGAGATGGCTGCTTTAACAGATGGCACTTTTTTCCATATCCAAGCATTTGTCCTCTTGCCTGGACCATATAGCTGACAAGTCCCCCTCCTCCTGCATTCCTCTTGAGACGGTTGCCTTGGGAAAATAGATGGAGATGGAGAAAAGTGCCGCCGGTCAGAGCAACACCCTGCTTGCTAGCTGTGTTATCGGATGGTCTTGCAGGGAGGAGGAGCGCACTCTTTGACCTCACAGCTAGCCTTGGACAGCATGAAAGAAGATGGGACAAAGTACTGAGGAACAGAACACACATCTCATTATCATTACAAGTTCCTTCCTGTATCCAGGTCTGGTTTCCATTTTGCTCCCCTGTCTCCATATCTAATATTCTGTGTCTCTCTGTGCAGGTCAGTGTATTGGAGGATGCTGCAGCCTGGGAACTACAGCCTGGTGCTTTCCCTGCAGTCCCTGCTGCTGATATATGACTTATTTGTCAATTCATTCTCTGAGTTGCTGCGTTCAGCTCCAGTTATCCAGCTTGTGCTCTTCATGTAAGTCTTGGTTGTCTTTTTAATAAATAATATAAATGAGTTCTGCAACCATCATGGTTATCTTCATGTCCTTTTCCATTTCAGATTGCAGGATGTGGGCATCCTATTTGCAGCCATTGTCTTGTTTCTCATGCTGTTCAACACCTTTGTCTTCCAAGCTGGTCTCCTGGGCCTCCTATGTCAGCGCTTTCAGGTCACTGTCATCCTGTGCGCTCTGCATTTAGGGCTCAGCGTGGCATTGCACGTGTGGCTCATGGTAATGATCCTCTTTTATTACAAGGTTTCTCTTTCTAAGGAATTTAATGAAGCTGATATTTGTAACATCTGAATTGCCGTGTATTTTCCTTGTAGAACTTACGGTGGAACACAGTAAATGCCTTCATTTGGACTGATGGGCTCCAGGCACTGTTTGTTCTGCAGAGAGTTGGTGAGTCTAGGTGTATTTAAATGGTATTATATAATTATAATTATTATAAAGGATTTATATAGCGACATCAGTTTGCTCAGTGCTTTACAATATAAAGGGAGACAATACAGCAACAATACAGTTCAATACAAGAGGGATAGGAGGGCCTGATCCTGGGAGCTTACAATCTAGGAGGTGTTAAAGAGACACCATTCAGGGCAGAGTGACAGTGTCTATTTAAAGGGGCGACTCCAAACCACTGATACTCTTCTTGCTAGTGCTCCCCTGCTGCTTCTCCCACTGTTCCAGCCATTACCAGACTACCCAGTGTCTGCTGGTGTCTCAGCCTATAAAGAGTAGTAATGCTACCCCTCCAGGATGAGAGTAAGTTCAGACTGCTAGGCCCTAGCACTGCATCATGGGAGGAGATCACATGCTCCCTTGTATCTGGAAGCAGCAAGTATTTAGAGCTTGCAGTGACAGAGGAGGGGCTGGGGAGGTATTGTTTGAGAGGTAAGTATCAGTGGGTCAAGCCAGGCACTTTCTATCCATAGTGCACTCTACAATTATTCAGGCAGATGATTCATCACTCCCCTTCTTGGAAAAGTGTGAAGAATGTGAGGACCCTGGGGAACAGTACACCACTGGAGCAAGTGTTGTCTGCCAGGGGTGCAGAAGATCAGGTACGTAAAGCTGCCTTTATGTCCTTCAAACATAAATGAGAATCTAGCCCTTACAGTGCAGGTGCAGCCTCACTGCAAGGGAGAGGGCTTCTAGGTTCCCTGGAGTCTGGCTTTACATTTTCCTACATGTACTGCTTTTTTTCTTTAGGTTGCTTTGAGTTGCAATGTGCATGACTGGCAGTTACAATCAGATTAGTGTGATTTCCAGTAGCTATTTATGTATACATGGAATCCCCTATGTGTACAGTAATGGCTGCCAAGCCAGCAACATTTGATAAAGTAGGAGACATCAGAGCCTAAAGCAGATTTAGAACTAAAATATTTTCTACAACTTATTTTTATCAGAGGCTGTTGGGTGGTTTCTGTGAGGTTAATCTCTTCAGTTTAATCTTCCAAAAGTATACTTAAAATAGAAAAAAAACCTAAAGGTCTCTTACGTCTTTGTTTAATCTCTTTATCCATTCAAGTCAATGGAGGAGATTAATTACGGAAACGTTTCTGCAATATAACCAACTGCAGCATTACTCATCTGACTACCAGGGAAACTTCTATATTTGGTGCTGATTCTCTTTTAGTTGTTCTAACTTTCCAAAAGTCTCTAACACTGATGGGGGTGCTGCTTATGATGGAGTGCGGCTTTGAATGAGTGCAGAGCAGTTAAACACAGCAGTTGAACTAAAGCAGGAGAACTTAAGCAGCAGGAAGACACAACAACAGCAAGAAACTCTACTGCATGCTGGACAGACTGCAAGGAAACACACTGGGAAATATCTTTTACATACCTGAGTCCCACTCCGTGTACCTTTTATATAATACACCCCTCTTCTCCTCTTCATACTACTATCCTCTGTTCCCAAATCTCATTTCTTTACCCCTCTGCTCCACCCCAAAAAATTGTACATCTACCCCTCATTGCTATCATCTCCCTACTATTGCTTTCATCACCTCCCCAAAATGCCTCTTCCACTCCTCCTTCTCATTTTCCTCTCCTCTGTTCCCAAAATCCATTCACTATATCCCTCTGCTCCTCCCAAACATTTGTATATTGTGCCCTCACTGCTTCCCTCACCCCTCTATGGCACCTACCACCTCCTCCTATTACTCCGCTCTCCCACTGACCCAAACACCTCCACTAGTAGTTTCTCACGCTCCTGCACATCCCGCTCCCATGCCACCTTTCTCACCCTTCTCCTCCTCATAACCGCGGGGGACATCTCCCCGAATCCTGGCCCTCCACCACCTCCCTTACCCGCACAAAACCCTCCCGCCTCCACGTCCTGCCGCAACCCCCGCAACTTAGTATCTGTCCCCCTGCTCCCTAAAATCTCCCCCCCGTTTTCATGTGCACTCCTGAACGCCCGATCGGTGTGCAACAAGCTTACCGCCATCCACGACCTCTTTGTTTCCCGCTCCCTCAACCTCCTGGCGATTACGGAAACCTGGATCCAGCCCACTGACTCTACCTCCCCTGCTGCACTCTCCTACGGCGGTCTCACCTGGACCCACTCACCCAGGCCCAACGGTCGTAAAGGTGGTGGGGTTGGCCTGCTCCTGTCACCGCTGAGCACCTTCCGAGTCCTCCCAAACCCCCCCTCCCTATCCTTCTCCTCCTTCGAGGCCCACTGCGTCCGACTATTCTCCCCAACCCCCCTAAAGATTGCTGTGATATACCGGCCTCCTGGATCCATACCCCGCTTCCTGGAAGACTTCTCCTCCTGGCTACCCTTCTTCCTCTCCTCTGAGCTACCCACTATCATCCTTGGGGATTTCAACATCCCTGTCAACCTCGACAACCCGGACACAGCCCGTCTCCTCCACTTAACCTCCTCCTTTGCACTTGCACAGTGCATACAATCCACCACCCACTCCGACGGTAATATCCTTGATCTTGTCTTCTCCAACCGCTGCGCTCCCCACAACCTCACTAACACCCCCTTCCCTCTCTCTGACCACAACCTGATTACCTTCTCTATCTCCTCATCCTCCAATGCCTACCCCTCCAAATGTCACACTACTACCAGCCGTAACCTCCGCAACCTTAACCCTGCCTCCCTCCACTCCGCAGTTGATCAACTCCATGACCACATCCTCCCCCTGTCCTGCCCCGACTTGGCTATGACCGCCTACAACAATGCGCTGTCAACAGCCCTTGACTCACTAGCGCCTTTAACCACACGCAACATCAGACCCCGACCGCTCCAGCCCTGGCAGACTGATCACACCAAAACCCTCAAACGACACAGTCGTGCCCTGGAGCGACTATGGCGCAAAACCAAATCCCAACAAGCCTTCACCCGATACAAATCTGCCTTCCACACCTACACCTCCTCCCTCCATACTGCCAAACAAGCCTACTTCCTGACCCTCATCAAGGCCCTCTCCTCCAATCCTCGCCGACTCTTCTCCACCTTCAACTCTCTACTCTCGCCACCCCCACCTCCACCCAGCACCTCACTCACTGCCCTTGAGATTGCCAATCACTTCAAAAACAAGATTGACACAATTCGCAAGGACATTGCCGCAACTCACACGCCTTCTCAACCCGTCCCCTCTCACACAGCTACCCCCTCATCCCCCCTCCCCCTCGACATAACCCACAGGGACTTCGTCGCTGCTCAAACTCCCTCCAACCCCCTTCCCCCTCACTCAGCTACCCCCTCTACACCCCTCTCCCACGGCCCCACCACTGCTCTGACCTCCTCTCCCACCCCACCCTACATTCCTCATACTGAAGCTCCCCCAACACTCCGCACCTTTGACCTTACTACCATCGAAGAAGTCTCCAAGATCCTCTCTGATGCCCGCCTCACCACCTGCCCCCTTGACCCTATCCCCTCACAACTCCTACAACCTCCCTCCCCCTCCATCCTACGCTCCCTCACTTACATCTTCAATCTCTCCCTCTCCTCCGGCACTTTCCCTTCCCCTCTGAAACATGCACACATCACCCCCATACTTAAAAAGCCCTCCCTGGACCCCAATGACCCGAACAACCTCAGACCCATCTCCCTGCTCCCATTTACATCTAAACTCCTCGAGCGCCTAGTCTACACCCGCCTATGCTCTCACCTCAACGACAACAACCTCCTCGATCCCCTACAGTCCGGCTTCCGTCCCCTACACTCCACCGAAACTGCCTTACTCAAACTCTCCAACGACCTGCTAACCGCCAAAGCTAATGGCCACTATTCAGTGCTCCTACTCCTTGACCTCTCTGCGGCCTTCGACACAGTCGACCACCCCCTCCTCCTCAAAAAACTACACTCCCTCGGCCTCAGAGATTCTGCTCTCTCCTGGCTCTCATCCTACCTGTCACAACGCTCTTTCAGCGTTACCTATAATGCCACCACCTCCCTCTCACTCCCCCTCTCTGTTGGGGTCCCTCAAGGCTCTGTCCTCGGGCCCCTTCTCTTCTCCATCTACACCTCCTCCCTTGGCCAACTCATACACTCTCACGGCTTCAACTACCACCTCTATGCCGACGACACACAAATCTATCTCTCAACCCCCCACCTCACCCCCTCGGTCTCCACCCGAATCACACACCTGTTGAGCGACATATCAGACTGGATGTCGCTCCACTTCCTTAAACTGAACCTCTCCAAAACCGAGTTTCTTGTCTTCCCTCCAGCCCGGACACCACCCCCCATTGACTTCTCCATCATGTCCAACAACGCCACCATCAATCCCGCCCCGCAGGCCAGAGTACTTGGTGTCATTTTGGACTCCAACCTATCCTTCCAGCCCCAAGTCCACTCTTTAACAAACTCGTGCAGACTCCACCTCCGCAACATCGCCAAAATCCGCACGTTCCTAACTCCAGAAACCACTAAACAGCTCATCCACTCCCTCATCATATCACGACTCGACTACTGCAACTCCCTCCTCACTGGCCTGCCTCGCCGCTGGCTATCCCCGCTTCAGTCCATCCTGAATACGGCTGCCAGACTCATTCACCTTTCCAACCGCTCCGTTTCCGCCACCCCCCTCTGCCAATCCCTCCACTGGCTTCCGATTGCGCAACGGATCAAATTCAAAATCCTAACGCTGACGTACAAAGCTGTCCACCATACTGCCCCGAACTACATCTCTGACCTAATATCCAAGTACCGCCCAACACGCACACTCCGCTCCTCACAAGACCTCCTTCTCTCTAGTTCCCTGGTCTCCTCCTCCCATGCCCGCCTCCAGGACTTCTCCAGGGTGTCACCCATCCTCTGGAACTCCCTGCCCCAACCCATCAGATTATCACCTACTCTCCTCTCCTTTAGGCGCACCCTGAAAACCCATCTCTTCAGGGAAGCCTACCCCGCCCCCTGCTAACTTGCCGACCTCCTCCACTCTTCCTACCACTCCATCCCCCACAGCTATCTCCTCCTGTGCCACCATCCCCTCCCTCCTAGATTGTAAGCTTGAAAGAGCAGGGCCCTCGATACCCTCATGTTTTGCATTGTATTGGTATTGTTCTGTCACATGTTCTGTCCCCCTTTATAATGTACAGCGCTGAGCGAACTATTGGCGCTTTATAAATACTGTATAATAATAATAATAATAATAACACTCAAACCTAAATCCTTTTAAAAAAAAAAATAAAAAAGGAAGATCGGGCATGGATTTTCTATTGATGTAGTTCCAATTTGTGGTTAGTTACAATAATAAGGAATGATGACACCCATACAATACAGATTCTACTAATTGTATCACTCTTCAGGTTATGTGAGATGTAAAGGAGGTCTGTCTGGACAACAGTTATCTGCCACAGCTCAGGCTCCCATTCTATTCTGGAGGCTCTTATTGTCTGAATCTCAGAATCAAGGCAATGTAATTGTCAATGCTGGAGCTGTGGCCTTTCACAGAACTAGCACTGCCCTGAGAGTCCAGTAATGGCAGCCTCCAACACTGGTTGAGAGCTTCAACTGAGCAATAATAGCTGTTCAAATAGGTTCTATTTGAAACCCAGTATATTAGAAGGGAGCCTCTATAGTGTCTGTGCCCCAACCCCCTGTTGCTCACTTTGCCAGTGCTCCCCGCCACTCCTCTATTCATTGAACCCGGAAAGTGGCTCAAAGAGCACAATGATTTGGACACTTATCACCCATGCTGGGTTCCTCCTGGTGTTAGAAATAAGCTCTGTCTATATTAGAACAGCACTTTGGCTATTGACATGGGAAAGACACAACAAGAAGTATGTTCTCCCTGCCATCATTAATTAGAGTTCTAGCAGGTTTAGGGAGGACATATAACAACAACAGGCTCAACGTACCTACTGCCCTCTGACACCAATTACAGCAAAATCTACAGCAGAGTAAAAGAGGATTGGTAGGTATCACCCAGGGCATGCTATCAAGCTTTGGTGGTCCATGAAACAAACTTCATAAGCCACTATTTCTAAAGCTGGATTTACCCAAATGTATGTAGAGGAAGCTAGCCAAATTTAAAATAAAGAATATGGACCTGGTTACAGATGCTATGTGCCCTGTTATGGCCACCAGCTAAACTGTTTCATCTTGACTTTAGTTTCCTTGCTTTTGGGAATGTGCAGGTTTTAACTCTATTGTTCTTTCTTCTGACAGTGGCCGTGTTTTATTTCTACTTCTACAAGAGAACAGCTCTGAATCTGGGAGATTCCCGCTTCTATCATGACTCTCTCTGGCTTCGCAGTGAATTTGCAAGGGTTCAAGGTTGAACGCAGTCTCCAAGAAACGGACAGTCTCCTATCTTGTGCGGTGATAGCTGAAGTCTTGATGGGTGCTTCATTCATCGCAGACATGGAAGACTGCACAAGCTTTATTTTGTGGAAAATGCGTTTGTCTTGAACCCCCAATGCCAGACTGAACCTAATTAGGAATTGTTTTTACACAAAAGAAATTCGGAGCCACACCCTGTATCATGTGCCTGTTCATGGCTGATTGTGCACTCTTGATGTGTACCCTATTCACATACAGTTATTGTGCAAATACCCCTTCAGCATTAGACGTGCCTGTGTACTAAAATGGATGATTTGCTCCTATAGTGAGACCCACGTCCTGCTGTTGTTTACACTGCTAAAATGACTCTTCATCTGAAATAATATGTCCATAGAACTAAAGGCCTGAAGTATTGGTGTGCTCTTAAAACCAAAGAATGTCGAAAGGATAAAACCTACCATAGAAGTTTGAGTTGGGTAGGCTAGTAGCTTCCAGAAAATAATTCCAATTTTTAGATCATATTAGGGACATAATTTTTTTGTAAGAAGGAAGATGCAGTAGCTAGTCTTTACCCGTATGGTAGAACACTGGCGTGGATTGTTTTCTGAATGGAAGAGTCAAAAACAGCTTGCTGGTTTCCATTCTCATAATATCTGGAAATCCAATTAAGGAGCCAAGGCTAATTACTCTCCAAGGTGTGAGACTTACACTTTGTACTCAAAGCTTTAGAGTAATATTGTTGGCTTATTGTATTTACACTATGTTCTCCTGAATGTTTCCCTTGTGCAACAGATGCCTTTGCCACATATGGATGGCAAGTTGATTGCAAAGCAGACTAATTTGCAAGTATCCACTTTTTTTTACTAAACAAATTCAAGAAAATTTCCAATTTCTATTAGTTTTTGCTGTGTAAAGGTTGTAAGTTGTGTTACTTCTAAAACATCATTTAGGCTCCGTTCACTCTTGTGCGATTCCAAAGTTGCACGATTTCCAGTGCAACTGTGATGTAACTTTACACTCTCTGGCACTCGAGGTGCATCAAAGTTGCAACAAAGTAGGAACCTTTTCAAAGTTGCTGCGACTAATGCAGGCCATACCTGGGTCGAAATTCGACCGTTTTTTTTGTCCGAAAATCGGGCCTAAGAATAATCGGGTAATTTACGCTCTGTTAGTGGGTCAGTGGCACCGGCCGATGTTCGTGGTTCCTCCCCTTTTCTGTGATCAGGCATGTTGGAAAATTAGTGAAAAACGACCGATTTTCAACTCGATGGTCAAATCGTACGATCATCTTTCTAAAAAGAATATGCGCATGAGCAGTGACCTTGAAGGAACAGAGGTTTCACCTGTTATATGGGGTGACCTTTATGACTTGGTCGGCCGATTTTTGAAATCATTGATGGCACCATCGGATTACTGAGCAAACAACGTTTTTGATTTTTGGACGAAAAATCGTTCAGAATTCGAATCATGTATGGCCTGCATAAGTCGCATAGATCCTAACAGGTTCCATTGAAAACAATGGGCTTTGACTTGTCCAAAGTCGCATGACAAGTTGCAGAAGTGTGAAAGTAAAGTCTGGTACGTGGGCCACATGCTGGCTTCTTATACCACATAAGGACACCAGTGTAATGATTTCCTTACTATTGTACCTGGCACTGTTCTTGCCCCCTACTTCCCTTCCACCTTGGAGTATAATTTCTTCTGCTAAAACAGACATCTTTGTATTCCTGATCAGCTGCTGTAAACAACAGGGAATTCACAGCTTTGTCGCTATGGACCCAAGAAGTCTTAAAAGTCAGTAACTTAAAGCTAAACTCAGGGCATATATCAAAGACACAAATGAATGCAGCTCTGTTGCCCTACTACATCAATAAAAATATTTTTTAAGTCAAGTTCCCTTCTGTGCCAGACATGGATATGCTGTATGGCAGTACTTAGAAAAACCTCAGAACAGAATAGACAAATAAAAATCCGTTTATGGGTAAAACAGCTTCTATATATGCATTTGATCTGTATATTTAGCTGCTTACCTCGAGTTCAACTTTATCTTTCTAACAGATTCTTAGAATTACAATATAATGTGGTGTTGTGAAGCTTTATAATTTATTTCCTGTTTTAAGGAAACCACATTCTGTTTCTGACTCTTCAATGTAATCTGGTTTTGCCATGACCAGCAGTTTCCAGTGCAGTGCCCGCTGCTGGTTTAATAACTGCTGGAGCATTACCAGAACTTTTGTTCTTTTGGTGGGTTTCTGGGGACAAAACTGCATTGCATTGAAAAGTCCAATTAGCCGCAAGCTACACAAAGCTGGACAAGCCAGCCGGTGAGCTGCTAAACCACCACATATCAGCATACTTGTTGAGGGGATTGCCATTTTACTGATGAAAGTTTAAAAATGACTGTAATAACCATGCCTTAATGTATACATTATCATAAACAGATAAGAGCTTAAAGAGTAACTCCATTTTTGTAGAAAAATCTCAGTTCACTCTTGATGATCGGTGTACATTGCAAGGATTTTGACAAACTGTTGCAGATTCCCACCTGTGTCTACTCAGCCGGAATATATTTTTGCTTGATTATGTCAATGTGCAGAATACAGTATGAGTGAGTGATTTTATTCATCATTAATCAGCTGATGCACTTGCAGTTTTCTAATGAGGAACGTTGAAGGGTCCCAATCCGTTTAGAATTAATCTTTTGGGAGTGTATGTCACCAAAAATTAAATTTTTGTTGCAGAGGATGCTTAAAATCTGACTTATCTTAGTGCAGATTGAAAAGGAAAGACAATTTGTAATAACATTAAATTAGACCAGGGGCGGACTGACCATTTGGCAACTAGGGCACTGCCCAAGGGCCCGGGGTCAGTAGGGGGCCCCATGAGATGCCCCTGGTACCTTTTTCATAGGCTTTTTTGAGTTTGGGCAAGGACACAGGGGCCCCATGATCCCCTATTGCCGGGGGCCCCATGAGTTGTCAGTCCGCCCCTGAATTAGACTATGGCTTGTGCTGCACTTTTATATGCAATTTTTCCCACAAAAGTGGAGCTACCCTTTAAAGGCCCATTCACACTATTGTGGTTCATTAGCATACGTGTATTAGCATGCGTTATGCTGCACATTAAAGTGGAACTTTACCCATAACAACTTGATAAAAAATAATGTTCTTTAGCAACATTCCACATAAATAATTATACTACCAAAATGAGTGTATGCTGTAAATTGCCTCCAGCATTGCTCTCATTTCTTCTTGCTGGAGGCTGCCATTTTGCTGAACTCCATAGCCCCTGAGCAGCAGTAAATCTTTAGGCTGTCAGCAAATCAGCCTTTAGATTTGCAGCACAGTGCAGAAACATAGAGAGCAACTGAGCATGTGCAGAGCAGGGTGAGACCGTGTATAACTGGATTTTAAACAGTAGGCAATTATTTTTAATGTTTTACATAGCTATACCTGCAAAAGGGGCCAGCCTGAAGTGATCTAGCAAGAATTAATTTTCTGATTACAGTTCCATTTTAATCTGCATTTGAAGGAGCTGCATAATAAACCAAAAAAGTGCATGTACCATTTCTCACTGCGCACGTCCGCTGGCAAGGTGCATTGGGGGGCCATTCGGGAATGATTTAGCATGTGTTGCCGCAAGTGTTATAAAAATGCAGTAGTGTGAATGAGCCCTTAATGTTTCTTCCAGTATTTTTAAGATTGCAATATTTATGTAATTTGTGTTTACAATGAACAAAAATGTACTTTGTAGATATTGAAAATATTTTTTTAGAAAATTGTTTGTGGTTTTTTTAGATCAACTTTTGATCATTTTATTAAATATAATTAAAAGGTAATGATTTTGTCCTGTGTGGAGTTTCTGAACGTAAAGCATAGGAGGAATTGATAATTCCCCAATAATCTTCCAGGACAGCAGCCTAAGAGATGATAGGTCCTTCCTCTACAGGAAACACATTGCAATCAAAAACCACTTCCATCGTAACGTTTGTTCTTTTTCTAAATTGGATGGCCTGCGGTCGCCCCTAGCTGTGAAGATCAGGGAAGCGGGTTGCTGTTTTGCCCTTTTACTGGCTCAGCAGGGTTCCCCTGTAGGTATCAGGTCCTTAGACTGACTGAGCTGTGCTGTAGAGGATAGCTGCATGGCCATAGAGGAGTACAACACCAGCAAGGCTGGCACAGTGTGCTGGGACTGTTGGCTCCCTCCCAGCCAGAGAGCCTTGGATGACAGGTTGTCACCAATCTATGTACATTATCCTCTCACAGCTGCTTCCTACAGAATTTTTATCCTATTAAGAGGAAAAATCATACAGATTGCAGACTAGGATGACTGAAATCAGAGAGGTCATGGGTGTTTTTTTTTCTAAATGAACTCTGACAGAAATGCTTCCTTTTTGTAATTTATGATTTGTGGAAGAGTTAGATCCTCCATCAGGTTTTTATTTCTGTCTGTGGGGAGGTGTTCCTTCACTTCCTGTGGTGGTGACACCCTGTCATGCCCTGACATTCAAGATCTTCCAGTGACAGGAGTAAGAGGAAATCTTGCCAAGGAGGACCTGGACAGTATTACACCCCCATACTACCCTGTATTACCCCCCCCCCCCCCATTCTAACTCTTCCCTACTCTATACAAAACCTAAGGAGACCCTTTCACCACCTTATCACATTGCAGGGGAAAGCATGGACCCATCAAAGACTTTACAGGTTTACTTGTAGTGTTTTTTCCTTTCCACAAACATTTTATTCCATTGAAAGTTTAGTTTGAACTTGCTGAAAAAAAATACTATTGTTGATATTTCTTTAGATTTTCTCACCCTGGGGGCTCAGAGCACTGATCAGATTGGTGCTGGGGCGGATCGGAGGTGAGAGCGCCATCTTGGACATGCCAAGTAAAAAATCATACTAGGGACAATTAAGACTAGAGCCAATTAAAGTGGAATTCCAATCAAAACCTATCTAATACTAAAGTTGTTCCCACCCCCATTCTAAACCTATTCTATCTAAACCTGTAAAGAAAAGATCTGTATACTTGCCTGTTCTGAAGTTGCTCTGGTCCAGTCCCAAGACCAGCTGTCACTGGCGGCTTTTCTGTAGAGGAGGGGCAGCTGACAACACATGCCCAATAGCAAGTCTATGAGTGCCATCATCTCCCAGGCATTTGTAGCTATTGTCAGTTTTCTCTCCTGCACACAGAAGTCACTGCTGAAAACCAGCCTGGAGCAGCTTCAGTATAGATAAGTATAGGGATATTTCCTTTACAGGGTTAGATAATAGGCTTAGAATGGGAGTAGGTTTAGCCTTAGTTAGACTGACTGGAATTCCACTTTAACCTACCAGCATGCCTGTAGAGTGTGGGAGGAAACCAGGATTTAAACCATAGACCCCAATGCTACAAGGCAGACATGCAAACCACAAAGCCTCTGTGCTGCCCATACTACTACTGGAAGAGCCAGTGCCCTAGCATGGTCTCCTCTCCCCTTGGCCATCATAGCTCTCTCCTCTTCTTTTTTTCTCTGTGCTGGCTAAGCTCTTGCACCCCTACTTTAACCTCCCTGGCGGTATGATTATTTCAGATTTTTTGTGCTGAAAGCGGTACCATTTTTTTGCATGGAAATATGTAGTTTTTTATTGTAGGCTGTAATTTTTAGGAATAACTCACTGAAATCTGTCCGAACAAGAGTCTAGTAAACATTCCGGGTATGATAAAACTTGAAACACGAAATCATAAATTATAATTTAATAAATAATCATAAAAAATAATAATATATTTAATTCAATAATATAATCAAACCAAAAACACTGAAATTTGAAATACAGAGGCAAATTCGCACATCGCTGAGCAAAGTCGCAAAATCATTTTCAGTGTCTGATGATGAATTTCCCCACGAATCATTATCACTCAATTCTGCAAGTGGTTCTGATTTACTATCGCTGTTCTCTAGCTGATCTACAACCGCTTTTGACATAAAGGGACGCTTTTTAGACGCCATGGACATTTCTCAGTTTCCAGGCAGAAAGAACAGTCAAAATGCAGGCAGGGCACAGGACAAAGCAGTAGGGACAAAATATATGTGAAATGCATTGAAACAGTAATGTTTTACTATATAATAATCATTTAAAAAAAAAATGACATTTTTTAAAAATGTCAAATTTGCCGCCGGTTCCGGCGCCTGTACGTCCCGACGTCACAGGGACCGGAACACGGAAGCTGGATGCTGGCATTGGCCGGTGGAGATGGCCGGGGACGCTGCAGGGGACACATCGCGGGAGCGAAGGACAAGGTAAGTGCTGCAGGGACTCCCTGAGTAACGCCGCATGGTAAGCCCGAGTGTAGCTCGGGGTTACCGCTCTTGGTACTGAAATTTTACCCCGAGCTACACTCGGGAATACCACCAGGGAGGTTAAGCTCCCTACATAACCATTTACAGTATCTCACAGAAGTGAGTCCACCCCTCACATTTCTGTAAATATTTTATTCTATCTTTTCATGTGACAACACTGAAGAAATGACACTTTGCTACAATGTAAAGTAGTGAGTGTACAGCTTGTAAATTTGCTGTCCCCTCAAAATAACTCATCACACAGCCATTAATGTCTAAACTGCTGGCAACAAAAGTGAGTGGCTCGCGCACTTCAAGAGCGGAAGAACATCATTGGAAGACGATGAGAGATCAGAAAGATCTTCAATGAGCTCAACCCCAAAAAAGTGAAAATCATTCAGCAACTTGTGCATGATGATCATCAGAGAACAATCTACATCATTGCTGCCATTGTCAGTGTGTCATATGGAACAGTCCAAGCCAGGGGCGGACTGACAACTCATGGTGCCCCCGGGCAATAGGGGATCAGGGGCCCCTGTGTCCTTGCCCAAACTCAAAAAAGCCTATGAAAAAGGTACCAGGGGCATCTCATGGGGCCCCCTACTGACCCCAGGCAGTGCCCAAGTTTCCAAATGGTCAGTCCGCCCCTGGTCCAAGCAATCATCACGTGTGATTTGAACAGATGCCGTGTTGCTGCCAAGTTCATCCCCAGGCTGCTAACCCAGAAGCAGAAGGAACACCACACTAAAATCTGCCAAGAACTCTGTCAGTTGATGACCTGTCCTTCATGTCAAGGATCATTACAGCTGATGAAACTTAGGTGTACAAGTTTCACGCAGAACTTCACATTTGCTATTTGCTCAAACATTCTGTCCATGAAGAAATAGACATGGTAATGCACATGGTCAGAATAGCATCAGTTGCACAGCTCCCGATGTACACAGGACAATGTCTTTTAGCACACTGACTTTTGAAAGTTGGTGCTCCCTGTGACTGTGTGTGCAGTCTTGTTCTGCCATCTGTTGGTGTGTTACAAAACAAGTCTTGAAACTTTTTGATACCACCTCATATACGTTGCTGTGGTTCCCCCCCCATGTTCAGGGGTATTCATTTGACTAGCATGTTTTCCTTTTCCATAAGTCCCACTGTTTTCTCCTCTAGCTTTTCCTTCCCTCAGACAGCTCCAGTCATTTAGAACTTATTAACTTGGTTTGAGGCTTTCTCACAAGAATTTACCCAGTTGTGCTCTCTATGTAAGCCTCAGGCTGGAATTGAATGGCAGTTGTATATGAAATGTTTTCGTTTTAAACTTCCTTTTCTAAGATTTATGTAGGCCATAGATAGGTTGAAAACTGGGCGTTTTTTTTTTTAAAAAACGAAAAATCGGTCGTTCAATAGGCCGACGTTACCACCAACGATAAAAAAAATAAGCCGATTTTCGTCCCATCTACGGCCGGCATTTAATTACTTCTGTCCCTGCAGAGAGCTCCGCTATTATATTTGACATTAAAAAGTATTGTGGTTGCAACATTGTATCTATTTGTATCCATTTCGGATACAGATGGTTTTATTTGGATACAAATAGATACAATGTTGCAACCGCAATACTTTTTCATGTCAAATATAATAGCGGACTGGAATTCTTCCTCCTCCTCCTCCTCCTCCTCTTCCTCTTCCTCTTCCTCTTCCTCTTCCTCTTCCTCTTCCTCCTCCTCTTCCTCCTCCTCCTCCTCCTCCTCCTCCTCCTCCTCCTCCTCCTCCTCTTCTTCCTCCTCTTCTTCCTCCTCCTCTTTCTCTTCTTCTTCTTCCAGATTTTTTATCGGTAAAAAGATCGGCTGATTTGCCCATCATTGCCACGAAAATCAGCCGATCAGCAAAATCGGCCGATTTTTTTCCAACTTTGCCGATAAAAAAAAGTGTGCCAAAATCCAGAAAAACGGCCATCTATGGCCTGCATTATGATAAAGACAACCGTTCATATGCAATGGTGCTGTGATAATGAATTTAGAGATGTTGGATGTTTAGATGGCTGGGTGATACTTGCCCAGATTTGAGACTTCTCATCCCTCTTTTTCATGTATGCAGCAGCTGGATAGCAGTATCTGGAATGAAATGCTAGAAATCATGGAGTTCCAGAAGGTCATTTTGAAAGTTTATGTTTTTGAATGCTTGAGCTCTTTGATCAAAGGACTATAAAGGCTGATTTTCTTTAGGCTGTGTAGTCTATAGAAAGAAATGAGATCCCATGCCAAGCTTTGGACAAGATGCTTGGCAAAGAAACCTGAACTTAAAGTGTTACTACACCCTGGACCCTGCATTCACTATATTTGGTCTCCCACAGTAGGCACAATATGGAAATTCAATTATTTCAGTAAATAAACTGCTAACTACCTTTTCTCTTCAGCAGTTAGAAAAGTCGTGTGACTTCTATCAGTGTTCAGCAGAGCACTGGTTAAAGCTTGTAGGAGAAGTTTTCATTCTGCTCTAGGAGGATGCAGAACCCCTGACCTCTGTCTGGACAGTGCTGATTGGCCCCGTGTTGATCACATGCACTCTCCCATGAAAAAAAAAAAACCTCTTTAGCAAGACACACCAAACCGAGCATGTGCAGTGACTCCACATGGAATGTTTTATCAGGAGATAAGAGGGGGACACTGGAAGAAGGGGAGGATCAGAGAAGTAAGTCAGGATCAAACAGTGTTTTTTACACAATAAGGAGGATTAACCCCTTAGGTTCCACAGTGAGTATAACAAGTATGCTTTACTGCATATACTGACTTATTTTATTGTTGTGGGTTTGGTAACACTTTAAAGCAGTGGTCTCCAACTTGTGTCTCGGGGGCCAGATGTGGCCCTTTGCTTGCTTTTATCTGGCCCTTGGAGCACTATTTCATCCACTGACAATGGGGCATAATTCCCCCCAACTGACACCAATAAAGTGGTGCAATTCTTCCCAATGACACAAATTTAAGTGGTGCAATTCCTCTTAATGATGCCAATGATGGGGCACAATATATCCCAATGACACCAAGGGTGGTGCACAGTTCTGCCCAATGACACCAACAATTGGGCCCAATAACACCAATGATGGGGCACAATTCCTCCCAATGACACCAATGATGGGGCACAATTCCTCCCAATGACACCAATGATGAGGCAAGATTCCCCAATGACACAACAATGGGGCACAGTTCATTTCATTAGCACCAAATATGGGGCATTGATTGCTCCCATTGATACTCGGACATTTTCTATTTCTAATGTACACAGACCCTGCCCCCCCCCCCCAAAGTCTGAAGAACAGTAAACTGGACCTTTCTATATAAAGTTTTTATATAAAATTTTAAGGAAATAAACTTCTGGGTATTCCCCTTCTTCTTCTTGTTTGGAATGTGTCCAGAATGAAGAGAATAGCTTTTATTTTCTCAAAGGTAGCCATTGGGAGAATCAATATGTAACATTTTGTAATGAAATATTATGTAACATGTTAACATTTTTATATAATTCTTTCTTTCTAGAGTTCAATGAGAATACAGAAAGCTGAGAGTCATAGCAGTTATAGAGGAATATTTTACATCTTATTACATGGCAGCGGTTGGGATTAAACTTGTCTCAGACACTCTTTATAAATTTCCCCCGTGTGTCCTGGGCTGATCATCTGTCGCTAACTGCAGATAAATGGTGGATGTAAGTGGACAGCTCCAGCTCCTGTCATTGCTTTGTACAGAATTCCCCATATACAGTACATTCCCTGTATGCATACACCTGTGATTCCAGCCGCAGGACTCTGTCCAGTCCTAATCACAGATGTAAATGAGCCCTAAGGCCTGAAACTCACTTTTGCGCATTGACACATTGCATGGGACCCCAAAATGCTAACCTAAAGCACATGTGCATAGTTCCCAACTGTCCCTGAGTTCGAGGGACTGTCCCTGATTTTGAGGGACTGTCCCTGATTTCGAGGTATTGTCCCTGATTTCGAGGGACTGTCCCTGATTTGGAACAAATTCCCTCTGTCCCTCTTTCCTCCTCATTTGTCCCTCATTTTGGTTGGATCTATAGGGTTGTATATAAAATGCTTTAGTTATCTTTCAAAGAGTGTTTCCCAGTGCTAAACCTTTCATCCAGTTTCTAACTTTCTGCATTGGTAACTTTCAAAGGCCAGTATAAAGGAATAGTAGTGGTAAATAAAAAGCACTTGTGGGTTTAACTGATCCTTTTTGTGTATAATTCTCCTTTAAGGGGTGTGTCCTATGCCTACATACTTCTGCTCAGGGGCAGACTGACCATTCAAGCACTTGGGCCCTGCCCAAGGATCCGGGGTCAGTAGGGGGCCCCATGAAATGCCCCTGGTACCTTTTTTTTGAGTTTGGGCAAGGACACAGGGGCCCCATGATCCCTTATTGCCCGTGGGCCCATGAGTTGTCAGTCCACCCCTGCTTCTGCTAATAGGTGTCCCTTGTTCTTATCACAAAAAGTTGGGAGGCATGTGTATGTATAATGCACAGTAATGCACTGCCATGCTTTGTGGTGGGATTGGCTAATAAAAGAATAAAGAATGTCCAATTTGTGGTCCATTCAGGTGTGCTAGCAGTACATTCATGTGAAGGACTGCCTTGGGATTCTGTCACATGGGTGCCAATGTTTACCACCCCCCTGAAAAGTGACTTGATGTGGATCATTTTTCAGAGGATGGCGAGCAGCAATGTGCAGGTGTTCAGAAGTCAATACTGCCATATCTTGATGATGTTTTTCTTTTTTTTTTCTTTTAACTGCCGAATGGTGATTTTGAACTGCAGGTCCATGCTACAACGCTGAACCAAGCCTTTGGTTTGCAGTTGCGGCGCAATCCTATTCACTTCCATGGGAAAATTTGAGAGGTGATACCGCCTGTCAAA
The DNA here is from genome assembly GCF_062004578.1 of Staurois parvus. Taxonomy (NCBI): domain Eukaryota; kingdom Metazoa; phylum Chordata; class Amphibia; order Anura; family Ranidae; genus Staurois; species Staurois parvus. The sequence continues at coordinate 8,052,169 of NW_028318614.1, forward strand.
TGGTATGTCATGTTAAAATTGCTGCACTGCATTGCAAGAATCGTGGCCACTGGAATCTGCGCCTGGTACGTGGCTGGTAAAAATGCAGATCAACTGCCCATTTTTACTGCCCTTTGGATGCCCTATGAAAGGAATCCTCTGGTGGCCATACTCTTTGATTTTTTGTTTAATCCAAGTGATCTGCAGTTATTTCAAAGTGATTGAATCTACAAAAAAATCCAATAGTCATAACTTCCCTTCTGATTATTATTATAATACAGGATTTATATAGTGCCAACAGTGTGCTCAGCGCTTTACAATACAATTTCTGATTAATTCAGACTCCATTTCAATCAAATTCAATAAAAAGTTGATCGGCCAGGGCGGGAAATTATCGATTGTTTTGCATCAGTTAGCAGCACTGGCGTACTTTGTTCTTGAATATGATTGTATTTCGATTGGTCAGATTATGATCAGCGGTGGACTGACCATTTGGAAACTCGGGCACTGCCCTAGGGCCCGGGGTCAGTAGGGGGCCCCAATGAGATGCCCCTGGTACCTTTTTCATAGGCTTTTTTGAGTTTGGGCAAGGACACAGGGGCCCCATGATCCCCTATTGCCCGGGGGCCCCATGAGTTGTCAGTCTGCCCCTGTGTTGCAGGTATTCCTCCCTTCTGTGTGTGTTTATTATCTGCTCCTACCACCACATGCTGTGAATTCTCCCAATGGCCCCTTTGTCTAGTAGTGACATATGAGTCAATGAGAGGAACCAATGCATGTGGCAGGAAGCAGGGGCGGACTGACCATTTAGAAACTCAGGCACTGCCCAAGGACCCGGGTCAGTAGGGGGCCCCATGAGATGCCCCTGGTACCTTTTTCATAGGCTTTTTTGAGTTTGGGCAAGGACACAGGGGCCCCATGATCCCCTATTACTCGGGGGTCCCATGAGTTGTCAGTCCACCCCTGATTATGAGATCACACGCTGAAAACAGAGGTGTGACTGATGATTTCCAAGTGTAAAGTATCATCTCAGCTTAACTATCACTCGAAATCCACTTCCCTGTGTGTGGCATATCAATTACATGGGTTGCTGACTTTAGATTGATTTTTCCAATTTGAAGAGATCGTTCAAAAGAGAAATCGACTGTTTATTACAGTGTTTATAGCCACCATTAAATATAACTAAATAAAATGAAAATTGGCAGCGCTTACCCTAATAGATGTGCATAAAGCATATAAATGTATCAAACTGCAAATGAATATAATAAAATAGAGTGAAATAAATACAATTCATACACGTGTTGCATAAACAAAATAAATATCCGTCCCAATCTTCAGTGTTATCACTTCTCCACCATCGATAAATTCACTGTGTCACTTCTCCACCATCGATAAATTCACTGTGTCACTTCTCCACCATCGATAAATTCACTGTGTCACTTCTCCACCATCGATAAATTCACTGTGTCACTTCTCCACCATCGATAAATTCACTGTGTCACTTCTCCACCATTGATAAATTCACTGTGTCACTTCTCCACCATCCATGTTATTGCCAGTGATTCATATATAAAGTGCAGTCATTCCCACCACTGTTCACAATGACCTGTAAGGCTAGCCATACATTATTTATTTCAGGTACTTATATAGCACCGTCCATTTACACAGCGCTTTCCATATATATTGTACATTCACATCAGTCCCTAACCCTCAAGGAGCATACAATCTAAGGTCCCTAACTTACATTCATACATACACATACTAGGGACAATTTAGACAGGATCCAATTAACCTTCCAGCATGTCTTTGGAGTGTGGGAGGAAACCAGAGTACCCGGAGGAAACCCACACAGGCACAGGGAGAACATGCAAACTCCAGGCTGGAGGTGCCGTGGCTGGGATTTGAACCAACGACGCTAGTACTGCCAGGCGGAAGTGCTAACCATTTAGCCACTGTGCTGCCCTACATTATACAATTTTCTTGAGAGTTTTGGTTTAGATTTACCAAAAACCATATAATAAGAGGTCAAACCTAACAACACTTTCAATGGTATCCAATTAGGCAGGCTGTTGCACTACATAGTTGAAGGTAAATCTAAAGGAAATTGGACAGAAAATTGTATAGTGTATGGCCAGCCTAAGCAACCAGGCCCAATAATGTCTTTCCCCAACTTCAGGTGGGGCTCCAATATTGGTCCTCTATGAATAGGTCATCTCCCAGTCACCTCCAGTGCCTCTTCACTTTCAGGTGGCCGTTTAAATGCGTGGTATCCACTCTGCAACCAAAGCTCATTGGAAAAAGAATCTCCTCATGGTGCAATACTGTAAACCATCAATTTTATTAAACATTCTAAGTTGCACTCACATAAAAGAATAATCTCCAATCTTACAATTCAATTGCAAACAAGGGGGCTGTGGCTCCCGCATCATTTCTGGTTTATGGCACCTGGCTCTGCCCGACGCGTGTCGTCATGGTCACGTGACTTCCTCAGGGGCCAAAATATAGGTCATTAAAGCGTAGTTCCACCCAAAAGGGGAAGTTCTGCTTTAATGACTGCTCCCCATTAAGGATTGGCACCTTTGGGGGGTGGGGGGAAGCAGGTACCCAAATTTGACAGGAACCCGCTCCTATTTCCGGTCCGATCGGAAACAGAAGGTGTCCTCCCTCCCTGTAGTCTTTTGGGACACGTGACAGGTCCCAGAAGACTACAGGACCATTAATGAAGCGCAGCACTACTCACACATGCGCAGTGGGTACCCGGGTGTGAAGCCGCAAGCTATCACAGCCGGGTGCTCACACTGAAGATGGCGGCCTCCTGGAATACAGGACGGCCGGTGAAACGGGCTGCGGGGGACACACCACGGGACAGCGGACAGGTGAGAGGCTGTTTTTCTTTGAAGTCAGCAGCTACAGTTTTTGTAGGTGCTGACTTATTTTTTGACAGGTGAGTGGAACTCCGCTTTAAATATAACGGCAAAACTTTTTTTTAGCTTTGGATAGCGTGGAGAGAGATTAGAACCCCTGTCAGGTTTTTATTGCTGTCTGTGTCTCCTATTGGGGAGACTTGCCCTCTCACCCTCACTTGTCCTGATGACCATTACCACTGAAAACGTGAAAGAAAACCCCCTAATTTGGGGTTGTCACCAGACCAGGAATAGAGGGGAAATCTTTCACTGTGGACACTAGTTCTGATGACTACCATTGCCTCACTTTGGAGGGATTTCCTTTTACTTCCGGTTTTGGCAATGGCACAGGAAGTGGAGGAAAATCCCCCCCAATGGGACACAGATGGCAAAAAAAAAAACCTGAGGGGTTAAAAACCTTCCTTACTCTGGAATGAAAGAAAATGCCTTCAGTTCTAATGTGCTTTAAACCAATGCACCAGGCAGGTCTGAGTGGACCTCCTAACCCGAGTTTCCACCCATTTCTTTGACTGGATCTATGGAGAGAACTGCATGGATGGAGGGTGAAAGCAATGCTCACCAGCCCTCTAAATGTCATTGTTTGGGCTCAATATGACACATCAGCCGGAGTCTGCCCGGACACAGAGCTAACAATCAGATTGATCCGTGTGTGGGCACTACAAGAACCAGCCAGATGATGGATCACACAGGGCACACTCAGGTACAGCTGCCTGACACTGACCCCGCCCATCACTACAGTCTGTCAGCGGTATCCAGGAAGTGACGGAATACGCGTCCTTAGAGCAAGAAGATGGCGTCTAAAGGTGAGAATTCCCACAAAGCGATGTTTCTGGACATATTTCTGCCGGTGTGTCGGTGTGTGCCGGCGATCTCCAGCATGTAACCAGTGTGATCTGTGTCCTTTCTGCAGGGAGAAGACGCGGGGTTGTATCCTTTCTGCTGCCGTGATGGAGGGGGGCACCGCATCCTACAGGTTGGGGCTGAGGAACTACAAGTTCCAGCAGGCTGTGCTGATCGGTGGATCGCTGTGTAGGGAGATGACATTACAGAGGTGATGATAGAAGAGAGGGGGACATGTTGTAGCAGAAATGATCTAAGGACAAGTGCTCAGGTACAGGGAACATGAAGAGTGTCTGTGTGGGGGGAGTACACCTGTATACTACACACGTGTACATGACTACCGCTGGATACCGCGTACAGCCAATCATGTCTGTGGGGGGCTGTACACAGACGCAGCATTACGTCTGATTATATGCCGATGTCTCATACACGTGGCTGTCATTCATTTATTGATGACTACGCAGGATCCTGCAAAAAAAATGCATCTGATGGTCAGTGTTTCTGCCCAGGGCTGGGACAAGGGGTGGGCAGAAGGGGCTGATGCCCTGGGCACAATGGTGTACTGTAGGGATGGGGGCGCCTTCCCTCTGTTACAAGGCTGACAGGAGTAGTGACAGCGGCAGTGATTTTGACAAGCGAGTAACTGGCGGGCAGAGGATCCCCTAAGCTTGCACATCATGAACCAGAAGTGGGGGGTGCAGTTTGACATCTTTGCCCTGGGTGACCTTGTCCCCGGCACTGCTTCTGCCTAAAGGGTTACATAGTTAGTCTGGCTGAAAAAGGCAAAAGTCCATCCAGTTCAACCATAAAAAAAAAAATAAAAAAGTTATAATCCTATACCCACAGTTGATCCAGAGGAAGGAAAAAAACCCAGCAAATCATGATCCAATTTGCTCCTCTAGGGGAAAAAATTCCTTCCTGATTCCCTGAGAGGCAATCGAATATTCCCTGGATCAACTATACCTATAAAGTTCACCTTTACAGAAAAAAGGGAAATAACACCAGACACCCCCCCCCTCCAGTCCCCTCTGTACTTACCCCCAGGGATGATGCAACCACGTAACTAGTCCAGCTTCCAGGGATTTAAAATTCCCGCTCTTCTCCCTCTTCTCTGTGTAGTGATTCCAGGATGGATCAGAGCGATTCTGATTGGTTAGCATCAGTACAGATCATCTCTCTGATCCATCGCAGAAGCGCTGCACAACGAAGAGCAGGAATTTTAAATCCCTGGACACCTGGACTTGTTGCAGGGACACTGACAGCTCATTATCCACTGCAGACCTGTCAGTTTATCTACTTGCAGGATGTACGGGCAAACAGATATACTGACAGGAAGCTTCAATGAACTACCATGGTGCTCACAGTGCTATGGTAGTTCCTTGAGGACTACAAGCCAGCAGCTGCTAAGGCTGTTGGGACTTGTAGTTCATTCACAAAACTCTAAGGAAGAATGATGTGGCCCAGGGGCAGACTGACCATTTGGAAACTCGGGCACTGCCCGGGGTCAGTAGGGGGTCCCATGAGATGCTCCTGGTACCTTTTTCATAGGCTTTTTTGAGTTTGGGCAAGCACACAGGGGCCCCATGATCCCCTATTGCCCGGGGGCCCCATGAGTTGTCAGTCCTCCCCTGATGCGGCCACATGGTTGCGCTGTATTCAAAAAGTGACAGCTTGTACAGGGAACTTTTCCCCATACTGCTGTCACAGGGAGGGAGCGGGATCAGGCAGCATTGGGAAAATGTTATACTCACTATGAAACCTAAGGGGTTAATCCTCCACATTGTGTCAAAAGGCGGTTTGATCCTGACTTCTCTGATCCTCCCCTTCTACTGTCCCCAAGCCAACTGCTGATAGAACAGAGCCTTGGGGGCAAGCTGCACAGGCTCAGTTTGGTGTTACATAGTTAGTCTGGCTGAAAAAAGACAAAAGTCCATCCAGTATTGTTAGAGTTTTTAGAGGTTTTTTTTTTTTCTTGGGTGAGAGCATGTGATCAGCACAGGGCCAATCAGCACTGTCCAGACAAAGGGGCTATGCAGTCTCATAGGACAATCAGAAGAGAATGAAAACTCCTCCTACAAGCTCTAACCAGTGCTCAGCTGGACACTGATAGAAGTCACAAGTCTGCTATATACTGCTGATGAGAAAAGGTATTTAGCAGTTTATATTTACTATAATAATTGCATTTCCATGTTCTGTGTACTGTGGGAGACCAGATATAGTGAATGCAGGGTAGTGTAAAACTTGAAAGGCCCAGATCACAGTATTATCTTTCAATCTGGTTGCTGTGCGTTTTTGGAAGTAGTGTATGTACTACTCTTGGTGCAGTCCATCGCAGTTTCAGCCTATTGAAATGAATAGGCTGAAATCGCACTGCATCTGGATTGCATGTGAATCGCACAGCACGTTCCTGCGTGACTCATGGTGTGAACTGGCCCTAATATTTTGTTTTTTTAACATTCGATTCTGGAATGATTTCACTTTACTGAAGAAAACCACTTTCACTGTTAGAAATTTGTTAGTTTGAGAAGTTTTCTATCCTGCTTCTTTAAATTTTATCATCACTGTGGTTGAAATCGAACACCGATTTGGCCCCCCTAGCAGTTAGAAAATTCAATGACTGTTCCTAAAATGAACATTTTGAACAGAATTCCTCTAGGTCAGGGGTAGGCAACCTTAAAGAGGTGGAGATCTACCTGAACAACATGGGGGAAGTCAGAGATCACCAAGCATAGTGTTGCACAGTGTTGCCTCCTTCTGATTTAAACCTCTAATTGCCATACTACCATGTCGTAGTCGTGTGCATTGCACAGGAATCATGGGTTTAACTCAGGAGGTGAGGAGGCAACATATTGCCTCCTCACCACCTTTCAAACACACTTGGATCGCTTTTCAGAGGAGCAGCAGTGCTTGCTGCACTTGTGAATGAGTCTTTTAGTTGCATTCAGCAGCGGCACACTTTGGGCTTGTTCACACATACAGTTGAGGGATGGTAAAACCCAGTTGGTATCACTCAGCATGGGACAGGAGCCGGCAGTACAGAGGAGGCATCGGCTTATGCGGCTCTTGCTCCCTACTACAGCTCCAGCTTTACAAGTAGTCCCTCTGCACTTGGGATGGTGGGTCAGTGAAAGAAATTAAATAATCAAATTAATAATTCGGCACTTATATTGATGCAAGCTTGCAAAATATTTGGTTTTCATGATTAATCATAATTATTATTAATATGTTTGAATGGACGCCTTAAGCCAATAATATTATTTTATTCTTCAGTAAAGTAAGCTGAGATATAAGTTATAGCTCAGACCGAAAGATATGAGCTAGTTAAGCTGAGACCAGCTAAACCAGCTGAAGACTATATTAAGGCATAGCTGGTTAGAAGTCTCTAGTAATATCAAAGGTATTAGGAGTGACTCATTATAGACATATTACTACTTAATGTATTTTTAATAGTATCTGTGTGTATTTAGTATAATTTATAATATTGATACATATATAGATTAGTGATTATACATTGATATGTTGTAAAGATACGTTCTTAAGTTATATTATAATTTAAATATGATAGTTGAGGTTACATCATCAACATATGTACCTGTCCATCAAATCTCCATATATATAGCATCCCCTGCCTTCTATGAAATGGCTTTGCCAAGCAGTAATGACTTCCATACAAGGTATTAAGAATCTCAAGCTATGACGCTTATTTGCTTCATAAAAGGTCCATAAGGGACAGTGCGCGCACGCACGCACGCGCACACACACGTGCATGCTGTAAGACAAGATCGTCACTTCCGTCTTCTTTCCAAAGTCTCGAGAAGGACAAGGAGAACATGGAAGGTGCACATGGTCAGACAGCCATGACAATAATGGTGACTTTTCTTTAAACTTCTGCTTGATATTTCTACAGTAGTTTTATCTACATGGAACTGTTCATGATACGCTTTACATTGTTATTTTAAGCCATTGTGTGATAGAATAAAATCACACTTTATTTTTTACTTCAACGGCTCTTTCATTCATAATTGCCTTAAGACACTAAAAGAAGTATTATATGTGTCTAAAATCCAACAGTCAGCAAACCCAGACCGCGATCTACCAGTCACTTGGCCAAAATCTACTGGTAGCTCGCGATGTACAGGTTGCTGACCCCCGCTCTAGTGTATGGCCCGCTTTAGATGCATTGTAATGATAATCATACTCCGAGTGATCTGCTGTCACATGATGAAGGATCCACTAATCGTCTATAGAACGTATAGGATGACATCATATCTGCATCCTATATTTGAACAGATCTACAGAACAGGATTTCTATATTTGTGTTGAGTATCAGACCCGGCTGGCTATGGCTTCCATGCAGGATTGTAGGTGGAATACACACAATGTAACATTTCCAGCATCTGGTATATTGTAGGAGCTGCAGCAGCTGATGTGATCAATCTTATACACTCCCCATTGTAATGAGATTTCCTTTACAAGATTAGCTGTCCTCCACTCCTCTCGAAGTCCTCTTCTTCCTCAATGGATGGTACTGTGCCTCCTACTTCTTGATTGAAGCCCTCATATTTATATATAAAGGTAAGTAGCCGTCACATTTCCTTTATTGCAGTGGTGCCTATTGAATTATGCCGAAATAATGTTTGCTTTATTGTGTAATCAGTTTTATAAATGGACAAATCAAACTGAAATGAATAAAAAGTTTTTACTTGGATTTTTTTTTGTTTTCACCGAGATACTTTTTTGAACAACAGAAAAAAAACCTTCAGTAAAGCATATAATTTCCAAATAAAAATGAGCCAATCAGAGTCCCTCTTTGCAGCGGAGTCCCCATCAGAGGCCTCCCGTACATTGGCGTCCCCCCTCTTACATTGGAGTCCCATTGGAGTCCCCCCTCTTACATCGGAGTCCCCACCCGAATCCCCCCTCTTACATCGGAGTCCCCACCCGAGTCCCCCCTCTTACATCAGAGTCCCCCATCCGAGTTCTGTAGCTTACATTTTCTGATGGGGGTGATTCAATAAGGCATTTGTGTCACTTATCTGGATGTGTGGATGTAGTTGGACACCATACTGACATATAAATGAATTTGTCACAAATTGTGCTATTTGTCACCACAATGTGAGACAGTTTTTGAATGAGTATCTACAACACTCTATGGATTTCACAGATTATGTGTCCCTATGGCATTGTAAGGGTTCACACTTAAAATGTTACTAAACCCACAACAGTAAAATCAGTCTGTATATGCAGTAAAGCAGGGCAGCACAGTGGTTAAATGGTTAGCACTTCCGCCTTGCAGTACTAGGGTCGTTGGTTTGAATCCCAACCGCGACACCACCTGTCTGGAGTTTGCATGTTCTTCCTGTGCCTGTGTTTGTTTCCTCCAGGTACTCCAGTTTCCTCCCACACTCCAAAGACATGCTAGTAGGTTAATTGGTTCCTGTCTAAATTGTCCCTAGTATGTGTATGTATGAATGGGAGTTAGGGAACTTAAATTGTACGCCCCTTGAGGGTTAGGGACTGATGTGAATGTAGAATATATATGAAAAGCACTGCGTAAATTGATGGTGCTATATAAGTACCTGTAATAAATGAATAAATAAAGCATGCTTGTTATACTCACTGTGGAACCTAAGGGGTTAATCCTCTGCATTGTGTCAAAAGGCTGTTTGATCCTGTCTTCTCTGATCATCCCCTTCTTCTGTCCAAACTCATCTGCTGATAGTACAGAGCCTGAGGAGTCACTCTGTACATGCTCAGTTTGGTGTGTATTGCTTGAGAGTTTTTTTTTCTTTTAATTTGGGAGAGTGCATGTCATCAGCACAGGGTCAATCAGCACTGTCCAGACAGAGGGTCAGGGGTTATGCAGCCTCATAGCACAATCAGGGGAGAATGAAAACTCCTCCTACAAGCTTTAACCAGTGCTCCACTGGACATTGATAAAAGTCATAAAACTGCTATATGCTGCTGATGAGAAAATGTATTTAACAGTTTACATTTACTAAAATAATTGCATTTCCATGTTGTGTATACTGTGGGAGACCAGATATAGTGAATGCAGGGTCCTGGGTTTAGTAACACTTTAAAGACCCCCATATCAAGAAAGTTGACCACAGCTTCTATGGACATGATCTTCCAGCACATGGATTCATTTTAAAGGGATATATACCTATTAGATGGGTTTAAACTGCTCATTCCTGGGGACCTCCAGTTACATTTAGTGATGGATAGGATGGAGAAGGGTCTTTTGTCACATAATACTAGACAGCCGTGAAATGAACACTTCTGGTAATTAAACTGTTTTCAGCTTTTTGGCATATTTGTTGGTCGTAGATTGCAGCAGTGAGCCTAGCATTTTCAGGAGAGGTCAGCAGTAGGTGTTTCTGCCAGTACAGATCTCCTGTGGGGGATGCAGAAATCGGTCATGTAGACTACCATTGCTGACCTTTCCAGGATATTATTTGCCTGGCTGTCATACTGGCTCCAGTGCTTTCAGAGTCACTAACCTGGAACATGTATAAAGAATCATTTGACAGTAATTTATAGCATTCTTCTACCTAAGTGTAGCTAAAGTTAAAAACACACAAATCCACACAAGGGACACAACTTACAGTCAGTATGAAGTGTCCCTTATGCTGATTCCTCTTTTTGAGTTGAAATCTTTTTTTTAAGTAGTATTAAACCTAAAAGCAAAATGTTATTATATTGCAGCTTACCATGTCTTGGATGTGATGTCTGCATTAGTTTTCTTTTTTAGGTTTTCTTTCTTCAGTTTTCTTCTTTTGAAAAAAAGAACAGACTTACTGTCTGGATCACCAGAACAAGATCTCCAGTAGAATGTATCAGTTACAGGGATGAAACAAACCATTTAACACTCACAGAGGTGTTTACAATGATCAGCTTTTATTTATTTATGTAAAACCTTAAAAACTGTTTGCTATAACTGCTTAAAAAAAGTTAGCTGGAGTTCAGATTCAGTTTCGTAGTGTATTTAAATCTGCTAGTACATCTAATACTCCCCAGAGCACAGGGGGCACATTTGGGCAGCGACACTGTCTGTCTGGGAGAATGGGGGGGGTGCCCCATTCTCCCAGATAGACAGTGCCGCTGCCCAAATGTGCCCCCTGTGCTCCTTCATCCAGAGTGGGGCACTCTAATACAGGAGGTGTGTTACTGGCCAGATCACTAGGTGAAAACAGAGGAGAAAAAATAAATACAGTTGGAAGAAAAAGTATGTGAACCTCTTAGGGTTAAGTGGGGTTTTGCATGAATTGGGCATAAAATGTGCTCTGAACGTCATCTAAGTCACAACAATAGAAGATCACAGTCTGCAGAACATAATACTACACAAACATTAGATGTTGCCATGGTTTAATTGCACATAACATGTAAACATTCACAGTGCAGGGAGGAAAAAGTATGTGAATCTTTGGACTTAATAACTGGTTGACCCTCCTTTGGCAGCAATAACCTCAACCAAACATTTCCTGTAGTTGCAGATCAGACCTGCACAACGATCTGGAGTCATTTTGGACCACTCCTCTTCACAAAACTGTTTCAGTGTAGCAATATTTTTGGGATGTCTGGTGTGAATCGCTCTCTTAAGGTCATGCCACAGCATTTCAATCGGGTTGAGGTCAGGACTCTGACTGGGCCACTCCAGAAGGCGGCCATTGTTTTGTTGAATTACTTGTATGCTTTGGGTCATTGTCCTGTCGCATCACCCATCCTCTGCGGAGTTTCAGTTGGCGGACAGATGGTCGTACGTTTTCTTGCAAAATGTCTTGATAAACTCTGGAATTCATTTTCCCATCAATGACAACAATCCATCCAGGCCCTGAGGCAGCAAAGCAGCCCCAAACCATGATGCTCCCTCCACCATGTTTTACAGTGGGGATGAGGTTTTGATGTTGGTGTGCTGTGCCTTTTTTTCTTCACACATAGTGTTGTGTGTTCTTCCCAAACAACTCAATCTTGGTTTCATCTGTCCACAGTATATTTTGCCAGTAGTGCTGTGGAACATCCAGGTGCTCTTTTGCAAACTTCAAACGTGCTGCAATATTCTTTTTGGACAGCAATGGCTTCCTCCGTGGTGTCCTCCCATGTACTCCATTCTTGTTTAATGTTTTCCTTATTGTAGATGTGTCAACAAAAATGTTAGCATGTGCCAGAGATTTCTGTAGGTCTTTAGCTGACACTCTGGGATTCTTCTTTACCTCATGCAGCATTCTGCGCTGTGCTCTTGCAGTCAGTTTTACAGGACAACCACACCTAGGGAGAGTAGCAACAGTGCTAAACTTTCTCCATTTGTAGACAGTCCGTCTTACCGTGGACACATGAACATCAAGGCTTTTGGAGATACTTTTGTAACCCTTTCCAGCTTCATGCAAGTCAACAATTCTTGATCGTAGGTCTTCTGAGAGCTCTTTTCTGCGAGGCATGGTTCACATCAGACAGTGCTTCTTGAAACCAGTAAACCCAAAACAGGTGTGTGTTTTTTAAGGGCAGGACAGCTGTCAGCAACACATCCAATATCATCACACTGATTGGAGTCAAGGTTGGCTCACTCCTGGCTCCAATTAGCTCTGGGAGAAGTCATTAAGCTAGGGCCTCACATACTTTTTCCTCCCTGTACTGTGAATGTTTACATGTTATGTGCAATTAAACCTTGGCAACATCTAATGTTTGTGTAGTATTATGTTCAGCAGACTGTGTTCTTCTATTGTTGTGACTTAGATGACGTTCAGAGCACATTTTATGCCCAATTCATGCAAAACTCCACGTAATCCCAAGGGGTTCACATACTTTTTCTTGCAACTGTATAGTGTAGCCACAACATCTCATGAGTAGTAAGCTGCAATATATTACATTCTGGTTTTGGGTTTAATATCGCTTTATTTGTAGCTACTAACATTTTCAAGGGCCTAGCAGTGGCGTCCCTCATACACTGTATCTCTCATAATGGGTGTACTTTGTTTTATGGTGGAAAGATTTTCCAGTTTGACGCCTGCATATAGGGCACGGCTGTGCTCTCTCAGTATCTACAGATGAAAAGCAGGCAAGGGTCCAAACTCCTTGCAATGTATATTTGGCCTGCAATGTCAGTGGAGTTCCATTTTAATATTTTGATACATAAATGTGATTTGTTGTTTTTAATCTTTATTCTTGCCATTTACTGAAATTCAAAACAACAGACTGTAAAGTAATTCAGAGGTTACAACCAGATATCAAATACATTACATGTTGATGGAGTTGACGTTTTTTTTCCCCAGGACTCATTTTACCGTACCCCACCTCTAACCTCATACTGGAAGTGGTGATTCTTTTTCTCTATCTTGGAATTGAAGTTACGAGATTGTTCCTTGGTGAGTAGCCGAACCATTGGCAGTGTGTAAACACTTTATTACTGTTCCTGTATGAATGGCAAAGTGGTAGCTGCTTCTTTCTGCAGTGCAGTTTATAAACGGAGCTGCAAACATCACCCTCAAAGCCAACAGAGCTCCCGTTATTGCTGTCATGGCTTAAATGTTCATTACATTGTTGCACTTTAGGCTCATTTTTTTAAAACTCGTTATACATTATGATTAAAAAAAATCACGTTTTTGTATTTACTGTAAATTAAAGTGGAATTTGAGCCTAACTCTAACTATGATTAACCAGTTGACCCCCCGGGCCAGTTCTGACATTTCTCTTATAATTTTAGAATTGCTAAGAACCCCCCAAACATTATATATTTTTTAAAGCCGAAGCCCTAGAGAATAAAAAAGGTGGGCGTTGCAATTTTTTATGTCACGCAATATTTGCACAGCTGGCTTTCAAACACAAGTTTTATGGAAAAAAATACACTTTTGTGTTTTCATTAAAATTCATTATATTATACTCAATAAAATTGCACACTCCCATGGAATGGGAACAATCTATGGTACATTAAATTTTCCATAGGTGATGCTTTAAAATCCTATACAGGTTACCAGTTCAGAGTTACACAGGAGGTCTGCTGTGAGAATTATTGCTCTCGCTTTGATGTTTATGGCAATACCTCATATGTGTGGTGCGATTACCATTTACATGTTGCATGTGAGCATGGGGGGGGATTTAATGTACTTTATTGCTATCACAATGGTTGAAGGGAATTGCCACCTGAAAAACACACACAGACACACACATATATATATATATATATATATATATATATATATATATATATATAAATATATAAAACTCTATGTATATGTGTGTGTTTTCCAGGTGGCAATCCCCTTCAACCCTTGTGATAGCAATAAAGGATTATATATATATATACTTGGATGGAAGTGGTTATACCAGGATGATGATTGCAGCTACAACCATAATACTGCTACTTTTCCTGCGTAAAAAAAAAAATAAAAAAAAGTGTATACTTACCTAGCTTTACAGTAGTCTGCTCTCCCATATGGAAGAAAATATATTTGAAATATATTTTTTAAATATTCTTCCCAAATACATTGACATGTATTTGAAATGCTACATTTTTGGCCATATTCAATACATTTCAATAAATATATATATATATCATGCTGAAATGCATTTTTATTACAAATTATACAATGCTGACAGAAATATATATATATATCTATCTCATGTTGATATGCATTTTTATTACAAAATATATGAAAAATATTTTTAAAAATACATTTCAAATATACTGTATGTCTTTAAAAATACAAATCCTACATTTTTTGGAGTGTATTTACAAATATATGTAAACATATATGTTAAAGTGACTTTCTTATATGTTAAAAAAATATCAGGAGAATATATTTAAAAATATATATATTTAAAAAAATAGATATTTTTCAGTTTTTTTTAACATATAAAGGTGTGTGTGTGTGCGTGTGTGCGTGTGTGTGTGTTGAAATACTACAATTTTGGCCTATATATATAGGCCAAAATTGTAGTATTTCAATAAATTTGGGAAGAATATTTTTAAAATATATTTCAAATATGTTTTTCTTTCATGTGGGCTGGTCCAGTCACATGGTCCCCTGTGTCAGTGAATGACAGCTGCAGGGGAGAGGAGGGAGCACTTGACAACAGCTGGGAATTCTGGGAGCTGTGATGTCACTCATAGGCTCCCATGGCCCAGTTGTTGTCAGTGCTCCCTCCTCTCCCCTGCACCTGCTGCTCACTTACACAGAGGATCACTTGTCTGGACCAGAGCAGAGGAAAAATAGGTAAGTATCCAGATCTTTTTCAAAGATTAGGCAGGATAGATAGCAGGAGGGGGGAGGGAACATTTTTAGGCATAGTTACTGTTAGGCTGAAATTCTACTTTAGTAAACGTGCATATCCGTTCTTTTTCTTTATTATTCTATTTAGCAATGTTTTTAGTTGTGGGGTGAAGTTTGTAAGAGTTGAGACTCACCCAACAATGCAAACAAAAGGATGGTGGTCCAACAGTTGTTTGCAGAAAGGCCGCAGGCAATGAGGAGTCGTATGTTTGGTTTATACAGTCAGAGGGCTTTTTCCTTTTAGTTCCCATTTGACACCGGAGACTCAGTCTCCAGACCATTAATTTTACTAACATTCATTCTATAAGATTATATGTGCATTCGTGTATTTAATGGATGTCATTTCCCTTTAAAAGCCTCTCATGTGTAGACATCCAAAAGCCGTAATACTGCTGCTGAGAGCCACCATCTTGCATGAGATGTCAGCAGACTCAGAGCCATCACTCAGATATTCCCTTTTCTTCTTCCCTGGCAGGTATACATAAGTCTATGTAGGGAGGTGTAGAGGAGCTGGGCCAGCATGGAAAGTAACTCCTAGGAGAAGAAAAGGGCTATGATGTGCAGGTAGGGAGGGGGCTATGCTAGGGAAGTTGTCAAATTTGACAACTGGAGTTGTAAAATTTTCTAGCAAGTTCAAAAGCACATTGAAAGTGAATACAAAACCATTTACAAAAATTCTAAATACTGCAAGTAAGCATGTAAAGTACTTAATTTTCTACGATTTGACGATAATTTTTTAATCTGATGACAAGGTTTCCTTCAATTGGGATTTGTACAAAAGTATACCATCCAACAGCAAATAATATCTGTGCTATTTTCTGGAACACTGGAACTAGTACATTGCACCATTTTCTGGAATATACAGGACACCGAAACTAGTACATTGCACCATTTTCTGGTATATACAGGACACTAGAACTAGTACATTGCACCATTTTCTGGTATATACAGGACACTAGAACTAGTACATTGCACCATTTTCTGGTATATACAGGACACTAGAACTAGTACATTGCACCATTTTCTGGTATATACAGGACACTAGAACTAGTACATTGCACCATTTTCTGGAATATACAGGACACTAGAACTAGTACATTGCACCATTTTCTGGAATATACAGAACACCGGAACTAGTACATTGCACCATTTTCTGGAATATACAGAACACCGGAACTAGTACATTGCACCATTTTCTGGAATATACAGAACACCGGAACTAGTACATTGCACCATTTTCTGGAATATACAGAACACCGGAACTAGTACATTGCACCATTTTCTGGAATATACAGAACACCGGAACTAGTACATTGCACCATTATCTGGTATATACAGGACACTAGAACTAGTACATTGCACCATTATCTGGTATATACAGGACACTAGAACTAGTACATTGCACCAGACTGCATTACTATATTATGGCCTGGTGGGAAACAATGCTAAACACTGCTTGTAGGATTTTATATTATAATGTATCCTGGTTGATTCCTGTGCATTCGATGTTGGACATGAAAGGTCACCAGGGAAGCTGCAGAATAAAGACGTATAAATAATGAATTCTCTCACATGTGAGCATTCATTAAAGTGTAATTACATGGCTGAAAACTGTGACCTGGATGCGTCCTACAAGATCTCATTGTGAAACATCCCCAGGACATTAGTACCTGCAGAGCTGTGTAGGCCATTATTATGAATTCATTGTACTTTCACAAAGAGCAGCCTACACCGAGGACAGTGAGAGTACAAGGTCAGTCTATAGTCTTGACCTTTTTAGAAATATATTTGTGAATATGATCATCCTAAAGATATTGTCCACCTTTTGGAATAAGAGAATACTTGCCTCTACATTGAGAAATGAAACTGCATTTGTCTCTTAGATTGTAAGCTCCCAGGATCAGGCCCTCTTAACCCTCTTGTATTGAACTGTATTGTTGCTGTATTGTCTCCCGTTATATTGTAAAGTGCTGAGCAAACTGTTGGCGCTATATAAATCCTGTATAATAATAATTATGTTTCTGGAATGGGAGCACTGCAGCTGTGATCAGTGGATGGTGAGTCCAATGCATAGGCTCCTGTAGACCCCTCCACTAGCCCCATACAGAGCTACGGCTCTACCATTACGGGGCTGGGGGAAGATTCAATGGACTAGAGGTGTGGTGTTCCTTTTAGGATCTATGAGTCCCTCTGCCCCGATGGCAGATGAGACTTGTAGTCTTTTATTCACAGGGATCTGTGAAAGAAAGACTACGATGCCACTAGGCAGGTGGAGCCACAAACAGATGTGCTCATTTCAAATATCAGCAGATCCCTGCAGGGAATGTATAACAATTTGACACTTCCGTGCCATATATGTTTAAATGTCATTAAATATAAGAAAGAAGCAGCCAGCACAGTATTGCAGGTATCAATACATAAAGCTTATAAAACAAAAAAAGGTACGGCACTACAAATACAAAACTACAACTAGACAAAAAATAAATAGATGACAATTATAATGTCCAATGATGTGCAGTATTTTTTTGAGGTGCTGGTGATGGTGGATCCCCAAGGTGTTTTTTTTTTTTAATTATTTGAACTTTTATTTGTCACGAGAGACTTATTTAATTATTTTTTTTTTCTGCACATCATTGGACATTATACTTTATAATTTTCATTTATTATTTATTTTTTGTCTAGTTGTAGTTTTGTATTTGTAGCGCCGTACCTTTTTTTTTGTTTTATAAGATGCATCCTCCCTCCTCACTGGTCTACCGTTACACAGGCTATCCCCCCTTTAGTCTATTATGAATGCTGCTGCTAGACTCATACACCTTACCAACCGATCAGCGACTGCTGCCCCTCTCTGCCAATCCCTCCACTGGCTTCCAATAACCCAACGTATAAAATTCAAAATACTAACCACAGCTTACAAAGCCATCCACAACACTGCCCCTAGCTACATCACCAACCTCATCCACAGATACTGCCCAAATTGCCCACTCCGCTCCTCCCATGATATCCTCCTCTCTAGCTCCCTCATCACCTCCTCCCACGCTCACCTCCAAGACTTCTCCAGAGCCTCTCCCATCCTCTGGAACTCCCTACCACAGCATGTCCGGTCAGCCCCCACCCTGTTTGCCTTTAGGCGATCTTTGAAAACTCACTTCTTCAGGGAAGCCTACCCCACCTCCACCTAAGAGCTGTACTTGAATCACCTCCACCAGATCATCCCCCGCAGCTATCACCTTTTATATCACCTCCCCCTTCCTTTAGATTGTAAGCTCCACGAACAAGGCCCTCTTATTCCTTCTGTACTGAAATGTATTGTAATTGTATTGTCTCCCTTATATTGTAAAGCGCTGCGCAAACTGTTGGCACTATATAAATCCTGTATAATATAATAATAATGTATGAATGTGAGTTAGGGACCTTAGATTGTATGCCCCTTGAGGGTTAGGGACTGATGTGAATGTACAATATATATGTAAAGCACTGTGTAAACTGTTGGTGCTATATAAATCCTGTATAATAATAATAATGTAGGTTAGGGACCCTTGAGGGTTAGGGACTGATCTGAATGTACAATATATAGGTAAAGCGCTCCGTAAATTGATGGCGCTATAAGTACCTGAAATAAATAGAAGTATATAATTCCCATGCTATATGCATGTACTATTTAAAATAAAAAGAAAAAAAATTGTCTTTTAGCAGGAAATCTGCATACATGACAGGGGCACTTCAAATGGTGTTCTTTTCCTTTTTTTTTTTCAAATATTAACCATTAGCCGCCCGGCCAATGGCCGTTTGGCGGCTTCAGAGGTGTCTCTCCACTCCGGGTGCACGCCATTTGGCGTGTTCCCGCACATGCGCCGTTTGCGCTAATGCAGAGCGGCGCAGCAGTGCGATCTGTCACGGGCCGTGCACCTCGGACACGGCCGATGACAGATCCGAGTACCGGCTCCCGTTGCTGGTACCATGTGACCTGCTGTGACCAATCACAGCAGTTCACATGACAGTTGTATACAGTGGATGGCTTCATTCATGATGCCATCCATTGTATACTAGTGCCTAGCTGTGAAAGGTCACAGCTAATCACATGCACATGTCATGTGATTAGCTGTGACCAAATCACAGCTAAGCACAAAAAAAAAAAAAAAAAAATGCTGAATGAATCGATTTCATTCAGGTAAATGTTTGCTTATAGCAAAGTAATTCTTTGCTATAAGCAAATTGTGTAAAAAAAAAAAAAAATACTGATCACTTCCCCAAAGTAGTACAATGTTACTATGGTAACATTGTACTACTTTGGTCATAGTATGAAAAAAAATCTTTAAAAAAATAAAAAAAATTTAATAAAAAATTAAATATAATAAAAAATAAAAATATATATATATATTTTTTTTTTTCATACTGTCACCAGTCAGTGTCCCTGTTCACTGCCATGCCAGTTATATGATGACGCTGTACTGCACTGGTGACAGTATGTAAAAAAAAAAATAGTGAAAATTATTTTTTTAATTTTTTCATTTTCTGAAAAATTATGACAAAAAAATACAACTTCAAAAAACTCGCCATGCCTCTTATGAAGTACGTCGGACTGTCTACTCTGCAAAAAGGGGTCATTTGGGAGATATCTGTACTGTTCTGACATTCTTGGACCTCAAGAAATTAGATTGGCTGTCAGTACTTCAGGACTGATCAATTTTCAGATCTATACCATAGTTTGTGAACTCTATAACTTTCCTAAAAACTAAAAAATACATCCTAATTTGGGTTATTTTCACCAAAGACATGTAGCAGAATACATCTTGGCCTAAATTTATGAAGAACAATTATTTATTTGTAAACTTTTATAACAGAAACAAAGAAAAATGTGGGTTTTTTTCAAAATTTTTGGTCTTTTTTTGTTAATTTAGCAAAAAATAAAAACCCCAGCGGTGATTAAATACCACCAAAATAAAGCTCTAGTTGTGTGAAGAAAATGATAAAATTTTAGTTTGGGTACAATGTTGTATGACCGCGCAATTGTCATTCAAAGTGTGAGAGCGCTGAAACCTGAAAAATGGCCTGGGCAGGAAGGTGTAAAATTGCACGGTATTGAAACGGTTAAAGCAGATGATCATTAATTTCTATTAATTATTTTGTTTGTCAGGATGTCGTGGGAACCAGTGTGAGCGGAAGCTCCCCCTTGTGGTCAGTGTGGGTCTAACCATTCCAGCAGGATTGCTTGCACTGTATTTCCTGTTTCTTCAGACTTATGCGCTGCGCCTGGAGACTGTGCTGAGCTGTATTCTTCTTCTCTTCTATGCTCTAGAAGCCATTCTAAGTTGTGCTGCACTCATAACATTCTGCAGGTAACATAATGCAATCTCACTTGGATGTGTCAGCATTGTTCAAAGGAACTGAATTCCTTCGTTTTTTTTTTTTTTTCTTATGTCAGTTTTATGACATTACCAGGGGCGGACTGACCATTTGGAAACTCCGGCACTGCTCAAGGGCCCAGGGTAAGTAGGGGGCCCCATGAGATGCTCCTGCTACCTTTTTCATAGGCTTTTTTGAGTTTGGGCAAGGACACAGGGCCCCCATGATCCCCTATTGCCCAGGGGTCCCATGAGTTGTCAGTCTGCCCCTGGACATTACACTGATGAATAAAACTTATGGCAAAAGAAAAGTGAACTATTTCCAGGTGCACCGATCATTGTACAATATTGTACCAGTCAGGGGCGGACTGACAACTCATGGGGCCCCGGGCAATAGGGGATTATGGGGCCCCTGTGTCCTTGCCCAAACTCAAAAAAGCCTATGAAAAAGGTACCAGGGGCATCTCATGGGACCCCCTACTGACCCCGGGCAGTGCCCGAGTTTCCAAATAGTCAGTCCTCCCCTGAATGGCTGTGACTATGTTTGCTCCAGTTCTGTATACGCAGGTTATCAGAGTGATATGAGATGAATGTGATATTATGTATCCATTATACAAAAAAGATTTTGGTAACACAAACTCAAAAAAGCCTATGAAAAAGGTACCAGGGGCATCTCATGGGGCCCCCTACTGACCCCGGGCCCTCGGGCAGTGCCTGAGTTTCCAAATGGTCAGTCCGCCCCTGGTACCAGTCCAGATATAATGAAATTGAATCACTTAGCATCATGTCCAAGCAAAAATGCAAGGGGTTTATTTCATTTTTTAAGGGCTGGGCATGCATTATACAGCTAGCTGTGTATCCAGAATTAGTGGTTTTGAGACTACTTACAGTAGAAAACATAGAGCCATTTATCCAATTTTACTGTAACCTTTTGCAGCTAATTAGGTTAATTGGCAACAGGTCATTCTCATGACTGGATATAAAGAGTGTCACAAAAGTTAAGATGGACAGAGGTTCACCAATCTGTGAAAAGCTGCTAAAAACATACTATTTCAATGTAAAAGGAAACAAGACTTTTGGCTTTTATATCTGCCTGGAGTTCAGCTTTAACTACCTCCCGTCCAGCTCATGTATATAAATGGCCGGATGGTGGCACTGCAGGGTCGGGTGGTCGTTTATAAACGGCCTCCCCGCCCCCTGCTTGTGCGCGCTCCCTGGGAGCACTCAGCACTACAATCCAATGCCCGCTGTGTCCTCCAGACACAGTGGAACACCGATTGTCGGACGGGACCTCTCTGTGAGGTCCCGATCATGTGATCACTGATTGGCCAATCAGTGATCACATGCAGAGTAGTAAGCAAGATGTCACTTCTTGACATCATTACTTACTACGTGTGAAATCTGTGAATGATCACAGAGGTCACATGGTACAGGGCTATTCACAACAGCCCTGTACCATGTGACAAGCTGTGACCAATCACAGCTCACACAGTAGTTCTCAATGGCTGCAAGAATGCAGCCAGAGAGAAGGAGAAATTATTGCGTTTACTGCCTTTATGGGTGTAAAAGCAATCAGTGTAAAAAAAAAAAAAATCTTCATCACCCCCCACAAGTAGTACAGTGTCACCATGGTGACACCGTACTGCTAGGGTGACAGTATGTAAAAAAAAAAAACCATAAATAATCTAAAAATGTAAAAAAAAATATATAATTTTTGGTTATAAACTAATTTGGGTTATTTTTTTTTTTTTACTAAAAAGCTAGCTGAATAAATCTTGACCAAGATTTATGATGAAATATTATTTGCAAAATTTTATAAGAAAAACACTTTTTTTCAACATTTTTGGACTTTTTCATTTACATAGCAAAAAAAATAAAAATCCCAGTGGTGAAAAAATACCACCAAAATAAAGCTTTATCTGTCTCAAAAAAATGCTAAAAAATTCATATGGGTACAGTGTTGCATGACCGCACAACTGTCATTCAAAGTGTGATAGCACTGAAAGCTGAAAATTGGCCTGGACAGGAAGGGGTGAAAGTGTCCGGACTGGAAGTGGTTAATTAAAAAGAATAAACTATATAAAGTTTTGACTGGTGTTTCCAATTTTCTGTCCACATAAAATAAGATTTTTGTTTTTCCTTTCTATATAGGGAACCATCCTACTGAGTATTACAAGACCTACACCAGGATGACTCTTCTGGACTCCTGAATGTCCCATCTCTGTTTGCTGTGCAAATCACCGAAGCCACGTGCTTCCATCTAGGCCGCCATTCAGTGTTAAGTGTTTCCTCACTACTGGAAAAGACTTTAGCTTGATGTAGTCACTGAATGAAGCCTTTCTCTTTATTGGGGAGGGGGTTGTTGTGTGTTTGATTATTCCATTGTGAGATTTGACAGAAATAAAACTGTAATTTTTTTTTTTAGAAATGTGGATTTTCCTAGTAATTAATATCAAGCAAAATGCATCTTTTCAAACACACATGGAAAATAATTCTGTTTTAAAGAACAGTTGTTGCTTCACTAAGACAAGATTGTCTTCAAAAGAGATCTCATGCATCCTTCAATTACACTGCATATTCCATGTGAATGAAACTTTCTCAATGTATCATAGTCAGAGACAAGAAAATAGATCACAAGGCACAGCAGTGACTGGGGCTGGCAGGTAGATCATGGCCAGGGGCGGACTGACAATTCATGGAGCCCCGGGCAATAGGAGATCATGGGGCCCCTGTGTCCTTGCCCAAACTCAAAAAAGCCTTTGAAAAAGGTACCAGGGGTATCTCATGGGGCCCCCTACTGACCCCGAGCCCCCGGGCAGTGCCCAAGTTTCCAAATGGTCAGTCCGCCCCTGATCATGGCACACAGTGGGGGGCCCATGGTTCTGACACTCCTGGAAGTGTGCTAATGAGAGATTCAGACGGCTTTGCTCTTCAGCAGAGCAGAGACTCAACGATTCAACTATGAAGTCTCTTCTTTTGCAGGGTTTTTTTTGTTCAAATTTTTAATTTTAATGACAGTCCCCCTTCAGCACAGACCGATATAAAAAATAAATAGCCCATTAACCTCCCTAGCGGTCTGATTTGGTCAGTATTTCTGTGCTCAAAGCGGTACATTGTTTTCAATGGAAATATGTTTTTTTTATTGTAGGCCTGTAATTCTTAGGAATAACTCACTGAAATCTGTCTGAACAAGAGTCTAGTAAACATCCCGGGTATGATAACATTTGAAACACAAAATCATAAATTATAATATAATAAATAATCATAAAAAATAATATAATAAAAATAAATGTAATTCAATAATGTAATCAAACCAAAAACACTGAAATTTGAAATAGAGCGCCAAGTTCGCACATCGCTGAGCAAAGTAGCAAAATCGTTTTCAGTGTCTGATGACGAATTTCCCCACGAATCATTATCACTCAATTCTGCAAGTGGTTCTGATTTACTATCGCTGTTCTCTAGCTGGTCTAAAACCACTTTTGACCTAAAGGGACGCTTTTTGGATGCCATGGACGTTTCTCAGTTTCCAGGCAGAAAGAATAGGAAAAATGCAGGCAGGGCACAGGACAAAGCACTCGGGACAAAATGTATGTGAAATGGTTTGATACTGTAATGTTTTACTATGTGATTTTAGTGTATTGAGTGAATGTCAAATGTTTACATTTTTGAATTTCCCGCCGGTTCCGTCCCCCGTACGTCCTGACGTCTCAGGAAACGGAATCCGGAAGACAGATGCCGGCATTGGCCGGAGGACATTGCCGGGGATGCTGCAGGAGGGACATCGTGGGAACGCAGGACCAGGTAAGTGCTCGATGGATCCCAGAGCAACGCTGGAGTGTAATCCTGAGTGTAGCTCGGGGTCACCGCTTCTGGTACTGAATGTTAACCCCGAGCTACACTCGGGAATACCGCCAGGGGGGTTCATAGAAAAAAATAACAAACCCAACATTTTTTTGCAGCAATATTCACCATTTTCCCCATAGTATTTTTTTCCACCGCCAAATGTCCTCAGCCTGATGGCCATTCAACCAACTTCCTCTGAGCCCAGATCCTCTTGGACCCACCCCAGCTTGTGAGTTGACGGTGAAAGGAGAAGCAACACAATGATGAGCTCATATCTCTGTCAATCTCCCTTTTCCTCCTATCAGTAGGCTTCTTGTCAGCACATGAACTGATTGGCTTTTTGTGCTGCTGCTTCTTCTCACACTGTACAAGGACTGTAAATAAATTTTGTTTTTTTATTTGTTTTTATTTTCACATTTAATGAGAACAGAAAACAGGAGAAGCAGAGAGGGTGAATCTTCTTAACAGAGGCAAAGACAACAAAAACAAACGTTTTGCCTTTAGATATAAGTATATGTGAGACTTGGCAGGCATGGAGATCATGCCAAATATTATATACATTGTAGATTTAAAGTGGTTCTAAAGCTTTAAGGATTTTCAGCCTCATGCATTCTCAGCATCAAGGAGAAAAACCTGTGCTGCAGTAACCCCCCCCCCCTTATTCTTACCTGATCCCAATCCGATCCAGCAATGTGCATGAGAGCAGTGACTCTTGCCGCTGTCTCCCTCCTCACTGTGACGGGGCCCAGCCACCATCTCTGTGTCAATAAATGCAGACAGGGTGGCTTGGGAGCAAACCCGCATGGGTGACCCCATGGAAAGCCACTTTCCAGGGGGGCACCTGTGGGGGCTCACTCCCAAGCAAGCACTCGCCAAAGAGGAGGAGCTTGGAATGCTGGAAGGGGGCCTCAGAAGAGGATCGGTGCTGCTCTCTGCAAAACCATTGCACAGAGCAGGTAAGTATAACTTGTTTGTTATTTTAATTTAAAAAAAAAAAATGAAGCTGTAATGACGCTTTAGGAGAGATTTTTCTTTTTTTGAGGATCCAATTTACTAAATAATTCAAGACAATTTTAGGGATTCAATGTATTCTCACCATGCAGGAACAATATTTGTTACACAAACATGAAGAACACAAAAAAATAAAACAAGAAACACCAGCTGGGGTCTATATAGTTTATTAACTATTGGCATTATTATACTGTATTTTGGGTCTTTAGCATTCATTGTAACAAATATTGATGCTCTGCAGTTGAACCTGTTGTGACCATAGAGATTCTATAATAGTATTCTTCTTACCCTTTATTACCTGTTAAAATAAATACATATTGTAAAAAAAAGTCAGAAGTAGATTGGAAGGAAATCCAACTTTGTGGATTTGTTATGTTTTATAGCACTTTATTATAATAAAAATACACACACACTAGTTAGAGCTTGTTCAAATCAGTCCTTTGCAGTAATGCTTGGTAAAACAGCACATGGTGCTCCGGGGTACCATTATTTTTTAATAGCACACCAACGTATTATCAGAATGCACTTGTGCTGCAATAAAAAAAAAAATGCAGCATGCTGTAATTTTAATGCATTGAGGTGCATTACAGCCCATTTACTTTGAACAGACTGTCTAATGCAGTGGGCCTAACACAAATGTGTGCACTGTGGTGCATTGGGATCATGTGTGAATAAGCCCCTAGTGTGATAGATATACTCTATACTTTATAGCTATGCAATCATGACAGATTAAATATATATATATATATATATATATAAATGAACTTCTATAAAGAGAAGTGCAGACTCCTGTAGTGTTGGCTCTGAGGAAGAGGTTGTGTCCTCGAACCGCATTAGTCAGTTGGTCATCCAGGGTTCCATCGTATGGACTCAGATGTTTGGATCATACTTCTTGTTCAGTCTGACATGCCTGTGTTATTATGTCCATTGTGAGTATGAAAGCTATTTTTGTTTCTTTAATAAATTATTTTAAACGATAATGCACTAGGTCGGTGCACCCTTTTTTTGTTTCTCCATTTGTATCCAGTGTATTCGGACCACCCCGGTCTGTTGAGGGCAGCAAGCAGTGCATATTCCAGAACATTCCTATTGGGTCTACTGAGTCCTTTCCTAGCACAGGAGTAAAGTGTTTGTTGTGTTAGATTAAATATGGTGATATTAGTCAGTGACAGACAATGTGACATTAGCTAAAAGTGGCAGTTGGTGAACTTTCCTGTACTGACAACTTATCCATTTAGTGTTCTCATAACACGCAAACAAGAATAATATTTTAAATGTTATAATAAACACAGAAACCTTCATCCCTGGGTGAAACCATGATGTCTTTTACAGTAGAATATATTTTATTAAAGAGTGTGTGTGTGTGTGTGTGTGTGTGTGTGTGTGCGTGCGTGCGTGCGTGCGTGCGTGCGTGCGTGCGTGCGTGTGTGTCCGTGTGTGTGTGTGTCCACTGGATTGAATGCCTGAGTTACCTTTTGATATCCAAGTCACATGGTGGTATTTCAGGTGAACCTAGATCTGGTCCCATACGCTGTGAAAGTAAATAAAAACACGAGTAAACTACTATCGTCAGATGAAGCCTTCATGTTCCTAAGCTAAAGACTGATCCAAACACAAGGGGTGTCAAACATGAACTCCAGGAAGAAGTAAAAAAAAAAACCTGTTTGTTAACTTCTTGTATTCCACTGAAGAGCAGCACTGACAGTTTTTCTACATTAAAGGTAAGCTAGTTTGTTTTCACTGATCCTGTGGGTTGGATGAGGGAAGACCATTTACTGGGGTTCATAGGGAAGGTGGGATATGCATGCAACAGACCAAGATGGCAGTGGCTTAAGCCCACTCCACAATATCCACGCCATCTGAAGACATCTCGCCTAACCGCTGACATTATAGAGACAGATTTAAATGCAATTACTCCTACCTCTTAAACAAACATGGACCTGACTTTAACCACTTCCCGTCCGGCCCATGTATATAAATTGCCGGACAGGAGCGGGTTGCCGTTCATAAACTGCGCCCGCCATTTTAGTCTGTGCGCGCTCCCTGGGTGTCCGAAGAACACAGTGGAACACTGATCGCTGTACGGGACTTCTGTGTGAGGTCCCGATCATGTGATTACTGATTGGCCAATCAATGATCAAATGAATAGTAGTAAGAAAGATATCACTTCTGACATCATTGCTTACTACGTGTGAATGATCACAGAGGTCACATGGTACAGGGCTATTCACAACAGCCTTGTACCATGTAACAAGCTGTGACCAATCACAGCTCTCACAGTATTTCTCAATGGCTGCAAAAATGCAGCCAGAGAGAAGGAGAAATTATTGCTTTTATAAGATTTTAAATTTTATAAGAAAAACACTTTTTTTCAAAATTTTTGGACGTTTTCATTTACATAGCAAAAAAAATAAAAATCCCAGTGGTGAATAAATACCACCAAAATAAAGCTTTATCTGTCTCAAACAAATGCTAAAAAATTCATATGGGTACAGTGTTGCATGACCGCGCAATTGTCATTCAAAGTGTGATAGCACTGAAAGCTGAAAATTGGCCTGGACAGGAAGGGGGTAAAAGTGTCCGGACTGGAAGTGGTTAAAAAAACCACAAATAATGATATAAAAATGTAAAAAAATGTTTTGGAAAAATTATAATTTTTGGTTATAAACTAATTTGGGATATTTTTTTTTACTAAAAAGATAACTGAATACATTTTGGCCAAGATTTATGAAGAAATATTATTTATCTGCAAAATTTTATAAGAAAAACACTTTTTTTCTAAATTTTTGAACATTTTCATTTATATAGCAAAAAAAAAAGAAAATCCCAGTGGTGAATAAATACCACCAAAATAAACTTTTATCTGTATCAGAAAAATGCTAAAAAATTCATATGGGTACAGTGTTGCATGACCGCGCAATTGTCATTCAAAGTGTGACAGCACTGAAAGCTGAAAATTGGCCTGGACAGGAAGGAGGTAAAAGTGTCCGGACTTGAAGTGGTTAAGAAACCTAACCCAAGTCGAATGTGGATTGCTGAATTAAGGACCCTCTCAGATACACGCTTCGCATCATAACAAATAACAATAGGGGCATTTATTACTCTATCCTCACAATGAGGGCCAGCTAATGTTGTCAGTTGTACTTTGTGATGAACCTGGTTATCAACCAATCCTGATGGAGTGATTCTGGTAGATGACAACTATAGTGGCTGCTACTATCCCAGGTCATTTACCATGTTGCATTCCACTGAAACCATGCAAGCACACGCTCAATTCATTCTGACGCTGCACTCCAACAGCTGCTGCAACTTTTCCTCTTTGAACCAGCGTAACGGACACTCCAGTCAACCAAAGACTAACCATATTTTGTAAATTAACAACACCCAGCCAATTACTGCCTGTGATCTTCATTATTACAGTTGCAACAATTGCTGGTTCAATATCTTATGCTGGCCATACATGGGTTGAATTCCGAACAAATTTTCTTTTGAATTTCACACAATTAGTTGGCCGCATTATTGGCTGATTTTCGTGAGGCCATCAGATTTCAGTGATCAGGCATGTGGAATTTTTTTAAAAATTTCTAATCAATGCTGGGAGAATCTTGTGAGAAATATAATCAAAAATGAAAAGAGCATGAGCTGTGACCTGGAAATAAAAGAAGATTCCCAGCCACGAAAATTCTTTTCTGTAACAACATGAGGTGAAATTGAAGACTTGGTCGAATTTTGAAATCAACGGTGGCACCATCGGATTACAAAATGCACGAAATTTTCCATTTTCTAAAGAACATTTGTTCAGAATTCAACCCATGTATGGTCTGCATTTGTCTTAGTCATGCTCGATGTCATTAACCCCTTCATTTTTTTCACCATAACAATTGTTATTATGTTTAAATCTCAAGTAGTTTGATTCAACCTCTATTACAGGAACGCAAATATGGTGGCCATCTTCCGCTGAACCCCAGCAATTGCCATGGTTGCCTTTAACACCCCAGCAATTCTTTGGTCGACCACTGGTTCGATTTTAGAATTATATAGTTACATAGTTACTGAGGCTGAATAAAGAAACAAGTCCATCTAGTTCAATCAATGAGAAAAAAAGGAAAACCTATAGCTTCCACCTTTAATGTGACCTATGAACTATACAACTCAATTTAAAAACAAACTGACAAGCTGAAATATTTTAGGGCGAAGGGAGTAAACATAAAAAACTAAAATAATGTGGTTGCATTAGTGTGCACACCCTCATATAACTGGGGATGTTGCTGTGTTCAGAATTAAGCAATCACATTGAAAATCATGTTAAATAGGAGTCAGTACACACCTGCCATTATTTAAGGTGCCTCTGATTATCTTAAAATAAAGTTCAGCTGTGCTAGTGGGTCTTTCCTGACATTTTCTTAGTCGCATCCTACAGCAAAAGCCATGGTCTGCAGAGAGCTTCCAAAGCATCAGAGGGATCTCATTGTTAAAAGGTATCAGCCAGGAGAAGGGTACAAAAGAATTTCCAAGGCATTAGATATACCATGGAACACAGTGAAGACACTCAACATCAAGTGGAGAAAATATGGCACAACAGTGACATTACCAAGAACTGGATGTCCCTCCAAAACTGACAAAAAGACAAGAAGAAAACTGGTCTGGGAGGCTGCCAAGAGGACTAGAGCAACATTAAAGGAGCTGCAGGCATATCTGGCAAGTACTGGCTGTGTGGTACATGTGACAACAATCTCCTGTATTCTTCATATGTCTGGGCTATGGGGTAGAGTGGCAAGAAGGAAGCCTTTTCTTACAAAGAAAACCATCCAAGCCCGGCTAAATTTAGCAAAAACACATCTGAAGTCTCCCAAAAGCATGTGGGAAAATGTGTTATAGTCTGATGAAACCAAGGTTGAACTTTTTGGCCATAATTCCAAAAGATATGTTTGGTGCAAAAACAACACTGCACATCATCAAAAGAACACCATACCCACAGTGAAGCCTGGTGGTGGCAGCATCATGCTTTGGGGCTGTTTTTCTTCAACTGGAACTGCGGCCTTAGTCAAGGTAGAGGAATTATGAACCATTCCAAATACCAGTCAATATTGGCTCAAAACCTTCAGGCTTCTGCTAGAAAGCTGAACATGAAGAGGAACTTCATTGCAATCTGACAGATTTGGAGTGTTTTTGCAAGGAAGAGTGGGCAAATATTGCCAAGTCAAGATATACTCATACCCAAAAAGACTGAGTGCTGTAATAAAATCAAAAGCTGCTTTAACAAAGTATTAGTGTAAGGGTGTGCACACTTATGCAACCATATTATCTTAGTTTTTTTTTTTTACTTCCCTCCACCTAAAAGATTTCAGTTTGTTATTCAACTGAGTTGTACAGTTTACCATCCATCCAGACTCAGCAGTGCAACCTTCTCTTATAACTAGAGGACGTTCCCCACCAGCGGTCCAGAAGCACCCAGCTCACTGGTACTCCACTCAAAAAAGGCATAAAGATAAACAGCCTCATGGTGCAGTATAAAAAACAGGGATTTATTGAATTAAAATATTAATTTACATTACAATAAATAAGATTTGCAAGCATATCACAAAAAAATCCAAATCCAAGTCCTGGAAGATATGCCACGGTATATTGCGCGATGATGTCACACAGATTCTACCTACGCATTTCATCATAAGGTGGCGTCATCAAGAAACATGAGGCTGTTTATGCTTTATATGAGCGTAGTAACCAAGTGATGGGGAGTGTCATCTGGTTATAAAAGGAGGTTGTCCTGCTGAGCCTTTAATGAGGATGTGGTCTGTGAAGTTTATCCCAAAAAGCGCTGTTTGAGCGCTCAGTTGAAAGCGTGTCAATATATTCTGGTAAGAGACTTAATTTGCTCACTATTAGTGTATTGTGGGTGGATATTGCACAGAAGATTCCTTTCCAGGCACAATTTCCTAATCCTGATCAATGAAATGTGATAGTTGATTTGTTTGAGCACAGATTTGGTTTACATTTTTTGCGTTGTACTTTTATATGTTTATTTTTAAATCATTGGCACACATACTGATCACATACATTATGCTGTCCTCTATTTTTATATGTATAACTAAAAGACAATAACTAAGACGTTTTCACATGGGGCGGACTCTGCCTGTGATCTGCTTGCTCAGCAGGGGATCTGTCTGGAGTTGCGCCACCTCCAGCGCTAGCCCCTTGCCCACTGCTCACTGCTGTCACTTTCACACAGAAGCCTATGTTCTGTGTGCACAGGTGACAAGTTGTTCTTCCACAGGTTGACAGGCTCCTTTCCTGGCAGTGTGCACTTCTCCTGGTGATATGCACACAGCCCTCCCTGCACTGCACTTTTCCCATGACAGCCGAGGATGGAGGGGCTGGAGGATGTGCCAGCCGCTCTAGTGTCCCAGCAGCAGCTCCTCCAAAGCCCGTGTATGCCGCCTATAGAAGCTCAGCAACTGTGAGTTGTAGCTGTCCTCCAGTAACAACCCCTCTCTCCTCTCTATGATACTCTCTAGGTGGAGGAGAGAGGATTTGGGTGAGGACAGCTTTAGCACATTCCTGAGCCTTGCACCCTGTATACTGCACTCTATACATAGCACACTCCTGAGCCTTGCACCCTGTACATTGCACACTCTGAACTCTGCACCCTATACATAGCACACTCCTGAGCCTTGCACCCTATACATAGCACACTCCTGAGCCTTGCACCCTGTACATTGCACACTCTGAACTCTGCACCCTATACATAGCACACTCCTGAGCCTTGCACCCTATACATAGCACACTCCTGAGCCTTGCACCCTGTACACTGCACACTCCGAATTCTGCACCCTATACATAGCACACTCCTGAGCCTTGCACCCTGTACACTGCACACTCCGAATTCTGCACCCTATACATAGCACACTCCAGAGCCTTGCACCCTGTACACTGCACACTCCAAATTCTGCACCCTATACATACTGTAGCACACTCCTGAGCCTTGCACCCTGTACACTGCACACTCTACATAGCACATTCCTGAGCCTTGCAGCCTGTACATTGCACACTCTGAACTCTGCACCCTATACATAGCACACTTTTGAGCCCTGCACCCTGTATGTAGTCCACTCCTGAGCATTGTACACTGTACATAGTGCACTCCTGAACCCTGCACCCTGTACCTAGAGCACTTCTGAGCCTTCCACCCTGTACATACTGCACTCTTGAGCCTTGTGCCCTGTAAATTAGGGCACTCCTGAACCATGTACCCTGTACTGCTGAGCCTTGTATCCTGAACATAGCACACTTTTGAGCATTGCTCCCTGTACATTGCACAATCCTGAACCCTGCACTCTTTACATAGCACACTCCTGAATCCTGCACTCTGTATGTAGTGCACTCCTGAGCCTTGTGCCCTGTACATAGCGCACTCCTGAACCCTGCACATAGCACACTCCTGAGCCTTGCACCCTGTACATAGCACACTTGTGAGTTCCACACCCTGTACATAGCGCACTCCTATACCCTGCACTTTTTATATAGTGTACGTCTGAATCTTGTGCAGAATGCACTTATTGTATTAACCAATGCCTTTATAAGGCCCTCCCATTGTTTGGCAATTTGGCCACATCCACCCTTTGATATAAAGTGAATTGGTGCAGCGCTACCCCAATACTACACTACTCCCACACTGGCTTATCCCAAAAAAATCAGATCAATAAACCAATAAATGATGTAACATACCAATAGACAATAAGTGGGTAAAATAGAATAGAATACACATAAAAACAGTTTGAATCATCCAAAATGGCTCGTACCAAACTTATAAGTGACTAATGTATGCCACCAGTGCAATTCAGTGAATACAACAAACCAATCACTCACAGATCATAAAGTGAACTGATCCATTAGGGGATCCATAGTGAGACAAAAATAGTGAATTGATAATGTAATGATAAAGAAATAAACAAGAATATAAGTGAAAAAGTCCTAATGGGGCTCCAAAAATTATGAACTATAATAATCAACATAAAAGGTGAATCCCTGAAATATGGGATCAATTATCACACTGATAATAATGGTGACCACAAAGGCTATAAATTAGCCAAAAAATAGTGAAAGGTAGTGAAAATAGATCCGTGAATCCCTAAATGTGGGATTAAATATATCACACAGTAGTGACAAGTACAGTGATTAGGAGACAAAAAATTATTAATAAATAAAATCAAACATTATTAACCTCCGTAGTGGTATGATTATGTCAGTATTTATGTGCTCAAAGTGGTACATTGTTTTCAATGGAAATATGTTGTTTTTTTTATTGTAGGCCTGAAGCTATTCTCTGAGAAAAAACCCTGGGTGGACCCTATCAGAACATTCATGTGAAAGGGGTCTTAGGGGTCTATTTGTTAACTTTCACCCAAAATTCATATTAGATTGAAAAGAAAGGATTCCATTAGAAAAGCAGGAGAAACCACCAATAAAAAGACCCCTGAATCTTCAGCTTTGGATGAAATAGAGGCACCATAGAGACTAAAACTGACCATACACTACAAGATTTTCAAGCGAACATTCGTATGACAGTTCTTACTACATTTACTGACTTGATGAACATCATTCAAAAATACTTCAAAAATGTATTTGCTTTTAACCTTCAATTTTGGAGTGGATGGACTTTCCTAAACAAAAGCCACATACACTGTTAGAAATGAGTTCGTTCAAGATACATTTTCTATTCTATTCCTTTGAATTTTCTTGTCACTATGGTCAAAAATGAATGTTGATATGACCCCATTGATTTGAATAAATGTTCTTAAAATAAAAACTTTTGACTGAAATTCTACTAGTGTATGGCCAGCTTAACACCGAAGGAGGAAAATGAATTAAAAGCATTATCTCACTAAGGTGGAGAAAAGGGGTAAATACTCACCATTAGTCTGACAAACAGCTTCTCCCAGTTCCTGTAATGTTGGGATTCAGTGTCTCTGTGCAACTGAGGAGAAAATAAGTGGACAAATCAGAATATCTGAAGTCTGCCTCTCACATTGCCACATGCAAGCGATCAATACGGAACAAAGAATTTCTGATTAAGAGCACATTTGACTTGCTTTGGAAGAGAAAATTCGCTTTGTGAAATCCTATTCACGTGTCTTTGCTTTTTTGTTTTATAAATGCACCTCATTTTGCTATATTGGAAATACAGTATGCTAACCAAAATATGTCCACCATTGCTATACCAACATTGCGATTCAACATAATTTACCATTTAAAAAACTATAACCTTTCCATTTTATTTGCAGTCATCATGAATTTTCTTTAGTTGTTGAACATGCTTTTAGACTTCCTTACAACCAGTGGTGTATTTAGGTTTTGTGCTGCCCTAGGCAACACAAAAATTGGCGCCCCCCCCCCGCAGAGAGAGCCTGACATTGACCAACAACACCCTTGACTCCCACCCGAGAGAGCCTTCCTCTACCACTGCCCCCCATACACCAGCAACCAGCCCCCATGGCGAAAGAGAGAAAGACACTCACCTTCACAGCTCCGGACATCTCCGGGAATGAGAGTCAGGCTGTGCATACACTGTCATGAAACCCGCAACCTCTCTTAGAACCCACCAAGTTCCCATGCTGCGTGTGTCCCTTCTTCCGTCTCTTCTTCTGAGGGGCAGTACTGCCCCCCCTGAAAAATGCTGCCCTAGGCAGATGCCTTGTTTGCCTTGTGATAAATACACCCCTGCTTACAAACAAGGTTAAAGCAATCTGTAGATAAGACTTCCCGGAATACTCACCCTCTTGTAAATAGAATTCTGCTGCTCCTAAAAGTCTATATATAAAACTCAAGAAAAATTAATCTATTGCAGGGAATGTGGCATTCTCACACTTAACACCTCCAACCGTAAGAATGCCAAAAAAAATGTATATGCTGCTCCACGCTAATTTCTATATGCTTATTTATAAAGACAAAATGTAACAATTAAAGTATTATTATTATTATACAGTATTTATATAGCGCCAAAGGGTATGCTCAGCGCTGTACAGTAGCAAGGGGGACATAACATGAGACAAGACAGTAACAAAACAGTACACGAGGGGTTCGAGGGCCCTGCTCTTTCGAGCTTACAATCAAAGTAGTAGAGTTATTAACACAAAAATATGATTTTCCTTATTTTCTCAGTGAAGGCTGGAAAAGGAAAGTAGAACCCCTCACTGGCTAATATAGTAAAATGTCTGCTTTCCATTTACTTTACTTTTTAGAGGATTTACTCCTGGGGCCCAAATGACAGCATACAAAGATCACTCAAAGCATTATATTGTATAATATACCAGTAATTTCTAAATCATAGGTCATTAGAACTACAAGCATGTCTTTATCTTTCCAACTTACCTGACTTTCCAAATGTTGTATCCGTTGAAGAGCCAAAGAGAGGAGCCTCTGGTGCCTGTCAACAATAGACATAAAAATGTAGCTTAAGGCGTAAAGTGGTATTAAAGTAATATTTTTTTCTTAAATCAGATAAAAGGAACAAAATTTGCATGCATTGGGTGATTTTTTATAGCGACTCCACTGTGGAGGGGGAGAAAAGGCTTTTGTGGATTTTCCTCTGTAGGTCTCTCACACAGACTGTGTGTGTGGCATTCTGAGTGGCTGCACATAGATTCAGGGTACAGAGCAGAAGCGCGCATGTAAAGGATTGTCAAAAGTATTGGGACACTTCTTCAAATCATTGGATTCAGGTGTTAAAATCACCTCCATGGCCACAGGTGTATAAAATCAACCACCTAGGCATGCAGACTACTTCTACAAACATTTGTGAAAGAATGGGTCACTCTCAGGAGCTCAGTGAATTCAGGCGTGGTACCGTGATAGGTTGCCACCTGTGCAATAAGTCCATCAGTGAAATCTCCTTGCTACTAAATATTCCACAGTCAACTGTTATTGCAGTGGTAGTGGTATTATAACAAAGTGGAAGCAACTGGGAACAACAGCAACTCGGCCATGAAGCGGTAAGCCATGTAAAATTACATAGCCTGGCTGAAAAAAGACAAAAGTCCATAAAAAAAAAAAGTTATAATCCTATAGCCACAGTTGATCCAGAGGAAGGCAAAAAACCCAGCAAAGCATGATCCAATTTGCTCTTCCAGGGAAAAAAATTCCTTCCTGATCTCCCGAGAAGCAATCGGATATTCCCTGGATCAACTTACAACAAAATAACAGAGTGGGGTCAGCACATGCTGAAGCGCACAATGCGCAGAAGTTGCCAACTGTCTGCAGAGTCAATAGCTAAAGACCTCCAAACTTGGTGTGTCCTTCAGATTAGCACAACAACAGTGCATAGAGAGCTTCATGAAACGGGTTTCCATGGCCAAGCAGCTGCATCCAAGCCTTACATCACCAAGTGCAATGCAAAGTGTCGGATGCAGTGGCGTAAAGCACGCCACCACTGGACTCTAGAGCAGTGGAGACGTGTTCTCTGGAGTAGCGAATCACGCTTCTCTATCTAGCAATCCAATGGACGTGTCTGGGTTTGGCGGTTGCCAGGAGAACGATACTTACCTGTCTGCATTGTGCCAAGTGTAAAGTTTGGTGGAGGGGGGATTATGGTGTGGGGTTGTTTTTAAAGGGTTGGGCTTGGCCCCTTAGTTCCAGTGAAGGGAACTCTTAAGGGGTCAGCATACCAAGACATTTTGGACAATTTCACGCTCCCAACTTTGTGGGAACAGTTTGGGGATGGCCCCTTCCAGTTCCAACATGACTGCACACCAGTGCACAAAGCAAGGTCCATAAAGACATGGAGGAGCGAGTTTGGGGTGGAGGAACTTGAATGGCCTGCACAGAGTCCTGACCTAAACTCGATAGAACACCTTTGGGATGAATTAGAGCGGACACTGCCAACCAGGCCTCCTTGTCAGACATCAGTGCCTGAGCATGTGCGTGTAAAGGCAAGTGACCCAATACTTTTTGCAATATAGTATATACAGGACTCCATAGATCCCGCCAGCTCAGAGTCAACCGGCATCAAGCAGCATGGCCAGAGGACAATTGCAATAACGTGCGATTCCCACTTGTATAATATAAATCAAATCTACTTTCCTTCTAATGTAACAGCTCCATCCAGTTGACCTATAAAGCTGACATATTAAAGAGAAGGTGGTACATTGGTTGTACATAATAAATGCATAGTATATTTTCACGCATGTGAGTAGTATTCATCTGAAATATTACTGTATAGTTCTATAAGAATAAGGCACTATTTTGTTTTATTTTTTTCACATGTATCACTGAGTATTGAGAACGTGGAAAAGAGGTGGAAGTACACAGGACACCTGAGCCGATACACCATTCATGTTGACCATTGGAGGATATACATGTTTTAGGGCATGAACTGACCATACATGAGTATAAGGTAAATATAATCAGGTGAGAGCACAATCTAACTGGGTAATAAATACAAGAAGAAGAAAATCACAGATCACAGAATAAAGACTTTATTATATGGACTGTAACATTAGAAGGAAAGCAGATTTGATTTATATTATACAAGTGGGAATAGAGCTGCACTGTTACTGCAATCATTATCTGAGCACATTTGCTAGGAGAGTGTTAAGCCTCATAACGATAACGATCAGAAAATTGTACAAAAAATAACGCTTTTGAAGCGTTCGTAGGATAACCTGATTGTTAGTACAGTGCACAGCTTTCGTCCAAAATTATTCGAAGGGACAAGCACAAAACGTTTTCTTGTTTGATGCCAGATCTTATGATATTTGTTTAACCAGTACAGTTTTTATCCAAAAATACAATACAAATACAATACAATATGTTACATGACTTTGAATTTTTATTCTGTCAGACAAGAATTCTCATAACTTTAGTAACCTCTTTGTTTTTGATACGGAGGCTAGTATGCAGAAAAAAAAAAAAATGGACGATCATTCATCCAATAGTCTCATCATGTGTACGGGCTTAAGCCCCTAATTCTTGATATGAAGTTTAGCATGCACAAAAAAAAAAAAAGAAGGAAAATCATTGGCCCAATATTCTCATCGTGTGTACGAACTTTAGAGAGCTGGCAGCTGTTTACTAAGACAAAGTAAATAGTGCACAAAGCAGCTCACAAGATACACATATCTGGTTGTCACAGCCAGAGGATAATGAAAAAAACAAGCATTGAGGAGAGATTGAAAATAAAAATCAAATACATGTGAGTTTTGTTATTTTATATCTGATTTAAATGAAAAAAAAATTCTTTAATACTACGGCAATGTTCAGGAGTCTAAAATACTATATGGGATGCGCATGACGACCAGTCTGCTACTCCTCATCATCCTTCAAGTCAGAATGTTAAGTGGGTTGGCTACCAAGCAAAATACAAAGAGATGTTCTTTCAGCCCCCCCCCCCCCCGGTTCTCTAATCTTCAGTCCCACATGATAAAGTTTATGTAATATTTAGCAATGTGGCCTTGCAGGGTTGAGGTTCTGAATTCAACTCCAACAGAAGACTATACAGTATGTTTACATAGTGTTCTATCGTCCCCATAACTTTTTGTTGGTTTCCTCGGAATTCCTTCCACAACCAAAACCAAAACTCTTCCATCCTGGCCCTAAAAGGTGTTTGACTATAGATTGTAAGCTCTTGTGGTCTATGTGCAAATCAGTGTAGAAATTGTTGAAAGTGCATAAAACAGTAAAATATTCATGTAAGTACCTGCACTGGGTCAGTCATACCAAGATCTCCGGTTTTCAAGGCAGGGGACCTTGATGCTCTAGGTCATTGGTTTAAATCCCAATATGGACAATCTGCATAAAATGTTAACGGTTTCCCTTTGCTTGTGCGGGTTTTCTCCCACAAAACTTAGTATGTGAATTATCTTCCTCTTTAAAGTCTGTAAAATATTCCCTGATCCGTCCTGCTGGCCAAATGAGGGGAGTCTATTGGTCCCTCATCCATGCTAAGCAATGTGGAAGCAGGAGTATCCTCTGCCAGCTATTGTTGACAGCCAGCAGAATACTGAAAAGTGGCTTCCTATGAATGGATGCAGCCACTGTTCAGCTGAATTTTTCTGTCTGGCTTCTTCGACTTTCAGATTGAAGGACGTTGGGTGGGAGAGTGCCGAAAGGCTCATTCGCAGCTCAAATTTTGTCTGGTTCCTTATCAAATGACCGACATTAGCTCCAGGTATGGCCAGCTTAACTGACACATTTTGCATAAGAGAGTGGTTGTGACACTATAATGTGAGCTTCTTCAGGGAAGGGATGAAGTGAATGCTTACAAAAAACTACTAGGTATCCTTTTACACATAAGAAACGTACAAACATTTCAGGAGATAATGCAGTCTCATGAAAGTACAAAGACTATGAGGGGAATTTATCAACATTGAAGCAGACATAATCTGGAGCATCCATGCATGGCAACCAATGAGCTGCTACCTTTCATTTTCAAACTGAAGAAGCTGAAGATAGAAAGTGTTTGGTTGGCATGCAGAGCTGCTCCGGTTTCAATTCCCCCATATGTGAAAATTGCGAAAAATCTATAACAACCAATCAAAAACAACCTAAACTAATCTGACTACAGACATCAGAGATGTTACGGGTTGTCAAAAAATACGCTTTTCACACAGCCAGTGCAACTTGTGTTACCAAAATCTTTTTTTGTATAATAATACACAGAGTAGATACATAATAGCACATTCATCTCATATCACTCTGATAACCTGCGTATACAGAACTGGAGCAAACATAGTCACAGCCATTCAGGGGCGGACTGACTATTTGGAAACTCGGGCACTGCCCGGGGTCAGTAGGGGGCCCCATGAGATGCCCCTGGTACCTTTTTCATAGGCTTTTTTGAGTTTGGGCAAGGACACAGGGGCCCCATGATCCCCTATTGCCCAGGGGCCCCATGAGTTGTCAGTCCACCCCTGCAGCCACTAGGATTCTACACGATCGTAAGTAATACTGCCTGTGGATACTTTTCTCATTCAAACTATCCAAACCTCTGTTGCCCCCAATCCTCACACCTTTCATGTTCTTCTTGTAGCTGCTTGAGGATCATTTGTTTCTGTTCCCACTGAGGCCCAAACACACGGACCAGACGTACAAGTTCTGTGCTGGGGACGTACAGATCTGTCAAGCTTAAGAAAATAATGGAACATTATTATACCATAAGACTCATTTTGTGAGAAGTAGTATGCATTACGGGAGATTTTTTTTTTCTAGAGAAAGGTACATTGTGACAAGCAATAGTTGTTATTCGGAGCGGACTTTCTTTAGATCAGAGATGGTCAATTTAATTATTTACTTGATGTAGAGGGCCACAAGTCCAGCTCCTGACATCACCAAATGGCTGCACAGACCATGT
This sequence comes from Staurois parvus, assembly GCF_062004578.1. Lineage (NCBI taxonomy): Eukaryota > Metazoa > Chordata > Amphibia > Anura > Ranidae > Staurois > Staurois parvus. The sequence continues at coordinate 8,092,724 of NW_028318614.1, forward strand.
TAGAGACTGCAAACAGGCAGAAGGAGATGGCCAAAGACTACAGCCATGCTACAAGAGATGGTCAGAGACTGCAAACATGATATAGGAACTGTTAGACTAGCAAAGCCATTCCCAACCGGGGAGCTGGACACCCTGGGGTGCCACTTAAGGTTGTCAGGGGTGCTGCGGCATCCTGGTAGAGAAAGGCATGTGGATCACACTCCATGAACTCTCCTAACCGTACAGCGGCACAGCAGGAGCAGAAGGGAAGAGTGAAAGCACCGCGTGTATGCTGAGCTCTGCAGCTCCCCCTATAGTGCAGTACCTGGCAGTGCCAGTGCAGGTATAGTAGGGACTTTTTTTAACCACTTGCCTACCAGGCACTTATACCCCCTTCCTTACCAGGCCAATTTTCAGCTTTCAGCGCTGCCGCACTTTGATTGACAATTGCGCGGTCATGCAACATTGTACCCATATGAAATTTTGATCATTTTTTTCTCACAAATAGAGCTTTCTTTTGGTGGTATTTAATCGCCACTGGGCGCTTTACTTTTTGCGCTATAAATAAAAAAAGTGCAAAAAATTTGAAAAAAAAAAAAGTTTGTTTCTTTTATAAAATTTTTCAAACAGGTATTTTTTCTCCTTCACTGATGTGCGTTGATGAGGCAGCACTGATGGGCACTGATAGGCGGCACTGATGGGCACTGATAGGCAGCACTAAAGGGCACTGATAGGCAGCACTAATGAGGTGGCATGGATAGGCGGCACTGATAGACAGCACTAATTAGGGGTCATGGACAGGCGGCACTAATACGCAGCACTGATAGGCGGCACTGATAGGTGACACTGATGATGGGCACTGATAGATGGCACTGACTGGCATCACTGCTGGGCACTGACTGGCGGCACTGACTGGCAGCACTGCTGGGCTGCACTGGTGGGTGGCACTGGTGGGCAGCACTGGTGGGTGGGCACAGGTGGGTGGCACTGGTGGGCGGGCACAGGTGGGTGGCACTGCTGGGCACAGGTAGGTGGCACTGCAGATTGGCACAGGTGGGTGCACTGCTGGGCACAGGTGGGTGCACTGCTGGGCACGGGTGGGCGGAGCTAGTGGGCGCACTGCTGGGCGGAACTTGCGGGTGGCACTGCTGGGCACCGATCATCAGGGCACTGATCATCAGTGCCCTGATGATCGGTGCCGATCCCCGCTCTGACAACTGCCGGTTCTCGGCAGTACTTTCCTCACGATCTGACAGCGTGAGGAAAGTGCAGCCGAGAACCGGCACTTGCATTTCCCTCTGATCAGCGTGTCATTGGACACCGCTGATCACGTGGTAAAAGGCCGCTGTGATTGGCCTTTTACCACATCACGTGATCAGCTGTGTCCGTAGGACACAGCGATCACGGAGATCGCCGGGTGCGCGCCCCCTGGGGCGCGCAGGAGAGCGCATTCTAGGAGGACGTCATATGACGTCCACCCAGAACTGGCCGGCCGCAGTGAAGCCGTCATTCGGCTATCTGCGGTCGGCAGCTGGTTAAAGTCTATATTTGTGTATATTTATGCATATATATGTGTGTGTGTATGTACAGTATATATATGTGTATGTACAGTATATATATATATATATATATATATATATATATATATATATATATATATATATGTGTGTGTACAGTATTTATATATATATACATATGTATGTATGTATGTATGTGTTTATATGTGTGTTTGCATGTGTGCGTGTGTGTTTATATGTATGTGTATGTACACTATTTGAATCCTGACATGTAATCCTGTACAATCAGAACTGCTTTTTAGGGGTCATATATAATAGCTGCAAGGATTGCCGCTCCTCTGAAAAGCAATCTATGCTTGGATTGCTTTTCAGAGGCATTTGACAGGCTGTGGGAAGGCATTATGTCGTCTCCTGTCTCAATGCCTGTTTTAATCCCCTTTTTTTCAAATCGCTCAGCACCAAAAAACCCCCACATTTATCAATGTGTGGGGGTACCATTACGAATTAATGTCACCCCTGCGTATCTGCTAAAGGGCAGCACGTTTGTTTGTGTATCAGGAATGTGTATGATTTTGCACAAATTCCCCAACATGCAGTAATGTGAAGCAAGTCTTAGACTGGAGTGACCCAAGACTAAAATTACTTTTCAATGGTTCCCTGAATGGATAAAGGTTGGGAAACACTGGACTAGGGTCATATTTCAGGAGAATGAAAAAAACTGACCTAAAACTGGCCATAGATGGATTGAATTTGTCCAGTATAGCAGAGGCCAGCTGAATTTTGATCCATGTATGGCCATCTCTGTTCAATAGAATTCGATCATTAGATTGACTTCTATCAAAAAAGAATATTGGAAAATTTTTGTCAATCAGAGACTGTGGTCAATCGGCAGCAGCCGCTGATCAGTGTATTCTAACAGCAGAGGAGTCCTACTGTCAGAATACAATGTCCCAGTCAGGGGCAGACTGACAACTCATGGGGCCCCCGGGCAATAGGGGATCATGGGGCCCCTGTATCCTTGCCAAACTCAAAAAAGCCTATGAAAAAGGTACCAGGGGCATCTCATGGGGCCCCCTACTGACCCCGGGCCCTCGGGCAGTGCCTGAGTTTCCAAATGGTCAGTCCGCCCCTGGTCCCAGTATTCCTCTGTCCACCTTGATTATATGGCTGGAGGAATCTATGTGTTTCTTTTTTTGATCAGCCAATGTGTTATCTATGGCCACCTTTACATTAGGCTAATAGAGATCTCTGCTACTGCAGCTCCTTTACAAAGCAATGCTTCTACATTTGTGCTCCATACAGCCCCCTTAAAAATTACTTGAGCCATATTTAGATTTCCCCCAGCATTATAAAAGATGATCAGAAGACAAAAAAAAAAAAAAAACATGGAAAAGGGTTAGACGGCACAGTTAAAAGTAAAATATACAAACAAAAAAAAGAAAACAAAAAAATTAATCTACTAGAACCCATGCTATAAAATATTTTATTCACATGGTTTTAAGCATGCAAAACCTAAGAACATCTCTTTTTTGCACCCTTTTTGGTTTGCTAAATATTATTATTATACAGTATTTATATAGCGCCAAAGGGTATGCTCAGCGCTGTACAGTAGCAAGGGGGACAGAACATGAGACAAGACAGTAACAATACAATACACGAGGGGTTCGAGGGCCCTGCTCTTTCGAGCTTACAATCTAGGAGGGAGGGGAAGGTGGTACAGGAGGAAATGGCTGTGGGGGATGGAGTGGAGGAGGTTAGTTGTTAGGTAAGGTCAGGTGTTAGGTGAGGTTGGGATAGGCTTCCCTGAAGAGGAGGGTTTTCAGGGTGCGCCTGAAGGTGAGGAGGGTAGGTGACAGTCTGATGGATTGGAGTAGGGAGTTCCAGAGGATGGGGGAAGTCCTAGAGAAGTCCTGCAATCGGGCGTGGGAGGAGGAGACCAGGGAGCTAGAGAGTAGGAGGTCCTGTGAGGAGTGGAGGGCACGGGTAGGGTAGTATTTGGGTATCAGGTCGGATATGTAGTTTGGGGTGGCATTGTGAATGGCTTTGTAGGTCAGAGTTAGCAGTTTGAACTTGATGCGTTGGGCAATCGGGAGCCAATGAAGGGATTGGCAGAGGGGGGAGGCAGATGTGGAGCGGTTGGTGAGGTGGATGAGTCAATCGTTGAGTTTAGGATCGACTGAAGTATACAAATGAAAGTGTTTTGTGCATTGAGTGCAAATATATACCTGTTGACACAGAACTCCCTCCATGTTATGGAGAAGACAGGAGGGTCTTGTGTTCAGTACTCCTAATACACTCCCTGACCTAGGGCGACAACACTGCTCCACCATACATACAGTACAGTGATTGAGTGCTGTTGCCCTAGAACAGGCAGCGTGTTACTGACAGAATCACTAGGTGAAAATAAAAGTTAAAAAAGACTGAAAAAATAAAAACCCAGACAACTACCATACTAGTAAGTTGCAATATAATACATTTTTGCCCTTTGACCAACAAGGATCACTATATATTCCTACCCCAGGCCTCAGAGTAGCTGCATGTACTTCTATGTATTTTTGTGATGCCATAGGTACCTTCTAAATAGCCTCGATGTGGACAGTGACATCTGGGCTTGAACACAGCTTGGCACATTGTGTAGAATTAACTCATCTTTTACATCTAGGACCTGGTGATAAGAAAAAGAATTTTATGTTCTCAAATGTGCAATAAAATTCTATAGTCAAACAAACAAGGCACAAAAGTACTCATCTTTTGAAGGCAACCTACTACAGAGTATTGGAAATAAATGATCAATATTTTTTTATAAACTTAAAAATATACCAAATGTATAAAAATAATCTCCATGTATATTCGCAAAGCAAGCTCCAAACACAAACGCCGGATTTTGGATATCGCATAGTACGAATTATGACATGATGGGGTACAAATCCAGTGGTATCCCCCACAGCTGATTTTCACCCCACAACCATTTTCTCTTGATTGTTTTTTTATTCATCTTGGGAAATCCAATGCGTATTGAAATGGTTTCCACACTATTTTCTTCAGGGATGAGATACCACTCTGGAATATAGACAGTAGTTTACAATTTCGTTTATGGATTGTCGACCTTTCATGAAGTCGACAGATTACATATTTGACATTAAAAGAAAAACTACACTTACATTGCCATATTTTGTTGTTGTTCATTCAAGAAGGATGTCTCATCATGCAGAGGGAATGTAATTCCCCACTACCAGGGCCACAATAATGGTGTCGTTTTTGTTTTATTGTCAAATATGTAATCTGTTGACCTCATGAAATGTCAATAATCCATGAACTAGATTGTAAACTACTGTGTATATTCCAGAGTGTTCCACCCCTGAAGAAGATAGTGTGTTGAAACAACTTTGCTAGGTTTCCCTAGCTCAGTGGTGGGCAACCTTTTTTTTCAACTGAGCCAAATCTCGCCAAAACCACGATTAAAATTTATTTTGAGAGCCACATTTTTAAAACTGAAAATACATCCCCCATATAGTAATTCATCCCCCATAGTAATTCATCCCCCCTATAGTAATTCATCCCCCCTATAGTAATTCATCCCCCATATAGTAATTCATCCCCCATAGTAATTCATCCCCCCTATAGTAATTCATCCCCCATATAGTAATTCATCCCCCATATAGTAATTCATCCCCCATATAGTAATTCATCCCCCCTATAGTAAGTCATCCCCCCTATAGTAATTCATCCCCCCTATAGTAATTCATTCCCATATTGTGTCAATTCACTTACCTGTACTCCGCGCGTTCCTCTCGCCGTGTTCCCGCGCAGTTCTGGTCTTCAGGGCGGACTGTGAGAGGAGAGGAGTTCGTCACGCTGCCCCGCCTACATCCTGACAGCCAATGTTTGCCACGCTCCGCGGGCCGGATTATAAGGTCCGCCGGGCCGTAGTTTGCCCATTGCTAGGCTAGCTGCAGAGTCCTGACTTTTGGGGCGGCCGCCCGAGAGGAGGGAGGGGAGCGAGCGCCCGGCACACAGAAGAGCTGCATTAACCTCCCTAGCGGTATGATTCCTTCCGATTTTTTGTGCTGAAAGCGGTACCATTTTTTCGCATGGAAATAGTTTTTTATTGTAGGCTGTAATTTTTAGGAAAATTTCCCCACAAATCATTATCACTCAATTCTGCAAGTGGTTCTGATTTACTATCGCTGTTAAAACTGCTTTTGACCTAAAGGGACGCTTTTTGGACGCCATGGACTTTTCTAAGTTTCCAGGCAGAAAGAACAGACAAAATGCAGGCAGGGCACAGGACAAAGCACTAGGGACAATATGTATGTGAAATGGGATGAAACAGCAATGTTTTACTATTGAAAAAAAAAAAAAAAGACATTTTTTAAATTTTTTAAATTTCCCGCCGCCGGCGGCGCCCGTACGTCCCGACGTCACGGGGACCGGAACACAGAAGCCGGATGCCGGCATCGGCCGGAGGAGATGGCCGGGGACGCTGCAGGGGACACATCGCGGGAACAAAGGACAAGGTAAGTGCTGCAGGGACCCCCAGAGCAGCGCCGCATGGTAAGCCTGAGTGTAGCTCGTGGTATAGAAAATCTACCACGAGCTACACTCGGGAAAACCGCCAGGGAGGTTAAAAGAGCCGCGGCTTGCCGACCACTGAGCTACGGCAACCCTATTGCCTGTCACCTGGTGGGCAGTGTGCTCCGGAGCCGCAGCAAAGGTGAAAAAGAGCCGCATGCGGCTCTGGAGCCGCGGGTTGCCGACACCCGCCCTAGCTGAATGCAGCTGGTTACATAGTTAGTCTGGCTGAAAAAAGACAAAAGTCCATCCAGTTCAACAATTAAAAAAAAAAAGTTATAATCCTATACCCACAGTTGATGCAGAGGTAGGCAAAAACCCAGCAAAGCATGTTTCAATTTGCTCCTGCAGGGAAAAAAAATTCCTTCCTGATCCCCTGAGAGGCAATCGGTTATTCCCTGGATCAACTTTACCTATAAATGTTAGTATCCAGTTATATTCTGTGTATCCAAGAAAGAATACAGACCTGTTTTTTTTTTTTTTTTTTAAGTAATCCACTGAGCTGGCAAGAACCAACTCTTGAGGGAGTCTATTCCACATTTTCACAGCTCTCACTGTGAAGAAACCTTTCCGTGTTTGGAGATTTCCTTTTTTTTTCCTCCAGAAGTAAAGAGTGCCCTCTTGTCCTCTGGTGCCGTTGTGCATGGTAGCTGAAGCTGGAAGCTGATTGGTTTCTATGCAGAGCTACACCTGATTTTACACTCTTCACTTTTAACCCCCCTGGCGGTATTCCCGAGCAGGGGCAGACTGACCATTCGGGTGCTCGGGCACTGCCTGAGAGCCCAGGGTCAGTAGGGGGCCCCATGAGATGCCCCTGGTACCTTTCATAGGCTTTTTTGGGTGTGAGTTTAGTGTGGGCGAGGACACAGGGGCCCCATGATCCCCTATTGCTCTGGGGCCTCATGAGTTGTCAGTCCACTCCTGTTCCCGAGTGTAGCTCGGGGTTAACTTTCAGTACCAGAAGCAGTAACCCTGAGCTACACTTGGGATTACCCTGCAGCGTTGCTCGGGGATCCCTCCTGCACTTACCTTGTCCTTCGCTCCCGCGATGTCCCCCCTGCAGCATCCCCGGCCATGTCCTTCGGCCGATGCCAGCATCTGTCTTCTGGGTTCCGTTCCCTGCGAGCGTTGGGACGTATGGGGGATGGAACCAGCGGGAAATTCAAAAATGTAAAAATTTTACATTCCCTCAATACACTAAAATCTGATAGTATTACATTACTGTATCAAACCATTTCACATACATTTTGTCCCGAGTGCTTTGTCCTGTGCCCTGCCTGCATTTTGACTGTTCTTTCTGCCTTGAAACTGAGAAATGTCCATGGTGTCCAAAAAGCGTCCCTTTAGGTCAAAAGCGGTTTTAGACCAACTAGAGAACAGCGATAGTAAATCAGAACCACTTGCAGAATTGAGTGATAATGATTCGTGGGGAAATTCGTCATCAGACACTGAAAACGATTCTGCGACTTTGCTCAGTGATGTGCGAACTTGGCGCTATATTTCAAATTTCAGTGTTTTTGGTTTGATTACATTATTGAATTACATTTATTATTATATTATTATTTATTCTATTATAATTTATGATTTCAAGTTTCAAATTCTATCATACCCGGGATGTTTACTAGACTCTTGTTCCGACAGATTTCAGTGAGTTATTCCTAAAAATTACAGGCCTACAATAAAAAAACGACATATTTCCATGCAAAAAATGTACCGCTTTGAGCACAGAAATACTTACAATAATCAGACCGCTAGGGAGGTTAATAAGTAACCCCCCCACCCATGTCTTTTTTCCTCACCTCTGATACACTGGTCTGTAAAAGGCACATAGCTGACAGCATTCGTTCACAAAGACTTTCAAACACCATTACATGCTCCTGGAAGACAAGAGGGTCCTTGTTACAATGCGCATTATCTGTGTAAGGCCCATGTTATGGACAGTGACTGACAACTCACTTTGTTTTCTGATTTTGCAGGAAGATCATCATTGACTGGCTGTTTATCACCTTAAAATAAAAATATACAGAGAACAATAAGATACAGAGACTTAGATGACAGTTCCATATAGTGACATCATTCTTACGCACTCTAGAAATAGTTTTCAATGGAACGGAGGATTGTGACTGCATTTCAAATGTGAGCTATGGCCATAGATTATGTAATTTTCTTTCCTTCAACTACAGGTTGAAGGAAAGAAAATTTCCTGAAACCCCCCATTAGTGTTGATGGGGGAATCCCTCCTGCTGTGCTATAATATCCTGGCAGCGTTAGGCTTCCCCGCCGTCAGAATACAGTGATTACTGCTGGTGGCTGTAGCTGCCGACAGTGATTCTATGAAAATAAAAAAAAACACAGGATGGTTGTAGTGAAATCAAACTATTCATTGACTTCATTACAACCAGCCTGCCCATAGATGGGTCGAAATTCAAACATACAAATTTGAATCTCTCTATAGCCGGTTTAAATGTACTTTGCAACTCTTGCCTACAGGTGAGCTTATAATAAAGCTTATCTGTAGGAAAAATGTATTTTATTTATTTCAGGTACTTGTATAGCGCCATCAATGTACGCAGCGCTTTTAGATATATATTGTACATTCACATCAGTCCCTAACCCTCAAGGAGCGTACAATCTAAGGTCCCTAACTCACATTAATACATACACATATTAGGGACAATTTAGACAGGAGCCAATTAACCTACCAGCATGTCTTTGGAGTGTGGGACGAAACCGGAGTACCTGGAGGAAACCCACGCAGGCACAGGGAGAACATGCAAACTCCAGGCAGGTGGTGCCATGGTTGGGATTCAAACCAACGACCCTAGTACTGCCAGGTGGAAGTGCTAACCATTTAGCCACTGTGCTGCCCCATATCTCCAAAATGTGTACCATTCAGGAGATATTCCAGGGAGCAGCAGGTGGTGACGTCACCGTCACATGCGTCCTGAAGGAACAGCATACCTGTGCCATTGCTTTAGAGCTCTGTACCGTGCCCAGGGCTCCCACGCGCATGCATGGGACTGACTCAATTGCAGCACAGCTAATGAAACAGCCGGAGCCCGCGAACCCCGACGAAGACTAGGTGAAGATGGAATCCCTGTCAGTGGTGACAGTGCGCTGCTGGAGGGATCTGTTCTAAAGATACGTTTGGCATAATGTGGTGGTATGCAGTGCATACTAGCATATTACGGCTTAAACCTGCAGGATGGACCCTTTTTTTTTGGTTACCTTTACTGCCACTTAAAGTTAAAGTGTTACTAAACCCACAACAGTAAAATCAGTCTGTATATGCAGTAAAGAATGCTTGTTATACTCACTGTGGAACCTAAGGGGTTAATCCTTTGCATGGAGTAAAAAGGCCATTTGATCCCTTCTTCTCTGTTCCTCCTCTTGTTCAAATGTCCACCTCTTATCTCCTGATAAGACAGACTAAACCCGTAGCCCTTCTGCGCATGCTCAGTTTAGTGCGTATTGCTGGAGACGGTTTTTTTTTTTCTTGGGAGAGTGCATGTGATCAGCACAGGGCCAATCAGCACTGTCCAGACAGAGGTCAGGGGTTCTGCGTTCTCCTAGACCTGAAAGAAAACTCCTCCTACAAGCTTTAACCGGTGCTCTGCTGAACACTGATAGAAGTCACAAGACTGCTCTAACTGCTGATGAGAAAAGGTATTTAGCAGTTTATATTTACTAAAATAATTACATTTTCCATATTCTGTGTACTGTGGGAGATCAGATATAGTGAATGCAGGGTCCTGGGTTTAGTAACACTTTGATAGTGAAGGTCAGGGGGATCAGGGTCTCTATCCCGCTAAAAATATTTGCATAGTTATGAGAAATATGTACCTGTAAGGAAACATGCTAAATAATTTACTGACCTAAACTTTGTGTTTCATGCATGCTGCTTAGGCAAGGATGACATCATTCTTTTTCTGACGAGATCCTGGGAACAATGGGGATCCCAAAACTTGCAAAAAGATGCTCATGTGCTGGGCTGGAGTGCCCTTTGGGGTACACATCATAGCTCAGGAATCTCGAATAAAGGATAGTGATGCCACTCCCAGCAGGACAAGGGCTGGGGATTTATTCTTTTTCCCCTAAAACATATGTATTTCCTCTATTATTAGGACTTATTCAGATGAGTCCTAACCAGCAACAATCTGCAATTCTCGCCAGCAGGGAAACCACCATGAACACATGTGTGAACAGCAGCATGACCAGATTTGTACCCTCTATTCATACAAGCAGTTACATACATACAGGATTTCTGCCAGCCCTGGATGCTGACAATTTGGAGGAGATTTACTAAAGCTGGAGCACTCACAATCTGGTGCAGCTGTGCATGGGAGCCAATCAGCTTCTAACTTCAGCTTGTTCAATTAGGCTGTGGCAATAAAACCTGGAGGCTGATTGGTCTGCAGCAGATTTTGCACCATGCAGTTTTAGGAAATAAACCCCCTTTGTGTGTAGGGCTGATGGTTCTGGACGCAGCTAATCATCCAGTTTGTATGTAGCCAAAGTGCTGCGACATGCGGACAAGATTAGCTGCATCTGAATGAGTTCTTATGCAGCCATGTTCACAAGGGGGGGGGGGGGGGGGGATGTGATCTCATCAGTGCACTTTACTACCAGGTCCACTTTATTCCTAACTTAAAAATTTAAAAAAGAATTTGGATTTAGAAATACTTTAATATTTATCTTTCAGAAGTCACATTTGCAGTCAGGAGTTACACTTTTACCCCACGCATTAACATGACCCCCTGTGAAAAGCTTAGATTTATAAAAGTCTGCAGTCAATAAATCCCCACAATTCTTCATACCTTCACCCTGTGGGGCAGTCTCTTTCTCTTCAGCGCCTTTAGGAGCTTCTTGCACACTTTTGTGCACTTTTACCTTTTTGCTAGCACCCTTCATATTGCTACTGTTGGTGACACATGTATTGTGTGGACAGAGTCATTACTGGGCAACAAACCTGTTTCTAAGGGACACCGGGAGGTGCGCTGCTGCCCTCTGCTGTTCAGAGTCCAAATTGCATTTCTAAAGCAATGTTTCCTATTGGGGAACGCCACATGCTGCCTGTTCATTTACTTTAGTGAACTGGAACTTCACTCTACCTAGGTAAAACTAAACTCCATTTCTCTAATAATTGTCCCTGTAGAAGAACAAAAAAAATACACACTTGCCAGAAAATCCTAGTCCTTGGAGGCCAGTGCTGTCTGGCAGCCGAAGATCTCCTTACAGCGCTCTGATTTCATGTGCAATACTCGTACCTCTGAAACAAACATGGACCTGACTTTAAAAACCAAACCCAAGCCGAATGTGGATTTGCTGAATTAGGGACCCTCTCAGATACACGCTTTGCTTAAGAGGTAGGAGTGATTGCACATGAAATCCTAGTTCGTGGAGGCCAGTGCTGTCTTGAGGCCGAAGATCTCCTTGCAGCGCTCTGATTTCATGTGCAATACTTCTCCTCTCACTAAAACACTGACTTCTGGGATATGTGACCTGAAAATCCCAGGTGGCAGCAGGTGGCTTATCCCTAAACCATCCTCACCTTGGCGAGAAATCAAGAAGTGGCGGGCTGCACCATTACCTAAAGGAAAAAAGGGCACTTACTTCTCCAAAGCTATATAATCTGTGATTGGATAAGAGGGAGGAAGCAGAAGAAAAATATTTCCAGAGTAATTTACAATCTCAGTTGCACTGAGGCAAAGGAGAGATACTTTGATTGATGCAGCCACTAGTTAGAAAATCTAAGTCCTCATGCCCACTGGACGTTTTATCTCCCAGAAGTCTTCCGCCTGGCAGCAGCATTTTTGTAAAAAAAAAAAATGTTTGACGCTTATAAAAGTGTGTAATGCATTTACCCGCGTCAAGCGTTTGGGGATTAATTCATTTAACTGGCCAGAATAATTTATGCTGGCCATTGACATGAATTAATGCGATAGCACTAAATGCATTTAGACACGTTTAGATGTGTCAAGAGTTTTTTGCCTAAACTCTGCTGCCCCTGGATGTACTGTCAATGGGGGTTTTTCCTTCTTCTAAACTCTCCTGCCACTAAATTCCTCTAAAAGTGATTGTGTACATAGACACATAGGCTAACATGGAGGAGAGCTTAGAGGCAGAGGAAAAAAAAGCCAGATGTCCCTAGGAGCAGCTGGAAAAATGCCCAGTTTGCATGAGGCCTACAAAATATAGCAGGACCCTTTGAAATGTTTGCTGAAATAATAGTTGTACTTGCCACAAAATCCTTTTCTTGGTGTCAGTTGTGGGACACAGAAATTCCTCACACTGCTGCTTACAGGAGGCTTGGACACTACAGACAAAACTAAACTGTAGGCCAGCCCAGGATACGTCGTCCTACTACCAGTATTTTGTAGAAAATCCATACCAACTGCATGATCATAAACACAGAAGGGTGGAACCTTTGTCCATCAATGGACTCCCAAAAAATTATTTTACAATAACTATAAAAAAACCTATTTTCTTTCTTCTCTTTTGAGGGACACAGAAAGGGGTTGATTTACTAAAGGCAAGTAGACTATGCACTCTGCAAGAGCAGTTTGTTCTAGAGCAGGGGTGTCAAACTGGCGGCCCTCCAAAACTACAAGTCCCATGACGTCTGTGCCTTTTGGAGTCATGCTTGTAACGGTTCATCTTGCAATGCCTCATGGGACTTGTAATTCAACAACAGCTGGAGGGCCGCCAGTTTGACTCCCGTGCTCTAGAGCTTAGTAAATTAAGAAGCTCTGCTGATTTCCATCACCCAATCACAGGCAAGCAAAAATGCAGGTTTTTTTTTTTTTTAATTTTCCTTGCATGTGATTGGATATTGTTTGCAAAGAGAAGCTTCATCTCATTTACTAAGCTCTAGAGCAACTACAGTTGCAAAGTGCACAGTCTATTTGCCTTTAGTAAATCAACCCCAAAGTCTTTCACCTTCAGCACATCCAAAAGTAGTCCAACCGAAGGGTAAGTAACACAGTAAACAAAAAACTAACAGGCCCAATAAAACAACAGAAAACTGAGAGGACAGCTTGCGTTCAAAGACCTGCATGAAGGACAATAGGTTGAAAGCTGGCATCAAGTGAGACTGCAACATCCAAGTGACAGCTTTGCAAATCTAGGCTTGAGAGTCTAAGACGCGCACTCAGATTTAGTGGAGTTAGCCCTGACAGGAAAGGGGAGACCCTTATCCTTGGAGACCATAAGCTTTGCCCTGACGAAGCCTGTGCATTTTTGTAGGTGAAACATGTTGATGTAATGCCTTTACATCTTACCATCCGGACAGACTTGCATCCTTGAGTGCAGCTAACAAGCAGGGACTCGCACTGCAGCTGAGCCAGTCTATGGGGCTGAAGATAAAGGGAGGATTGGGAGATCTATGGAGCGACCACTTCAGAGGAACTGTAAGCCACTATACTCATATTACAGCACTCTATGCCCCACACACTGTTAATGTAACCATGTGCTTGCTGGACAATAGCAGTGTAAAATACCAGCCCACCTGGCTACTAACCTAGGAGAATCAACTTTATGACCAGGCCGACTCATTGCATTTTTTTTGCACTACCTCTTGGATACTGGAATACCCTTATTTAAGGGATTGAATATATTCTCAGTTTGGAATAATCTTGACACACGCTGTCCAGAAACACATCCCGCTTGCTACATATTAATTAGCCACTTAATACTTATGCCTGCTAACCTGTAGTGTATTTAGATTTTGTGCTGCCCTAGGCAACACAAAAATGTTGCGCCCCCCCCCCCCCCAATGAGAGCGTTAATAAGTGTGTGTATGTATATATGATTCACTTTCTCTCTCCCTTCCCTCTATCTCTCCTCCCTCTCCCCCCCTCTCCTTCTCAGATCGTAGGGGACTGCACACACACAGTATGATTACTATCCCCCCCCCTCCCATACACACCTCCTCCAAAGGCTGATCTCTGGGCAGCAGGAAGGGGAGGAGTTGTGTGCAGTCCCATACGTTTTGTCGGTGTATAATGTGCTGGATGGATGACAGGAGGGAGATCCCACAGAACACAACACAGCTCACCTCCTCCAGGCTCTTTCATCTCCGCCACTTTTCTTCCCTCTGCTCCAAGTTGTCCCCTGGTCCTGGCTCGTCAGCTGCTGGAAGGAGAGATACACAAACATCGTTCTGTAACTGCCATCCCCTATGCCCCACATCGATCCTCCTCCTGTCTGGGCCACTGCAAGAGTACCGGTGGTACCCCTCTGAGGGCGGCCCTGCATGGCTCTGTCCGCTGCTGCTCAAACGGTCCCTTCTTCTGGGGGGCAGTGCCGCCCCCCCCCCCTAAAAATTGCCGCCCTAGGCAAAAGTCTTGTTTGCCTCACGGTAGATATGCCCCTGCTGCTAACTGCTTTATGCATAACAGGTAAAGCTGCTAGCTAATTAGCTTGTACTGTCTGTCTGCAATATGCTCCTTCATTATTCTTGGAGTGGACGATACTAGTCCACCTAGCTATTGTGACAATTACCATAACTTTGTGGCTTCATTTATCCAACATCTCATCCTGAATACCGGAAGACCCCCATTAAGGGAATTAAATTTAGTTTCAGTCTGGAACACTTTGCTTTAAGTGACATGGTCATCCACTGATACATATTGCTTATTTGATTCCAATTTTTTGCCTAATAGAGTAAGTCCCCTACTTGCGAACATTCAAAGATGCAAACGTGTTTGCATATGCATTTGTGTAAAGCTGGGTACACACACTCATTTCTTTTTTTGTTCAACCCAGCAGGCTGAACGAAAAAAAAACTAACAGATTGCCATACTAACACAAGCAATGTTGGTGCGGTGATCACTGTGCCTTTGTTTTCTGACAAGGGAGACTTCTTCCTCCAGAACACAATGATCAGCACTCGCAGCCATTGTCTGCAAGCAATGATCTTTGTTGGACGTACAAACAAGCTCCCAGGAGGGCAGCCTGATCCAAGATACACCTTGACAAGGGAGAGAGAAACCAGAGATTTTTGAAAAGAATGGACAAAGCTGAAACCTGTCCTTTCAGAGTCATCTTCACGTAGTCTATGTATGTACCAGGTTCTTCTGGGGAAGTATGGTGCAATGAGAGTCTTGCACTATTTTGTGGAGCAGTTGAGGCAAATAGGGATAGATTATCCTGAATTGAGACTAGAGGACTATCAAAGCAGCCAGTGCCAGTGCTAGAAGATCCTTAGTCGTGAGCATATTGATACTAGCAACCAAGCATGAAGCCGTAACATCAAGTGCAAGGGAGGGGTGGTAAATCTACTGTGGTCCTCTTTAACATCACATACAGCTCCTCTTTGTTTTCATCTGCCTATATCTTCTAGGGTGGGCAGATCAGGATCCAAGTCAGGTAGAGAAAGTGGAAATGGGAAAGAACCCTGGTGTTGTTTTCAGCCCTGGACAGTGATGGCTGTATTAAAGACATTAGTTGTCTGAGGAACTCTGACGCAGTTGCATAAATGTCTGCCTTAGGTAGGATGGTAGCTGCATGCCTGAGATAGAGCTAGAATAAGATTCAGAGACCAGTGTTAAAATCAAGTCCTGCTCCAGAGCAAGGAAAGACTCATCTCTATGAGACTGAGTGTTATGTGGGTCTTCAGCAAAGCAAACGTTTGCCTGAATATTTTGCCATGGCTTTCTTTAGTGTGGTTTCCACCATGGCTATGGGTGAGAATACTCCCATGTGAGGCACTCAAGGAGTAGGCTGTAGAAATGGAGTAATTGTGTCCAAGAAGAACACAGGAACCCAGCTGCAGACTGTAATGAAACGTCCTCGTGGCAAAAGAGCAGGAGGCATCACCTAATTATCTTTAAAGGGCCTTAGGCAAAAGTGGCAGTGCAGTACTGTGTGATGTAATACCTGTCATCCACCTGAGTCTAATCTCTGAGTAGCTGAATTTTAGCACCAAGTTTGAAAAGTGTACACTGTACAAGTGAGAACATTTAAAACACAGTCCCAGCTTCATGATCGTGGGGTACAGCAATAATAAGAGATGCAGAGTGACCCTGTCCTATCTGTCCAAGTTGCAGGTTCCTCCAGTTGGGTCCATATATATTTGGGCACAATTTTCATACTTTTGGCTCTGTATGCCACCAGAATAAATTAAAACGAAACAATCCAAATGAATGAAGCGCAGACTTTCAGCTTTAATTTAAGTACAAATTTTAGGAACTGCAACCATTTTTATGCACAGTCCCTCCATTTTCAGAGGCTTAACTGTAATTAGACAAATGAATATAATCATAAATAAAATGTTCATTTTTAATATTTTGTTGAGAATCCTTTACTGGCAATGACTGTCTGAAGTCTGGAACCCATGGACATCACCAAAGACTGAGTTTCCTCCTTTCTGATGCTTTGCCAGGCTCTCGTTTGTGGGTCTTTGTGCCTTTAGCAAGTGAAATGCATGCTCAATTGTGTTCAGATGAGGTGATTGACTCGGCCATTGCAGAATATTCCACTTATTTTCCTTCAAAAGCTTCTGGGTTGCTTTGCAGTGTGTTTTGGATCATTGTCCATCTGTACTGGGATGCGTCATCCAATCAACTTTGCTGCATTTGGCTGAATCTGGGCTGACAGTATATCTCTAAACACTGCAGAATTCATCCGGCTGCTTCCGTCACATCATCAATAAACACCAATGACCCAGAGCCACTAGAAGCCATGCATGCCCATGCCATCACACTGCCTCCACCATGTTTTATAGATGACGTTGTGTGCTTTGGATTATGAGCTGTTCCAAGCCTTCTCCACATTTTTCTTCCCGTCATTCTGGTACAGATTAATCTTAGTTTCATCTGTCCAAAGAATGCTTTTCCAGAACTGGTTTGACTTTTTTAGATGTTTTTTTTTTTTTGCAAAGTCTAATCTGGCTTTTCTATTCTTCAGGCTTATAAATGGTCTGCACCTTGTGGTGAACCCTCTGTATTTTCTCTTGTGAAGTCTTTCTCTTGCTTGTAGACTTTGACAATGATACACCCACCTCCTGGAGAGTGTCCTTCACTTGTCTGGATGTTGTGACCAGGTTTTTCTTTACCATAAAGAGGATCTTGCGATCATCCACCACTGTTGTCTGTTGTGGATGTCCATGCCTTGTTATGTTGCTGAACTCACCAGAGCGTTCTTTCCTCAGAATGTAACAAACTATTGATTTGGCCACTCCTAATGTTGCTGCTATCTCTCTGATGGATTTGTTTCATTTTTGAAGCCTTACAATGGCCTCTCACACTGGCATGGACAGCTCCTTTGAACGCATGGTGTAGGTTCACAGCAATACATTCCAAATGCAAATACCACACTTAGAATCAGCTTCAGACCTTTTACCTGCTTAATTGATGAAGAAATAACGAAGGAGTAGCCCACACCTGGCCATGAAACAGCTTTTGATTCAATTGTCCAATTACTTTTGGTCCCTTGAAAAAGGGGGGATTTCTATTCTTAAGAGCTGCAATTCCTAAACCCTTCCTCCAATTTGGATGTACATATCCTCAAATAAACCTGCAAGTGTGCACTTTCAGCCCATATCCATTGTATAACTATAGCTTGAATATGTTTTGGTAAATACCTGAAAAATCTAAAATTGTGCCTGTGTTCAAATATATATGGACCTAACTGTATATTGGGTGCACGCTCTTCCCATCACAGTGGGCAAACCCCTAGAGAGGTCTTCAAGGTCTGGATTCCATAGGATTGGACCACAGCCCCAGACCTGTATAGCACCCTGTGGCTAACTGCGCACAATGCACAAATTGCCAAGGTGAGCGCCCACACACAACCCAGTGCCCAAAGCAAAATTACAAGCATGGGTTTGGGCTATGGATCCAAGGCTATACTGTAACTACACCAATCCGGATGCACTGCTGCTTACTTTTTTTTTTTTTTTTTATTAGAGAGAGTGAGGAGTTGACTGAAGAATTGATTACAAAACCCAAAGAGAAAAATAAACTAAAGTGATACTAAACAGAGAAGTGTTCACTGCCATTATTAATTCACATAAATCATATATATCAGGACACTGTATTGTGTTTGTTTTTTATTCCTCTAAGTACCTTATTCCTGCAGCACTGTTATGCGGTCATATGATCTTTCCCTGTTCTCTGGCATCTGCAAGGCAAG
Source organism: Staurois parvus (assembly GCF_062004578.1). Classification (NCBI taxonomy): domain Eukaryota; kingdom Metazoa; phylum Chordata; class Amphibia; order Anura; family Ranidae; genus Staurois; species Staurois parvus. The sequence goes on from NW_028318614.1 coordinate 8,110,927, forward strand.
ATCCTTGGAATGGTCGTCTTATACTGTAAGAGTCTATCAGCACAGGCGTGATTGGTGCTGTGCCAGCCACATGACTAAACATCCGCTTCAGATAAGCAATTCAAATTAAATTATACATTTCTAAAAACTGTTTTACAGCTCCCTATAAATCATTATTGAACATCAAATGAGGATTTTTCTTTTTTTGTGCATTAATATGGTGTAGGAAAAATCAAAGATGACTGACACTAGCTTTCATTTTCAGATAGCATCTGTATCCAAGGCTCTTTTTTTTTAGTTTTCAGCTAATTAACAATTACATGTGATATATTTAATACTGATTTATATTAAAACTAAGCTTTTTTTTGCAGAGTTTCTTAGTGAATTTAATCAATTAGCATACTATATCCCGACTCCATAGTGTTTAGCAATGGAGGAGGGAGAAGAGTGTCATTTACCACTGTGTATACACCCACATGTGACTCTATAGTCCTGTGAGCTGCACAGATAAGAAAAAGGAGGTAATGAAAAGCTTAGAAGGGAAGTGAAATCTAAACATGCACAGTAGAGGACACCAGCTAGCTACAAAATCTCAGCCTGCAATGGGGAGAAGATAGGAGGCACAGCTGAAGGCAGGATCAACACCAGGTATTTCACTGTACACAAAATAAATGCTTTAGTGGTTTTGTGAGTATGCACACTGTTATATAGCATGTAATGAGATTTTTTTCAGTCTTGATTTAATAACACTGATTTCTCTGGAAGAGAGAAGAAAACCGTCACTTTAGGACACTAGCGCAAAATAAAAAAAAAAAAAAAAAAAACACACAAGCAAAAGAGAGAACTGATGGAATGAGGGAAGTTATGGGGTACACCCAGGGGCCATGTCCTCAAAAGCTTGCCAGTGTCCAATTACCTGAACTATGTACCAGCCTAACCCAGGGTCCATGAATACAGGTATATCAGTCACTTAGGGTCAGCAACAAGGTGGAAAAAACTGTAGAAACTTTATTTTGAATGCAGAGTATAAAACGTTCCAGGAGGCAAGCAACACTAACGCGTTTCAGTCAAACAAGACCTTACTCATAGTGAACTGAGTAAGGTCTAAACACGTTAGTGTTGCTCGTCTCCTAGAATGTTTTATACTCTGCATTCAAAATAAAGTTTCTCCAGTTTATTCCCACCTTTTACTGACCCTACGGGATTGACAGATCTAGTTGAGCGGACAAAGACCGTGGGAATGGCACGGTGAGATTTATTCTCCTCCTGGAATATGTTATGAGGCTTGTAGCACTTTTCTTCTATATGTGTGATCTATGAATATAGGGCCTGTGTCCTATACTCTACAATTAAGATACGATAACCACCTTAGGTTGAACAAGCAATTCTGGATGCACACCACTGGATAAGGAGACAAAAAGAAATACATGAAAGCATTGTACAGACTGTTGGCTCCTGTAGTATCATTCAATAACAGTTTGACTATTCTAAAATAAACCTATTGTTTTAGGGTTTGCTAGGAATCAATATGTAAATAACGCCTGTTATCAAAAGAAATTCTGGACTTCCTAGCATTCCTTGAGAAAGCTTTCTATCCCACCTCACAAACATTGTCCTGTAACCTGACAGCACCAAACTAGCTGACACAACATTCTTCCAGTTTTAGTACATCAGTCCTAATAACTGTAAGCTGTCATTAATGAAATCTGTGGATTACCTCCTAAAGACATTGTCTGGATGTCATGTTGATCTGCTACCTTCAGTACTTTCTGCCATAAGAATGCAGATTAGGCGCTCCCCTCTTTATTTGCTGCATACATTTTTAGGTCATCTATTCAAAGTACTGAAGACAGAGATTTCCATGGTAGATAGGACAATATTATTTTCAGAAGGTCAGTTCCACTCATGATAGGTTTCCATTTAAAGCAAATGTAAACCCAATCACTGAGGCTCCACTCACACTGCACTGAATGTTTTTCAGGTGTTTTTTCAAGTGTTTTTTAGCTTTTTTTTTTTCCTAACAGATCTGCAAATATAATAGGCCTTTTACGTTTAGGCATTTTTGCTGTGGCCAACAGAAATAGCTGCTGTTTGAGATGAAAACGCCTGAAAAACCCTCGAAAATGAAAAAAAAAAAAAAAAAAAGGTCATTTTCTATTCAAGTCTATGGTGACAAAATACTCAGATCTACCTGAAAAGTAGCTCAAGTACTCTCTTGAGCGACAAGCATTTTGCTACAGGCAACAGAACATTCAAGTGTGAACAGGGGCCATTGGAAATAATAAGATTTTACTTGTTGAGCGTTGAGCTTCGAGCTGAAAAACAATCAAGTGTTAATGGGGTCTTAAATATAATATAAATTTTGAACGTATTAAAATCCTTTTAAAAGGTCAATTCAAATAGTTCTAAAACTTAAACTATTATTAAGGCTCCATTCACACGGATCTGAGCGTTTTTCAGGCGTCTGAGCACTTTTTTGAGCAGATTTGCAAATATTAGAGGCATTTTTTCATGTAGGTGTTTTTTGCTGTGGCCAATAGAAATTGAAATAGCTGCTGTTTGAGCTGAAAACACCTGAAAGAACACTTGAAAAAAAAATGCTTAAAAACCCCAAAAAAACGCTCATTCCCACTGTTCAGGTGTTTTTCATTCAAGTCTATGGGGATATAACGCTCAGATCTGTCTGAAAAGTAGCACAAGTACTTTTTCGAGCAACAGGCATTTTGCTACAGGCTGCACTAAATAAATAAACAATAAATAAACAAATCAAAAATATAGTGCAAAAAATATAATTCAATCAAAAATTAAATAAATCAATAAATTATAGTCCAACCAAAAAAGTCCAAAAATAATGCGTGATGAAATAAATATTCAACCAAATATCACCAAAAGTGCATCCACCACCGAATAGATTTAATAAACTCACCAGAGCGTGATGCTGATCATGTTATAAATCAGCATATAACGCTTTCTGCTCTGGGAGCAATGATCCGTAACTTGAGGCAGCAACACTAGGAATTTGATAACAGGTCTCCAGGGAGCAATACTCTGCAGAGATAGTGTACCATCTAGATCCACTTCAACATTCAACCACCGAATCCTTAAGATGATCAGACCTCCACTCAAAATACAAGGGAATAAAGACTCATGGTGCAGTACTTCATCAAAATGTCAATTTAATCAACATATTGCACTTACAAGAAGCTGTGTCTAAGCCGACACCAGCATAAGCTGCGTATTGAAAAACACAGACACGGACCCAACCTGGCTGCGCATGTGCTGTACCAACAACTAGAGAACGTCCTGACGTCACATCCAAAGGCTACACCCTACACGTTTCGTCATCGACGTCCTCACGGAGCTCCGTGTCTGTGTTTTTCAATACGCTGCTTATGCTGGTGTCGGCTTAGTCACAGCTTCTTGTAAGTGCAATATGTTTGACTAAATTGACATTTTGATGAAGTACTGCATCATGAGTCTTTATTCCCTTGTATTTTAAGTGGATGTCTGATCATCTTAAGGATTCGGTGGATGCAGAGATAGTGTACCATCTAGATCCACTTCAACATTCAGAGTATTGCTCCCTGGAGACCTGTTAACAAATTCCTAGTGTTGCTGCCTCAAGTTACGGATCATTGCTCCCAGAGCAGAAAGCGTTATATGCTGATTTATAACATGATCAGCATCACGCTCTGGTGAGTTTATTCAATCTACTCGGTGGTGGATGCACTTTTGGTGATATTTGGTTGAATATTTATTTCATCATACATTATTTATTTTTGGACTTTTTTGGTTGGACTATATTTTATTGATTTATTTAATTTTTGATTGAATTATATTTTTTGCACTATATTTTTTGATTGTATTTTATTTTGATTTGTTTACTTATTGTTTATTTGTTTAGCGCAACCTCTTTTTTATTATTTACACACCCTATTTGTATAGGTTAGGTTTGCAGCTATTTGTACACTGTGTTATTTGTTCCGTGGCGCCATCTATATTATTTTCTATTTTGCTACAGGCAACAGAATGCTCAAATGTTAACAGGGGCCCTTGGAAATAATGGGATTTTACCTGATGAGCATTTTTAAGCTTCGAGCTGAAAAACGCTCAAGTGTGAACAGTCTCTAAAATACCACCTGTTAACCATGACAGACCTTGTTTGAACACTTCCCTTTTTTAGGGTAAAAACTCCCTGCCCTTATCTCCCAATTTTGCTCCTGTGTTGTCACAGTGTCACACAGGCTTCTGATGTGACAGGCTTCTACAAGTGGCTACTTCAAAATATATCACACAGGCATGGCCCACTGTTGTCACCTGCATGATACCTGTCCTAAGAAATGCAAAACAGGCATCAATAAAACAAGTGCATGTAGACAGGAAGTGGCTAAAAAAGAGGCTGCGGAAGAACAACATACTGAAATGCAACAAAGGATGGGAAGGTGAAAAGTATTTTATTTAAAAAAAATGGCAATTGTTTATGATACACAGAGCCTTAGGAAACTAAAAATCATTTATATCTAGTACAGTATATTTGAATCAAAGTTTTTCCCATTTTGGATAAAACCCCTGTTCTTTGCCAGCTGTGTCTTATTTGAGAGATATCCCTTCACTATAACCTGTAGGCACAACAGGAAGTGAAAGATTCTCTCTCCAAAGTGGTCAATGAAACAAGCATGCATTTTGGAAGATTTCCTCTTTCAGTTCTGGTGACAACTCAAAATAGTGGATTCTCCCTTATTATTAGTCCATTACAATGGTTACCAGGACAAAAAAGGCCCCTTTCACACAAACGTTCCAACCAGGAACGCCTGTCCATTTTTCAGGCAGACCCGATTAAAACCTCAATTCTCCTCTATGAGGTGGCAGGTGTAAATGGACATGTGTCCATTTACGCCCTCCTACATGCCAATCCGATCTGCCAAAAACAGATGGATGGGGAACGGTTCCCCTTTCATCAAGCGGATCGAATGGCAATCAGGTGTAAACGGACAAGCGGTCTGTTTACATCCCACTACCCATAGAGGAAAGCTGTGTCCAGGTCTGCTCTGCATAAGCGAAGCGGACATGGACCTGTCAATTGCCAGCTCAGCAGGGATCAGCAGACAAGATCCCCTGCTGGGCAAGCGGATTGCAGGCCACCCCATGTGAAAGGGGCCTAAGAGAGCAAATCTCCTTAGGGGAGCCCAGACAGCAACAACATGACAGGAATGCCGACGCCTCACCAGCATATCCAAAAAATGTTTTTGCTTTAGATACACTTACAGTAAGGGTTTTTTTTTTTTTTTTTTTTTTTAAATCAAGCAACAAGAGTTTATCATTTCATGACATATTCACATCAGCACACTAGTCAATCATTTACACAGCAATCTACAAAACTGGAAAAAAAAAAAGAAAAGACAGACTCGGGTAAAAGAGTGACACCTTTATCAAGTTTATTCGCAGTTTCTAGGAGGAGCAATCGAATGTCAATGGGAAGGGTGAATTCCCTGCAGATGCTGTCCAGTGAGTTGTATTTACACCCCTCAAAATATGCACAACTAAAAATTCGGATGTTTTCAAATATAAGAAAAATTATATACTTTTAATTCGACTGCTGAAGCCACCTCTCCTATCTGCAATTGATAGCAAACCTGGTAAATGCAGTCCCCCTTCATATAACTCATATCATGGGATGGTGAATGGTTTAACACAGGGAGATGAATTCTGCTTCAACACATTAAGCATCCCCACCCATAAACACAACAGGCATCCTTGCCTGCATGCTTCACAACAGTCTGACCAGCCCACAAAAAAAGGCCAGGCATACGGAGCACTTACAGGACAGACATGAAGGTTAAGTACATCACTGTACAGATGTTAGCGGCACTCAATAAAGACAATCTCTTGACGTGTCCAATAATGCAACAAGGCAAAGCTAAAACACGGGGAAGACTGCAATTGATCAGACACTACTTCTGGTGGGAAAACAAGAGAAAATTCAACACTAGCAAAGAAAAGAATCCATCAGAATGGGCCGGTGCTGTGTACAGGGTGTCGCAAAGGTGTCTAGGCGAGACTGTTGGTTGGGAACAGGAAGAGAGCTGTGCTTTACAGGAGAGAGGTTGGTCCCTGCATGAAATGGAATAAATCCATTAGGGGCTGCAGTAACAGAGGTCTCTGTTGTAGCTGGAGGGCCAGGCATCACCTCTATGTCACAACAACAAAATGTGAGTCTCTTTATTTAAAACTGAAAAAAAAAAGGGAAAAAAAAAGCATCTGTGCAGTATGTTGAAGACCTGTGTGAAAAAGAACACTGGTTAGATAATAGAGACTTTGTCACATGAAATACTGAAAGTTTTCTCACATTTTCTACCCCCTAGTCATTTAAAATGGGTTTCCGGGTGAAAATAAAAACATTTCTACTTGGGAGCACTCCATATAACAGAGTAGAAGAGTTCCTAGTATCTTGCACATGTCTAATAAGTTGTTAAAGTGCTTGGAGAACTGAAGTCCTTCTGGCTGGCTGCCTATCAAAACAAGGTTTCACCAGCAGATAATCTGTAATTGCAAAGTTTGAATTGAGCTTGTCCTTTAAGGCCTTCCAATAAACCTTAAATGCCAAGTTCACGTAAAAAAAAAAAAAAAAAAAAAAAAATACAGGCACGTTTTTGCAAGTTAAAAAAAATGTGCAATTATATTTTTTTTCTCAGAAGCCTGCAGAGCATTGCACCTGTGATCAATGGAACATAGGCACAATGTCAGGCTCCTGCACACTCTCCCCTACAGCTTTTCTTGCATGTATGTCCATATGGGCTTTCTGGCAGAAAATGGAGGAAGTGTCAATGAATGAGGGCACTCATCAGCACCCTCACAGTTCATTGAGAACTACAAGCCGTCTGCTGTGGGGGCAGACAGAACTTGTAGTTTCTTTATTCACAGATTCCTGTGGGCTGCACCCATGTGGCTAAATGGGTGGAGCCCTGCACAGCCGCAATTTAAAATGTGACAGCAAGTGTGGGGAGTGGGGTTTATTGTGGTGCATAGTAACACGGTACATACACAGTAGATACAGCTGTAACATGTAGAAGGTTACTGAAGGTGAACTTAACCTTTAAAAAACAACTTTATCTGAAGTTTTCTTTTCATTAATCCACTCTTGAGTGCAGCCTACATGGTAACATCAACCCTTCAGCTCCGATCCAGCCCTGCTCATTGCACAGCTTTTGCAGAGAAAGATTCCAGCTGGCTCCTTGGCATATATGTCGGGCCTCCTTATTCATATGAGATAGTCATGCACAAGGCAGCCTCCACAGGCAGTATAAGGCTTCCCCATAACTATGAATAGGGCTGCAGTGTTTATGCTCAAAAAGTAGTGGAGCCAGTTGGTGGTTTGTCTGTGTAGCACCTGGCTGGGTCAAAATGAACTATGCTGGATCGGGGCTGAAGACATTTTACTGGGTGGCATGTGCTGGGTGGAAGAGATGCAATTCATTTAAACAGGACAACTTCACCAAAGTTGACTAAAATAAATCTACAGACATTTCAGACAAACAGGTATAGTAATTTCAGATAAAAAAAATCATCTTGATGAAAAACATTTTTATCAATGTATATTAGTTAGTTTTATAAATATAGTACACACATGGAAGCAGCCATATTTGCTCATTACATAGACAGACTCTGCTTCCCAAAATTAATGGGCTGAAATCACAATGAATAGCATAGGAACATACAGCACTTTCCTGAGCGATTCCCAGTGTGATCTGGCCCTAAGGGCCAATCTGCACGATTCTCTATTTATTATAATTAATGAAAAGCATAGATGGGCAAGCTTGGAAAAATGTGAAGATTTATTGAAAAAAACAAAAAAAAAATTAAAGTAAACTCTGCAGTTATATTAAAATGTGTTCACTAAACAAATTATACTCTCTGTTTAATAACAGGGGGGAAACTGTAATGAGAAAGTATGGATGCTTGCATTGTTGACTTATTCCAGATAATTTATTCAAAGTATTGAAGCCATTTGCCAATGGAGTCCTCCACATTTCTCTCCATACAGGTTTCTTTAAACAATACAGAACGATGTATAAGAAAATTACTATATACTCTACACACATAAATGCTTCAGTTCTGGTGTACTTTTATTCTCATGACTCAAAAGATCTTCTGTGGCATTCTGGGAATTAACCAAACAAAATGGCATCAGGCACATTTCCATTGTTTTGCTATGCACCGCCTGCCTCTACATTTTGAAAAAAACCCACCTCTACTAGCGGTGTCTGTCCTTATCACGATGACGGTCGTGATAATATTCATCTGATCTGTCTTCATGTGGATCTCTGTGGCGTCGGCTGCTTCCTTCCCGTGATCGACTGGGTGATCGGTCTCTGGAGCGGTGGCGCTTTCTGCTTAGAGAAGACAAAATATGAACTCTCTGATCTTAGTGCACAATAATAAGATTTTTGTACTTACCGTATAATTATTCTTTTTTTCCTAAGGCCGCTAAGGGATACAGTAAATTCAGTGACAGTCAAATTATAGTACCAAAATACTGGAGGCTAGGACACTGGCAAACAGGAAACTTGCAGCTCTCGTAAAATCTCTCCTCTATCCATATGGAACCAGGCAGAGGTCCCAAGGCTGAAAGCACCCCTGAAAACAATCACTCCTTTCTCCTTAGGAGACTGTTGGGTCATGCAGGGACTTATTGGTCAATAAGGACCGTCTGAAAGGCTTCCAGATACCAAGAGATGGCTGAAACTGAGAATCAACGATAGAAGGGGAGCCCAAAACAGGAGAACGCTCCTTCAATTCCCTTTTAGCCCCCAAAAGGGGCTACAAGATGCAGATTTCCTTAGTAAGCATTTGCACCGGACAAGCTCACATCTTGAGGTGCAACATTTACCAACACTAGAAAGGTGGAATGTCCTCTTTGGCCACAGCCTAAAGTAACACTAAACCGTAATCTTATTTTCAAAAAATAATCCATACACATCCACTATATCATGGCCCTGTAATCTATTTTTCATGAAATTGCTTATTATTGTGTTTTCTGCCTACCGAGCTACTTTTTTTGCCCAACACTTCTGTTTGTTTGGAATCCGCATTGCACATTAATTGGAGACGTGCACTGCTCTATACACACTACAAATCCCATAGTTCTTAGTCCACCTTAGGAGCAAGCCAGAGAAGATGATACATCCCTACATACAGTGGGTTCATGGAGAATGAACTCAATGAATGAATCAATGAACTACATGAACTCTCTCACAGCACAAAAAAAATCCCAAAACAATTAGGAGATTTGGAGAAAGCGGAGAGCAACAGAATGTACTTTACAAAAAAAAAAAAATCAAGAATACATTACTGAACAGAATATTTTTAATGGTAACCAGAGTTTAGCGTCACTTTAAGCATTAGCGCCCCCCTGAAGATGTGCATTTGCACGAAACACGTGGGGGCGAAGCTACGCATTGATGTCACGCCACCATTTTCGTTTTTGCGGAACTGGTGGCTGCCTCTGTAAGTGCACTGTGATGTATGCTTGACAATTGTTGTTTTTGGCTTCTGGATGCAAACATTTAAACTATTGCATGTGTAGACTAAACTGTTTTAAATAAATATTACACTAGCTTCTCTCCTATACAGCACCAGACAGAGGGAATGTGACTGTCCCCAAAGGTGAGAGGTGGTGCTACTGGGCAACCTCAATGTGATGGTGGAGCTGGATGACCATGTGTGAGGGGCTGTATTGATACAAACGCACTTCACTGTTCTCTTTTGGCAGCTTTGGAGTCAGAGAGTGCATCGTCACAAGTGGTGGGGAGGACGTTCAATCTATGGTGGAAGATATTCTTTGTGGTGAAAGATAACAGCACAAGTGGATATTTTTGTACTGTGGACTTGCACATTTACAGAACAAAGTTTTTTGTCCAAATTGTTTATATTCAGTTTATTTATGATATAATATATGTTTTTGCATATTGTGTTTTAAATGTTGATTTAGCATATATTGTTGGGGCACATAACTTGATTATGAGGCCCTGCATTATCTCTTTCACATCATTTGGGTTTTGGTATACTGAAAAGGTGACTGGACTTCCAAACGAATACAACTCCAAAGGTCAAGTTCCCACTTGCACATTACTACGTTCTGAGCAAGAGCTCAGAAGACCTGCCAACACTTACTGCCGAGATAGATGAGAAAAGTAAGTGAGATTCCTCCAACCCTTTTGCAGATCTCCTCCACACACTCTGGCCACTCATGGTATTACTATTGACAGTGTCAAAAGAAGTTCAAATAGAGAACATTAATTGAAGGGTCCACCAAACTTGGACAGCTCATTTGCATTCTTTACCCATGCTAGACACAAGTTTTGAAGCTTTTAACAGGCCATCACACCAAAAATACAAGGCTTCAGACATTTGTTTCAGTCGCTCAGGAAATAAGAGGGCCTTCCCCATCAATGGAAGGAACCTCTGGTGGGTTCTATCCATTCTGACAGTTTGACAAATCAGGGTTACTGCAAACACAGGGCAGATGGCCAAACTAGTTTTTTTAACCACTTGCTGTTTACAGGCCATTTATATTCATTTGGTATATCAAATGCTTTAAACAGGCTCACGGCTACAGCTACAAGTTTGGTACTGTTTTTTTTCCCGTTGGTGAATGGCTTTTCATTAAAAGTTGTCAGGGAGGCTGTAGAGCTGCCTGACCACTTTTACTTTACTGTAAAGGCCAGTGTTGTGTGTGAAAAATTAAAAAACTGCTTTGCACATGAAGTGGTTAAACTGAGAACAATTGTCTGTCAGTAAGGTCTCAAAATATGAGAATACCATTGACCCGTTTGTTGGATCACTAGTGCATCCAACATAGTCATGGACCACCTGTCTACCAAAATTCTTAACAAAGAGGAAATGCTTTGCAACTCTCTCAGGATCCTTGATGGCGTTTCAAGACCACACATGAACTCCACCTACTCAAATATTGGGTAAAGTAAAAAGGTTTTTATAGCTGTAAGAGCTCAAAAAGACAAACAGACAGATCCCCCAAATGCAAGGTGATACACACTTAGATTAGATACAACCCCCTGTATATCCGAGTCAACTGCAGGAGACTGTGATGAACCAAAAATAGCCACTCTTAAAAAAGGGACTGTTTGAACCTCATTTTGGCATCAGAAAAACCAACAGGGGCTACAGGCCCGGCTGGAGTTACAGGCTCAGGAGGGTCAGAGAAACTCTGCCAAGGATGGTGCTGGAGTGTACTTAGAGCCTCTATGGCCACTGCTCCAGTAAATGAGCACAAAGAGAAAATCTAAAGTGGGTGTAAGGGTCTCTGTGGACATGCGGGAAGGCATAACCCTGCCAGATAGAGCTGCAGAAGACTTCAATGACAATCCTATAACAGGTGTCCCGGGTTCTGAATTATAGGCATCAGTTCTTTTTGGGGATGTCAGGTGAAAGCCCCAATATCCTCTAGTGACGTATGAGCTGAGGTCACCCATGGCAGCAGGACTGTCCGTTGTGCCTTTGGAAAAACATGTTGTGCCACATAGGCCTCAGGGGCAGTTGATGCAGAAGATGACCAAGTCACTATAGATGGCCAATGAAACAAAACCAGTGAGTGAAAATCCAAATGGTGTTTCAGGAGTAGTAGCAGAATGGTGATCCCTCTAGAATGGTGGGAAAGGTGGTGGAAAGCATGCGCACAGCACTCCGCCTAGCTGATGATGTAATTTACCTAGGTGAAACTGGCCATTGTGGGAAATATGAAAGGTGCCCAACAGTGCAATGTGAAGATGTCTTCTAATGTTTCAACCAAAAAAGTCAAACTTACTGAGTGTTCGGGGCAAGGTCATTGCAGAAGCGGTTTACACGGCTCTGGAAAGCACTCAGCGGCTAACTAACACGGTGCATAATGGTCTGGAAAACACTACAATGCAGACTCCAATGCCAAGACCACATTCCAGGGTAGCCTGCAGAAATGCCAATTTGGATAGCTGCTATGCAGAGACCAGCTCAAACAGCAGTGTGGGAATCTTGGCTGAAATCACAGAGTAAAGAATTCTACAGAACAAAGGCGGCTAGCAAAAAATTTGACTTTTGTTTCAGCAGAGACAAAAGCAAGACACCCAACCAAAAAAACTAATAAATGCTATTCAGAGGATGCAGTTGTACGGAGGCTGGCTTACGACTTTTCTGTTTGCCAGTGTCCCAACCTCCCTTAGGTGGCAGTATAACTCAACTGTTACTCAATTGCTGTGCCCCTAAATAGAGGATGCAAAAAACTTTTTGCATATGGGGTTTCCTCTTTATAGGCCATATAAGAGGAGTTAATTCAGACTGGTCAACATAAAACTAGTCTAACTTAAAACAGTGGGATTTAGAACACCTAGAATTACTGGTGTACAGTAGATGGTTAATCATTCCAACAGGTGGAGGAAAATGAGGATGTCTTTTTTTTTTTTAGTCTAGTAACTGATTAATCTTAGTCTAAGATATTGTGGAATTCAGCGTGCTTGTATATTTGTGTATATGCAGGAAATCACATTGTATGATTTTTAAAGAATTTATTTGTCTTGCACTGCTGAACATAAGTATTTGAACACCTAAGAAACAGCAAGAATTCTGGCTCTCAAAGACCTGTTACTGTGCCTTTAAAAAGTCCACCTCTACTCCACTCATTAATCTAACTTAGTAGCACCTGTCTGAGCTCTTTAAAGACACCTGTCCACCCCACAAGCAGTCAGACGTCAACTACTACCATGGGCAAGACCAAAGAGCTGTCAAGAGACACCAGACACAAAATTGTGGACCTCCACAAGGCTGGAAAGGGCTATGGGGCAATTGCCAAGCAGCTTAGTGAAAATAGATCAACTATTGGAGCAATTGTTAGAAAATGGAAGAGGCTAAAAGACGACTGTCAGTCTCCCTCGGACTGGGGCTCCATGCAAGATCTCACCTCGTGGGGTATCACTGATAAGAAAGGTGAGGAATCAGCCCAGAACTACAAGGGAGGAGCTGGGCAATGACATGAAGAGAGCTGGGACCACAGTTCCAAAGGTCACCGTCAGTAGAACACTACGCCATCATGGTGTCAAATCATGCATTGCACGGAAGGTTCCCCTGCTCAAGTCATCACATGTCCAGGCCTGTCTGAAATTTGCCAATGACCATCTGGATGATCCAGAGGAGGCATGGGAGAAAGTCGTGGTCAGGTGAGACCAAAGTAGAACTTTTTGGTCTAAACTTCACTCATTGTGTTTGGCGGAAAAAGAAGGATGAGTTGCATCCCAAAAACACCATCCCTACTGTGAAGCATGGGGGTGGTAACATCATGCTTTGGGGGTGCTTTTCTACAAAGGGGACAGGACGACTGCACTGTATTAAGGAGAGGATGAATGGGGCCATTTATTGTGAGATTTTGAGCAACAACCTCCTTCCCTCAGTCAGAGCATTGAAGATGGGTCATGGCTGGGTCTTCCAACATGACAACGACCCGAAGCACACAGCCAGGATAACCAAGGAGTGGCTCCGTAAGAAGCATATCAAGGTTCTGGAGTGGCCTAGCCAGTCTCCAGACCTAAATCCAATAGAACATCTTTGGAGGGAGCTGAAACTCCATGTTGCTCAGCGACAGCCCCGAAACCTGACAGATCTAGAGGAGATCTGTGTGGAGGAGTGGGCCAAAATCCCTGTTGCAGTGTGTGCAAACCTGGTCAAGAACTACAGGAAACGTTTGACCTCTGTAATTGCAAACAAAGGCTTCTGTACCAAATATTAACACTGATTTTCTCAGGTGTTCAAATACTTATGTTCAGCAGTGCAAGACAAATAAATTCTTTAAAAATCATACAATGTGATTTCCTGAATTTTTTTTTTTTTAATTCACTCTCAGAGTGGGAATACACCTACAATGTGAATTTCAGACCCCTCCATGATTTCTAAGTGGGAGAACTTGCAAAATCGCAGGGTGTTCAAATACTTCTGTTCCTCACTGTATCTTTTTTTCCCTCTTCTGATGTCTTCCACCTTTCTGGCATTTTTTTGAGCCCAGAGCTGGACTTCAATTACAAAAATGTAATACATCGCAGTTCACCAATTGTTAGATGTGGTGGCTGCATTAAATGCCTTTATAGCTTACGATTATCTTTATTATCACCTGTTGATCCAGTCAGTATGTCTTATTTTTCAACTTACTTTAACAGTCTAAGCTGTCCAGCAAATATAGAAGTTAAAGTTTGAGAAGAACCCATTTACGACTGATAAGGGGTGCTCCCAACGATCAGCTTTTATTCACTTATGTAAAACCTTTATCCCAAAACAAACAAAAAAGAAAGAAAACTGCTGCTGTAACTACTTAATAAGCTTTAAATCAAATCTTCACCCATTTGTGTAACTTTGCTCCTCTGCAACAAGCACACCCACATTTTTTTTTTCTTTTTTTTACCGGTTTTCATTTTATTTTGTCCCCACCCCCCCTCCTCTGGTAATGTAATGTTCATATCCCAGAAGGCAATGGGAGCCCCAAAAGTCATTCCATTCACTAATGGAGAAAGGGAGGCCTAGCGGGGCATCATCGGCTGCGCTAGAACCCAGAATAGCCAGAGCAGCCTCCTGATGATGTTAAAAAGGAACATGGCAGAGTGGGACCCAGTGGTGGTGGTGGGGGTGAAACATCTTTCAGTGGAGATCAGCTTAATTTTAAAAGTTGGTTGTAAAGGCTAAAGTTTTTTTTTTTATCTTTAATGCTTTCTCTGACTCCTGCTGCTGTCAATCAAATCCAGTGACGAGAAAGCAGGGGGCGGCGCCAAGACACACTGTATGTGTTAATAGATGCACACAGTGCAGCTCGGGGTCAAGTCCACACAAGTGCCCCTATAGCAAGAGGCCTGCTGTGGGGGAACATAGAAGGTAGGAGGAGCCAGAAGCGCCAGTGGAGGGCCCAGAAATCAGGGCAGCTCTGTGTAAAACCATTATAAGTTACCAAGATAACTTATTAAAAAAAAAAAAAAACAGGAAGGAACCTTTACAATAACATTTAGTAGTAGACTTATACAACAGAATAAAGTTAGCCAACATTTCTGACTTATTTTTGAAGATTCATGCATCAGGTTTGTTGTTTATTTGTATCCCTACATAAGGAGTCGCTGCTCTGAAAAAGCATTTATTTATCAAGTGTCCCGATACCTCATATACATGTGCCCGTTCAAGGACAATGACCCACCAATTAGAAATGGAATGATAAAGATAACAGGTCTGCAACTTGTAACCTCAGAAACAAGTCAGCAATAGCAGCTTCTATAATAGATGTGCCCTGATGAGCAATTTCCTGCAGCAATGGGACATAGACCTACCACTGCAATAAAAATGGCAAGGCGACCGAACCGACTACAGGAGATGCAGACATGGCACCCTCTATCTTCAAGAGGGGGGACTGGCAGGATCAGCAGATATTAACCACTTAAGCTTCGGCCTAAATTTCTTCATGAATGTAGGCAAAAATGTAAAAAATGTTCTGCTACATGTCTTTAGTAAAAAAAAAAAAATCCCAACAAGCGTATATTAATTGGATTGCATGGAAATTACAGTGTCTACAAACTATGGGATATATACTAGAAATTTTATTTAATACTAGTGACGGTGTAGATCAGCGACTTATATTGTGACTGCGACAGTGCGGCGGGTAAACTGACACTGACCTCACTAGTGACACCAATACAGTGATCAGTTATAATAATATACACTGTACTAATGACACTGGGAAAAGGTTAACAATCAAGGGCCAACTGTGAGCCTAACAATGTGTAATGTGTTTACTGTGTGATGTTTTCACTAAGCAATGTGCCGTTTTTCACTCCCTGCTACACAGAGCTGTCAGCAGAGAGCTCTGTGCTTTGTTGTTTTTTTTTTTTTTTTTTGCTAACACATAGCTCTCTTCTGTCATTCGCTCCACAGATCAGCGGGTCCAGGAAGTAAATCATTGGCAGGGACCAGGTAATTTGCATGTGTTGGAGCGACTGACAGCACAGCCAGGGCAATGAATGCATGCCCCCACCCGGAAAAGTCGACTTGCCACAGTATATACAGTGAAGGAAATAAGTATTTGATCCCCTGCTGATTTTGAATATTTGTCCACTCACAAAGAAATGATCAGTCTAAAAATCGAATGGTAGGTGTACAGTTGTGTTCAAAATAATAGCTGTGTGTTGAAAAAAGTGAATAAAGCTCAAAATCCTTCTAATAGCTTTTATTTCCATACACACAAATGCATTGGGAACACTACACATTCTATTCCAAATCAAAACATGAAGAAAAATATCAAATTTGTGTTGTTTCTCTAAAAAAAATTGAAGAAAAGTGAATATTAGACTGTTCAAAAAAAAAAAAATAGCAGTGTTTGTATTCTTCTTTACAAACTCAAACATTCACTATATAAGCTGAAAAATGTTTGAAGATTTTGCTTTCCTTTGAATCACTTAATATTTAGTTGTATAAGCACTGTTTCTGAGAACTGCTGTACATCTGTGTTGCATGGAGTCAACCAACTTCTGGCACCTGTGAACAGGTATTCCAGCCCAGGATGATTGGACTACATTCCACAGTTCTTCTCCATTTCTTGGTTTTGCCTCAGAAACTGCATTTTTGATGTCACCCCACAAGTTTTCTATTGGATTAAGATCTGGGGATTGGGCTGGCCACTCCATAACGTCAATCTTGTTGGTCTGGATCCAAGATGTTGCACGTTTACTGGTGTGTTTGGGGTCGTTGTCTTGTTGGAACACCCATTTCAAGGGCATTTCCTCTTCAGCATAAGGCAGCATGACCTCTTCAAGTATTCTGATGTATTCAAACTGATCCATGATCCCTGGTATGCGATAAATAGGCCCAACACCGTAGTATGAGAAACATCCCCATATCATGATGCTTGCGCAACCATGCTTCACTGTCTTCACAGTGTACTGTGGCTTGAATTCAGTGTTTGGGGGTCGTCTGACAAACTGTCTTCGGCCACTAGAACCAAAAAGAACAATCTTGCTTTCATCAGTCTACAAAATGTTGCGCCATTTCTCTAGGCCAGTCAATGTGCTCTTTAGCAAATTGTAACCTCTTCAGCACATGTGTTTTTTTCAAAATTGGGACTTTGAGGGGGCTTCTTGCAGATAGCTTGGCTTCACATAGGAGTCTTCTAATTGTAACAGTACTCACAGGTAACTTTAGACCTTCTTTGATCTTCCTGGAGCTGATTGTTGGCTGAGTCCTTGCCATTTTGGCTATTCTTCTATCCATTTGAATGGTAGTTTTTCGCTTTCTTCCATGTCTTTCAGGTTTTGGTTGCCATTTTAAAACATTTGCGATCATTTTAACTGAGCAGCCTATCATTTTCTGCACTTCTTTATATGTTTTCCCCTCTCCAATTAACTTTGTAAACAAGGTACGCTGTTCTTATGAACAATGTCTGGAACGACCCATTTTCAGAGAGAAATGCACTGTAACCAGCATGTACAACATTTGCTGCCTTCCTTAAATAAGGGCAATAATTGCCACCTGTTTTTCAAAGAATGAATGACCTCACTAATAGAACTCCACACTGCTATTATTTTGAACATGCCCCTTTCAATTAGTGATTCAATGACACAGAATCAGCAGCATGCATGTCATGACTGTTGGGTCTGTTCGATTTCTACTACACCTGCTAGTAAATTATTTGCCATGTAGACATATAATTTCTACGAAAAACAGTGATTGATCAGGTTAGTGGTGTCTGCCTGCTATTTTGAACACAACTGTATTATAACACAGAGACAGAATAGCAACAAAAAATTCAAAAGAAATGCATGTCTAACAAATGATTTGCATGGTCATGAGGGAAATAAGTATTTGATCCCCCATCATTCAGCAGGATTTCTGGCTACCAGGTGTCTTTCATACAGGTAACAAGCTGAGATTAGAAGCAGTCTCTTAAAGGGAGTGCTGCTAATCTCATTTTGTTACCTGTATAAAAGACACCTGTCCACAGGAGCAATCAAATAATCAGATTCCAAACTCTCCACCATGGCAAAGACCAAAGAGCTGTCCAAGGATGTCAGGGAAAAGATTGTAGACCTACACAAGGCTGGACTGGGCTACAAAATGATCGCCAAGCAGCTTTGGTGAGAAGGTGACAACAGTTGGTGCAATCATTCGCAAATAGAAGAAACACAAACTCCCTAGGTCTGGTGCACCATGCACGATCTCACCTCGTGGAGTGTCAATGATCATGAGAACAGTGAGGAATCATTCCAGAACAACACGTGAGGATCTTGTCAATGATCTCCAGGCAGCTGGGACCACAGTCACCAAGAAAACAATTGCTAACACACTACGCTGACAAGGATTGAAATCCTGCAGTGCCCTCAAGGTCCCTCTGCTCAAGAAAGCACATGTCCAGGCCCATCTGAAGTTTGCCACTGAACATCTGAATAATGAAGAGGGGAACTGGTGGAAAGTGCTGTGGTCAGATGAGACCAAAATCGAGTTCTTTGGCATCAACTCAACTCGCCGTGTTTGGAGGAGGAGGAGGAATGCTGCTTATGACCTCAAAAACACCATCCCAACTGTCAAACATGGTGGTGTAAACATTCTGCTTTGGGGGTGTTTTTCTGCTAGGGAAACAGGACAACTGCACCGCATCAAAGGGACGATGCATGGGGCAATGTATCGTCAAATCGTGGGTGAGAACCTTCTTCCCTCAGTCAGGGCATTGAAAATGGGTCATGGATGGGTGTTCCAGCATGACAATGACCCAAAACAAATGGCCAAGACAACAAAGGAGTGACTAGAGAAGAAGCACATTAATGTCCTGGAGTGTCTTAGACAGTCTCAAGACCTTAATCCGATTGAAAATCTGTGGAGGG
Organism: Staurois parvus; assembly: GCF_062004578.1. Classification (NCBI taxonomy): domain Eukaryota; kingdom Metazoa; phylum Chordata; class Amphibia; order Anura; family Ranidae; genus Staurois; species Staurois parvus. The sequence continues at coordinate 8,129,787 of NW_028318614.1, forward strand.
AGCTGAAAGTTCGAGTTGCCAAACGTCAGCCACCAAATCTTAATGACTTGGAGAGGATCTGCCAAGAGGAGTGGCCAGAATCCCTCCTGAGATGAGTTTAAACCTGGTGGCCAACTACAGGAAATGTCTGACCTCTGTGATTGCCAACAAGGGATTTGCCACCAAGTACTAAGTCATGTTTTGTGAAGGGGATCACATACTTATTTCCCTCAGGAACATGCAAATTGGTGCATAATTTGTTAGACATGCATTTCTTTTGAATTTGTTGTTGCTATTCTGTCTCTCAGTGTTACAACACACCTACCATTCAATTTTTAGACTGATCATTTCTTTGTGAGTGGGTAAACATTCAAAATCAGCAGGGGATCAAATACTTATTTCCTTCATTGTATACATGCAGCGGTCTGCAACTGGTTAAAGAGGAAAAAAGGCTCTCAGTAAAGAACAAGCTAAATTTACCCTCAACAACATAACCAGACAGATACATGTGATATGGATTTTTGGAGTAACATACAGTTTAAATTATGCATAGTTTATAAACTGGTAAAATAACGTGCTGATCTAGCGCCTTCTGGTCACAAAGACATAGGTTGTCCTAGGAAAGTATATTCAGTACCTGGAAGAGTTGGCCTTGTCTTGTATCCCATGCAGACAGTCTCGGAGAGATGTCAGTAGTACACGACATCTATCATCATTGGCTACACGAGATTCCTTGATAACAGCTATTGCTGTTTCTAATGTTTTCATGGCACTTGTATAATCCCCTATGGGAAAAAACACACCAATGAAAACAGAATAGCCACATTTTGTGGTAAAGCAAACTACTACATTAGGCAGAAAGTGGGAAGTGATTAATACCCGATGATGCCGTACACACAGCATTGGAAAGTGCACTCCTCGAAATAGCCCTATTTCTGTTCATTAACTCCTCAAACTCTGCCTCACTGACTGGGGGCTGCTGGTGTTTCATGTCCCTGTAAAAGCACAATATAAAAATTGTAAGGATATTGCACACAGCTAAACAAACAAAACATAGCTGTTGATCAGAACCATTTTTTATGTTTTATTTCAAACATTAAGAAAGACTAACTGCTTTGGTTATTCTGACAACACACTATAATCTAGGTCATTGTATAATCTGTATAAATGTTATTTTGCAATGCAAAACCTAATTATTAATTTAAGTTTCCTCAAGCACTTCCCAAAAAGCCCAAATACAGTTGTAAGAAAAAGTATGTGAACCCCTTGGGATTACGTGGAATTGGGCATAAAATGTGCTCTGAACGTCATCTAAATCACAACAATAGAAGAACACAGTCTGCGGAACATAATACTACACAAACATTAGATGTTGCCATGATTTAATTGCACATAACATGGAAACATTCACAGTGCAGGGAGGAAAAAGTATGTGCGGCCCTAGCTTAATGACTTCTCCCAGAGCTAATTGGAGCCAGGAGTGAGCCAACCTTGACTCCAATCAGTGTGATGATATTGGATGTGTTGCTGACAGCTGTCCTGCCCTTAAAAAACACACACCTGTTTTGGGTTTACTGGTTTCAAGAAGCACTGTCTGATGTGAACCATGCCTCGCAGAAAAGAGCTCTCAGAAGACCTACGATCAAGAATTGTTGACTTGCATGATGCTGGAAAGGGTTACAAAAGTATCTCCAAAAGCCTTGATGTTCATGTGTCCATGGTAAGACAGACTGTCTACAAATACAGAAAGTTTAGCACTGTTGCTACTCTCCCTAGGCAAGTCGCCCTGTAAAAATGACTGCAAGAGCACAGCGCAGAATGCTGCATGAGGTAAAGAAGAATCCCAGAGTGTCAGCTAAAGACCTACAGAAATCTCTGGCACATGCTAACATTTTTGTTGACACATCTACAATAAGGAAAACATTAAACAAGAATGGAGTACATGGGAGGACACCACGGAGGAAGCCATTGCTGTCCAAAAAGAATATTGCAGCACGCTTGAAGTTTGCAAAAGAGCACCTGGATGTTTCACAGCACTACTGGCAAAATATACTGTGGACAGATGAAACCAAGATTGAGTTGTTTGGGAAGAACACACAACACTATGTGTGGAGGAAAAAAGGCACAGCACACCAACATCAAAACCTCATCCCCACTGTAAAACATGGCGGAGGGAGCATTATGGTTTGGGGCTGCTTTGCTGCCTCAGGGCCTGGACGGATTGTTGTCATTGATGGGAAAATGAATTCCAGAGTTTATCAAGACATTTTGCAGGAAAACGTATGACCATCTGTCCGCCAACTGAAGCTCCGCAGAGGACGGGTGATGCAACAGGACAATGACCCAAAGCATACAAGTAATTCAACAAAACAATGGCTGCAACAGCGCAGAATACGCCTTCTGGAGTGGCCCAGTCAGAGTCCTGACCTCAACCAGATTGAAATGCTGTGGCATGACCTTAAGAGAGCGATTCACACCAGACATCCCAAGAATATTGCTACACTGAAACAGTTTTGTGAAGAGGAGTGGTCCAAAAGTACTCCAGATCATTGTGCAGGTCTGATCTGCAACTACAGGAAACGTTTGGTTGAGGTTATTGCTGCCAAAGGAGGGTCAACCAGTTATTAAGTCCAAAGGTTCACATACTTTTTCCTCCCTGCACTGTGAATGTTTACATGTTATGTGCAATTAAACCATGGCAACATCTAATGTTTGTGTAGTATTATGTTCAGCAGACCGCGTTCTTCTATTGTTGTGACTTAGATGACGTTCAGAGCACATTTTATGCCCAATTCATGCAAAACTCCACGTAATCCCAAGGGGTTCACATACTTTTTCTTGCAACTGTACACTCCACAAAGAATCCTCCATCAGTGAAAGAAATGGGACTAACTACATTCTGTTATATTCAATCATGTTCTCACATACATTAATATGCAGCCCTCACCAAAGTAGGTTTGAATGTGATTAGAAGTTGTGATACATGTTGGGTACTATCATGTTGATTAACATGTTGGGTACTATTTTTTTTACACGAGTAATTCCGTATGTAAAAGCAGCAAGGAAAATGCTCCAGCATCACCAGCAGGTATTTTTAAGGCTCACTAGTTTACTATCAGGAGGGAAAAGGATGGACTGGTGCAATACTGCAATTTTTGGATACAAAAAGAAATGTATTCTATGAGTAGGTTATCCTTCCAGGATGCACTTCAAGGCCTAAAGCAGAACGAAGGTGCAAAATGTATATATACTAGAGTTGCACCAATACCGATATCAGTGCTGATACTATGCACCTGCATGAGTATTGGTACACGCGCAAATGCACCAATACCAAAAACCGATACCCTAAAGTTCATTTCTTTCAGCAGGATTTCCCTGCTGACAGCTGAAATGTAAAAGAAACAATGCCGGCATTCACGGGTTTCTAAGGACTGGGGCTGTCACGTTTAACAATCAATGATATTTCAGCTGTCAGCTTCCCCTTTCCCTCTCGCCAGGGCCTGAGCCAGCAAAAGGCATCAGAGGCAGGGTGCTACGATGGGGGGAGGGCCGGTAAAGTCCCCAGACATAACTTGCTGTCACAGTGACTCCGCATGGCTCCAAGCTGTCACATACCCGGCTGGAGGATGAGCCAGGTATAGGAAAAAATAGGAACCAGAGGAAGGAGGCGTAGGCAGAGGCGGAGCCTGTGTGTGGACAGCGACGATACCCCCAGCTCTCTGACCTGCACGATCTGCTACCAGGACCATGAGCAGGTAATCCATATGATGTACTGCTGGGACATCACTGTCCACCGATTTACTACACCCATCAGGGATGGAGATCCCTTCCTGTCTCCTGTGTCCAGAAGTGAACAGCACACTGGATGGGGGGGGGGTGCTCATCAGATGACACATAGCCTGCACTGCACACACGTCATCAGACAGTACATTTGCACACATCTATGGGATAACTTTCATATCCTCTGCACTTTGATCCTTCCATATACTCATCTGACAACCCTGGCTCATTGATTATCTTATCTCCCCCCCCCCCATGCAGTGGGGCTATCCCACACTGTATGGGTTAATTTCTCATTTTTAGCTAGGGGTTCACCCCACCCAACTCCCTAACCCCCCCCCGCACACCTCCCTAACCACCCCTCTATCTACTCTCCGTAGACAATATGTATTGGTATTTTGGCATAGGTGAGTACTTAAAAAAAAAAAAAAAAAAAAAAAAAAGTATTGATACTCATACTGTGTTAAAAAAAAAAAAAAAATAGTATCAGTGCATCCCTAATATATACCATGCAACAAAAACTCTAACATTTCTTAAACATAGAAGTAGTAGTTTGCAGAAATGTGGCACGCAGTGGTCAGTATCTTAGGTCCCAGCATCTGTTGGCTTGCAACTCTACAGCCTTTCACAGGGTACTGACGCTGTTACAGATTGGAGCAAGATTACATCACAATGGGCATGTCTACAATCGAAGACCAGTGTGGAGCAAAAGGTCGTAGCTTGGCACTGTAATGGCCATGCCTATGCCCCAACAACCACCTCTAGTATAGCGGAGGCTGCTACAGGGACTCTCTTCCTCCACAGAGATCGGCCAGGTATGCAATATACACAGATTGGCCAAACTGAACCAATGTTCTATGCAAAAAAAAACATACCTGGAATTCAGCTTTAAACGTTCTGTATCTTACATAGACAAAGTTTTCTTGTAATTTTCAAATCAGTAAAATCCCAATTAGTTAAAAATTAACATGACTTTTTTGTCTAGGAGTCAGGGAACATCTGTTCAGTTTCCCGTACAGCCATCCTCCACCACCTTCTTTTCAAATGTGGCATTTTTAGGGTGATATCAGCAACAGTGGCCTCCAACCTACAGTGCTAAGTTGACAAACATTTCTTATTAAAGACATCATGATACCATGTGGTGACACTCACCTTCCTGGTCCGTAGGGGTTAGGAATCAACTTGAAGGGATCAGGTGGGGGTCCTAGCACAGAACTCGGAGGTGGGAAGAAAGCAGGGTTTAGATGAAGAGCAGGAGGCACACCAGTTGGGGGAGGCATACCTAAGAGAGGTGGCAGCCTTGGTGGAGGAGGCATGAGGTGCGGATAGTGCAGAGGAGGAATTGGAGGAGCACGGTATGTAGGAGGCATTGAAGGTGAAGGAGGAGGTGGAACAGATATAGGAGGTCTCGGCAGAGTCATGACAGGGATGCGGGAAGGGCTTTCCATGAAAGGAGGCCGTGCAAAGTACGGCACTATGTTTTTAGGAGTCTCTGGGTGTGGTGATGAAGCAGCAGAGTCATTGAAGTTTGAAGAACAATCTGCTGAGTCCACAGATCCCTTTGAACTAACTCTGGGAGGAATTTCTGTAGAAAAAGAAAGGAGAAAAACAGGAAGCAGAAATTTGACATTATGTTGCAAAAGTGCGGCTCAAACTTATCACATATAACTGAAAAAGAAAACCTTGAAATGAACCTCAGGTGACAATTCAAGAACAGATCTTAATACACTCACTTCCTTCTCTGTGGATCTACTACACTGCTGCAAATCAAGCTACACATAACTCTGCCAAAACCTATAAAAGGAAGCAACATACCAAAATGAAAAATGCTTTATTGCAATAGTAAAAGCACTAAAAACACTAACCCACATAATATTGCATTGCCATGTGTATGTCGAATGGGGTGTAGTATCTTCCCTGCACAACTGAAACTCATTGACAGCAAATCAACAATCCTATGAGTCACAGGGTTTGGGGTCAGTCCTTAATACATTCAAGATTAAGAAAACTGTAATGTCATACCACTGGTGAGCACTAAAAAAAAAAAAAGTAAGCAGTCCCTCAATATACATGCCCCTAGTCCCCTGTGTACAGTATGTGACACATAATTATATGCCACATAAATTACACACGCTTAGTTTAAGTAGAACAAATATTCAAGATTAATAAATTAGAAATACCCACTATTCCTACCAGATTTTCCATATTTTTCACTCCATAAGACGGACTCCCCCCCCAAAGAATGGGGGAAAAGGTCTGTGCGTCTTATGGAGCGAATATGGAACAGCCAGCCCAGTATTCTCCCCGTGTTAGAATACCGGGCTGGCTGCTCGTCTCTTCTCTGCAGACCTCTAGCAATCCCACCTGTTCCTCGGTCCAGCGGTGTCCTCAGTCTTCTCTTCCCGGCACCAGCATGGGCACTCGGCTGTGACAGCTTGCAACTTCACAGCCAGGTGCCCACTGCGCATGCGAGAGAAGCGTGCGCTTTGTGAATGGCCCTATAATCTTCTGAGACCTGTCACGTGTCCCAGCAGATTACGGGGAGGGGGGGGGGGGGGGGGGAGGACAACTCCGTGGAAGTGGGAGCGTGTACCTGTCAAATTCGGTTACCTGCTCCCTCCGCTCCCCAAAGGCCCATAGTCTCTGGTCATCGCCTGTGCTGTGTCCGCAGTCTCTGGTCATCGCCTGTGCTGTGTCCGCAGTCTCTAGTCATCCCCTGTGCTGTGTCCGCAGTCTCTAGTCATCCCCTGTGCTGTGTCCACAGTCTCTGGTCATCCCCTGTGCTGTGTCCACAGTCTCTGGTCATCCCCTGTGCTGTGTCCACAGTCTCTGGTCATCGCCTGTGCTGTGTCCGCAGTCTCTGGTCATCGCCTGTGCTGTGTCCGCAGTCTCTGGTCATCGCCTGTGCTGTGTCCGCAGTCTCTGGTCATCGCCTGTGCTGTGTCCGCAGTCTCTGGTCATCGCCTGTGCTGTGTCCGCAGTCTCTGGTCATCGCCTGTGCTGTGTCCGCAGTCTCTGGTCATCGCCTGTGCTGTGTCCGCAGTCTCTGGTCATCGCCTGTGCTGTGTCCGCAGTCTCTGGTCATCGCCTGTGCTGTGTCCGCAGTCTCTGGTCATCGCCTGTGCTGTGTCCGCAGTCTCTGGTCATCGCCTGTGCTGTGTCCGCAGTCTCTGGTCTTTTTTCCTGTTTTCCTCCTCTAAAATCTAAGTGCGTCTTATGGTCAGGTAGGGCTCGTTCACATCATGGTGCAGAGATGTCAGTTTTTCTAGAAGTATTCTGCAAGGGCACAACAAAATCAATTGTTCTCTATGTGCCCTGTTCACACCACAACACTAGTATCACATGCAGATTTTTTCTGCACAGGCATCTGCAACATGTATAAAACTCATTGAAGCACGCATGAAAACTGATGTCTCTGCATGTGAAATCTGTTCGTCAGTTTCCATGCATGTATGGTGTGAACAAGCCCTTAAACCTGGGGTATATGTATAACTACTGTATAAATGAACCACAGATTCTGGCTGCAGATCTCCAAACAGTCCAAAACTAACACTAACTTCTACTTGATAGTTTTTTCTTCTAGGCTTAAAGGTGGTTTTAACATAAGCCAAGCATTCCGCTATGATCTTACTCTTTCGCGCCAAATCTTCAAAAAAGGAAAGGCTCTGGCGGTTTGCTGGTCGAACATCAGGCTTCTCCCCATTTATCTTCTTGAGAGGCAACTGTTCCAAGATCTGGTTTGCAGATGTTTCTGAGGAAACCACCACTTCTGCATACCTAAGGAGGAGGAGGAAACTTTAAGACGGAATCGACACTTTTTACATTAAAATGAAAATCTCCTTTTTTCTGCATGAAAAGCATTTGGTAACATTCACAAACGTACATGTTCACATTTCATACCTCAAAATGGACTTAAGAAATTAGAAATTCTGTGTGGCCTCCAGACCGATGGAAAGGCAGGAGAAAGACTTTCCCTTTGCTTTCCTCTTTGGCTATGGGTAAGCTATTCATACATTCCTGCTTGAGAATGGAGGATAAAGGAACATTGCTCCCCATGTGTTCAACTGCCTTAAAGTACAACTAAACACAAAAATGAAAACACTTCAATTAACCCCCATATCAAAGCTAAAATCTTAAATAAAAAAAATAAATCCAGTTCCACCTAATTACAGTTTCTTTCAGCAAGAAATCTTTGCTAATTAGCACTGATTTTTGTTGCTTTCAGAAAAAAAAAAATCATCTGTTAAACACAAAAATGGCAAAAGGAGACATAAGCTGGCAATACATATAAAGAAATCCATAGAATCCATCATGGATAAAATCTCAGCTCCAGGCTATTGTATTCTGAGAGTCAGCACTGTCCTGCCTCTCCACCTTGGCTAATCAGAGAACACTTTGCATTCCCTGAGAAAAATGTAAAGCAGTATCTGAATGGCGCCCGTGTTGCACGTCTGACCTCCTGTATTTGCAGTAAGGCAGTCAGTAAGCACGGGGACCCAGAGGCTAATGGAGATCATTGGTGTACAGGTGTCTACTATAGTGATTTCCAGCTTCTAGAGGGATGCCACCGATATGGTGCATGCATTGTTAAACAGGTTCAAGCTGGGGGATGGAACACATTGGATTGGACTTTATATGTAAAGCAACAATGTCAAATCAAAAGCAATTTAGGCACCTAGAAGGCAGAAAAAACTTGAACGTCTTTGTCTCCAGGATTGATAAGGACTTTCCCTTGCTGGCCTACACATTAATAAGGTGTCCTGTAGTGATGTAGGGGTCAGCGGGAGGACCCACTGAGCATAGACACTCCTGACAGTTTCAGAGCAGTGATCAACAGTGCAGGCAGTGAGGGATGTAAGCGTTTACCTTTTTTTTTTTTTTTTTTGCAGGAAAAGCTTACTGGAGATTGTTTATGATCTGACAATGTTAATTTAAAGGCCAATTACAGCCTCCCAATGTAGTACTATAATGCAGTCAGGCTATACAGTGAGTATAGATGAGAATCACGTTTTGTTGCTTTGCAGCCTGAAATGAAGACAGACATTGTTTTTTTTATCCAGCTGTATTTACTGATATAACCCCAACATGTCAAAACATTTTTATTTTTTATTTTTAAAAGTTGATGTTTGCTTCAAGTGGAGTTCCACTTAAAAGTGGAAGCTCCGCTTATTTGACTCCTCCCCCTCCATTGCCATATTTGGCACCTTTTGGGGGGGGGGGGCAGATACCTGTTTTTGACAGGTACCCGCTCCCACTTCCGGCTCAGTTCATCACGGCCAGAAGTTCACCCCCCTTCTCTCTCCTGCAGTCTCCTGAGAACTTTCACAGGTCCCAGGAGACTGCTGGACCAATTAGGAGGCGCGGCCCGACTCGCACATGCACAGTGGGCACCAGGCTGTGAAGCCACAAGCTGTCACAGACTGGTTCCCACAGTTTAGATGCCAGCACCATGGAGGAGAGAAGGGACTGCACGCAAGAACATCGCTGGACTCTGGGACAGGTAAGTGTGTGTTTATTAAAAGTCAGCAGCTCCTGATGAGGTCCTACGACGAGACATGTAGGGTTGGGCTTGATAGCGCTACACTTGTCCTCCGAGAAGGAATTGCTTTTTTCTGGGATTTAAAGTGCCATGCACATGGTTTTTATGTAAGTGTAATTTTAAACATTTTTTTACCTAATAAATACTGTGTTACGCTATGGAAGTTTCCCTTTGATGTTTTTACGGTGGTGGAGGAGTTTTGTCGCAATCGATTGATCTAGAGGTGTTTCCACTATGGAGTCTGTCATCAGCGTATAGAGGTGCCAAGACCACACAAACGGCCAACTTTTCTGCAGGAGAGCGCTGCAACATCTCATATTTGACCTACTATTCCAGGTGGTCAATTATCTCTGGTGAGTGAGGGGGAGCACTAATTGGAGCACTATGCACAGAGAATTGCTATGGATAAGATTTATTACTGTATCACTTAATATTCACACCGGATGCGAATGGGGGTTTCTTTGGCTTTTCTTTGGAACTTACAATTGTTTTGGAACTTTTATATGTTTGCACATTATTTGGACACACACATATATTTTTTTTTATACAATTTCACTGTGTACACAGTTTATGGCATTGTATATGTGCTATTTTTAGGACTATTGTCGTTTAAGCACCTTAGATTTGCTTATTGGTTTATTTAGGATTTAGTCACTGGAGAGGAAGGATATAATTGCCAGCCCACGGGGCATTACAGCACATGCACATTTGTGGCGACTCTTTGTGTAGTAGGGAGTTCATTCATTTATTACTTAAAAATTGCTGTGCTGCCTCTCCCAAAAACTACTTTATGTCTGCACTCATACATTTGTTAACCGGTACACATTTGTGATTTTGCTAGCAGCAGCCAGTCTAATAGATTAGTCCTCTGCGCAGGTTATACACACAGTTTTTGTAGCTGATGACTTGTAGTAAACACGAAAACGCCTGGAACTCTGCTTTCAGTTGCACTACCAGGGACTGAAATGCTCCAGGAAAGCTCTTTTCATGCTGAGTTAATTTAAAATGACCACAGCTGATCATCAAATGGCTTTGTGTGCCATTGAGAAGGTGATTAGTTACACCTGACTTGAGCTTACAAATAATTTTTAGGAGAGGGGTGATCCTTTTTCTCACGGATTCTGTTTTTGAATTTTTATTTTATTTCTGCCACGTTGGTGTTATATCCTACACTTGGATGTTATAAGCTGCACTGAGTAAATGCAGCTGGATAAAACAAAAACTGTGTGTCTTAATTTCAGGCTGCAAAGCAACAAAATGTGATTAGTTTAAGGGGGGGGGGGGGGGTGATTAGTTTCTATACCCACTGTAAATACCATATTAAACATGCTCTCTTTTCTATGTCTATTAGAAAGGACGTGCAGCAGTAAGGGGTTTAAAAACCCTCTGCTAGCAACACCCTTTAAAGTTGAACCACTGCTCTCACACAGAAGCGGCAGTTCAAATTTCCAGTGGTCACAACACTTTCCCCTGCATACTGCTCCAGTCAAAACTACTGCTTATATAAGTTAAGGCTCGTGTACAAGACCTAGGGCTACATCTAAACATATCATTCCAAATCAAAGCTGAACTGCCTGGTGAAAACTCATGGATGACGGATATCTCACATGGACTGGCCATATTAAAATGTCATCCTCTGCTTCCCCTATTTGACCAATGTTATTTACTGTACACGTACTAATCCTAAATTCCACTGCTGCTGGCAGAGGACAGAAACTGAAGAATTTGGCAGACTTCTTGAAGTTCTGCATGATCTAACAGACCAGTGAACAATGCTGCAGATTTTTCCACTCTGGAAGGATATAAAGTATGGAAAGGATATCCAGTGTCCATGAACAGCTGGTCAGTGTTGTGATTATTTCTAAGCATGATACTTGCATGTCAAAAGACTAGTTGTGGAAAGGTGTTTCATCTTCACAGAAGAACACCATATGTAAAATGTCACATAGGTCCCTGAATGTAAATACTCAGAGAAAAGTAAAATTGTTTCTTCGAAAAGGGTTGTCTGTATAAAGAAAGGCCTTGAAACCTACCCTTGAGTGAGTCTTAAAACCTGTTCCACCACACTTCGAAATAACTAAAACTGGAATGTGTGCAAATAATGGCTTACTCAATTCTTCTTCAAAGGGGAATACATTTAGAACAATGGTCCCTACTTTTGTGAAAATATACCATGTCCTCCGCCACCAAGAGATTAAAATAATTGCCTCCTCGAATGTCCTTTTCATCTTAAATGGCCAATATGTAGTAACAAATGGTCTCTTATTTCCGATTACTATATGGTCTCATAGATGAACATCAGCCAGTTTCTCTTTGCTTTGACATAGCTTGTACATTCCAATTCATTCACAGTTCACCATTCCATGTGAAAGGATACACTAGGATCCCTACTTTAAAATGATGTTAGGCCCTCAGACTTTAAGCAGTTTCAGCAGCTGATTTAACCACTGAGTATGCAGCTTCTTTATCTTTTATTCCTTACACGTGTTCCAATATGGCTCCTGCCAGGACCATTGCCCCAGGTTTCCTGTTTTAGGGTGTCTCTTAGCTCTTTGTAGCATGGAGCCACCCTGTCATGCAGGGACTACATTTGCAGCTTACCAATCCGTAGATGTGGCAGATGCATTTTTCTTTTTCTGGCTTCCTTCCCACAGTTTTCACCTTGTGAACTTGCTAGCAACACACCTCCTGTATTATGGTGCCTCCACTCAGGATAAAGGTTTTACATGAATAAAAATTTGTCCCAGGCATGGATAAAAGTTTTGAGAATGACACAAATATTAATTTTCACCAAGTCTGCTGCTTCAGGTGTTCCTTTTGTCAGATATTACTATGGTATACTGAAGTATAATTACAAGCATTTCTTAAGTGTCATAGGCTTTTATAGACAATAACATTAAATTTATGCAAAGAGACAGTGTTGACCCTTCTTTTTCAAGACCTTTGCTATTCACCCTGGCATGGTGTCATTCAAATTCTGGGCCATATCCTGACTGATGGCAGCCCATCCTTGCATAATCAATGCTTGGAGTCTGTCAGAATTTGTGGGGTTTTTTTTTGTTCACCCGCCTCGACGATTGACAAGTTCTCAATGGGATTAAGGTCTGGGGAGTTTCCTGGCCATGGACCAAAAGTTTCAATGTTTTGTTCCCCAAGCCACTTAGTTATCACTTTTGCAAGGTGCTCCATCATGCTGGGAAAGGCATTGTTCCTCACCAAACTGTTCTTGGATGCTTAGGAGAAGTTGCTCTAGGAGGATGTTTTTGTACCATTCTTTATTCGTAGCTGCGTTCTTAGGCAAAACTGTGAGTGAGCCCACTCCCTTGGCTGAGAACCAAACCTATGAATGGTCTCAGGATGTTTTACTGTTGGCATGACACAGGACTGATGGTAGCACTCACCTTTTCCTCTCCGGACAAGTTTTTTCCAGATTCCCCAAACAATTGGAAAAGGGGATTCATCAGAGACAATGACTTTACCCCAGTCCTCAGCAGTCCAATCCCTGTATCTTTTGCAGAATATCAGCGTGTCCCTGATGTTTTTCCTGGAGAGAAGTGGCTTCTTTGCTGCCCTTCTTGACACTAGGCCATCCTCCAAAAGTCTTCGCCTTCCTGTGTGTGCAGATTCACTCACACCTGAGCCAGCGCTGCACTGGTGGTGCCCCAATCCTGCAGCTGTATCAACTTTAGGAGACGGTCCTGGTGCATGGATGTCCGATTCCTATCACCTGACGCCCGGGGCATGTAGTTCCAGGCATCGAGCAGGTAGGTTTTTTTTCCTACCTTTAGTCCAGGCAAGCAGTCGGCTCATCTGTCAGATGGATGCATTCAGGCGGCACCGCTGCCGCCCAATTGCTTCCACACAGCCACGTCCGCTCCCCTCCCCTTCTTGTCCTGACCCAGAAGTGACGTTATGATGTCATTTCCGGGTCCCCGTTGAGAGATTCCCGGCCATGGAGGCGGGGAAAGAAAGTAATGTGCGCCACATTACTTTAAGTGAAGCACAGGGGAGACATGCAGGGTCTTTTAGACTCCGAACACCTCAATAAAGATAACCTGTCACCCAAAAAAATATTTCTTTTTAATTGTAAAAAATTAAAGTTACACACAAGCACATACCACCCCTCTCCCCCCCCAAAAAAATTTGAGACCCCCACATATACACACAAACGTAAAAGCACACGCAGGGGCGCCTACGCATGAAAACGATCCACATATCGCTGCTCATGCCAGATTGAGAGCAATAATTCTAGCACCAGACCTCCGTAACGCTAAACTGATGACCTATAAGGGGCTTTAAAAGTGTCAACCTATAGAAAATATAGGGTACTAAAGTTCGTAGCCATTTCACGAGCGCACACAAATTTAAGGTTAGATTAAGTTGGATATCTATTTTGCGGTAATATCATGCAACATACAAAATTGGAACTACTGCTATTTTATTCTCTAGGTTCTCTGCTTTCAGAAAATATATGTTAGGGGTTTTATGTAATCTTCAGGCCTAAAATGATTTTTTAAACGTGTGCAAAAATGGCTCTGGCACCGAAAGGGATAAAGGATAAGCTGGACACTCCCCTTTCCTGAGGAGCAGCCAATCAGTGCTCATTACACTGCAAGGTTTCTCTCCTCCCTGCCAATCCCCGGGTGCGGTGCTGGAGACAGGCAGGGATGGGAGGAGGAGATAAACAGCGCAATGTTAAAAATATTTAACGGTTAAGTCGCCATAAAGCCCCTTTCGTTTTTAAAAGTCCCAGACCTTCCTAATAAAACCTCCGATTTAAATACAGTTTTAGTTAAAAAAAAATTTTTTTTAATCTGGACAAGTAGATTGTTATGAGGAAAAGTAGATTGGGACACCGATTTAGTTCGTGGACAAGTAGTTTTTTAAAACATTTCCACACCCTGTCGTGCTCGCTGGTCTTTCTTGGGCGCCCTGAAGCCTTCTTCATAACTGAAGCTCTCTCCATAAAGTTCTTGATGATCCAATAAATGGTTGATTTAGGTGCAATTTTAGTAACAGCAATATCCTTGCTTTTAAATCCCTTTTTCTTCAAAGCAATGAAGACCGCATGTGTTTCCTTGCAGTTAAATACTTGTGTAATTCTCAACACTTTTGGCCAGGGCTGTAAGCACCACTGACAGTGGTTTACACCCTGTAACTGCTACATCTACAGGACCATTTGTTCTGTTGAGAAACAGATTTACTGGCCGGATCACTGGGTGAAAAAAAAGGAAAGGAAGCCTAAAAAAGAAAATGAATGCAGCCACCACATTGGTAAGCTGCAATATAATAAATGTATACATTTGGGTTTAATACCGCTTTAAAAAAGCAATGGAAACAGAATTTACCTAGTGCTGGCTACTTACAGGCAGATTTCTTATATTTGATGGCTAAGTCCATCTTCATAAAATAAATAAATCCATCCACACTGATTAACCCCTTCCCGCCGGCGCCTCCCGGCCCTTTAAGAGTTTCAGAAGCCGGGACGGGGTTTAGGGATCATGTGACCGCTGTCACGCGTCGCCACGGCAGTCACATGATCGGGAAAGGTCCCAATCGAAAGAGCAGACCGGGACCTTTTCCGTGAGTAGCGGACATGTGTGCTAACAGCGCAGGGTGCACGCTCTCAGCACATATGTTTTTTTGCTAATTGCACAAATGTGAGGCCGCTCAGCATCTAGGCCCAGACGCCGGGAGGCCGCACATTTGTGTGCGGCTGGCGCGAAGAGGTTAAATAAAATGTGCATTCATTTTTACACTGGAGCCCGCATTGCAATTGCATCACTGGATTGCAGATATGATGCTCAGGCTCCTGCAGACTTTCTTCTAGCAGTAAATCCATATGGAGATGTGAACTTTCGGTTATGAGGCTATTGGAAGTATCAATGGACTTCAAGATGACATTACTGCACTTGTGCTCCATGGAGATCTGTCTGGCATGGTGGTAGATGGGACATGTAGAATATTCATTCACAGACACCCACAGCCGCAACAAAATTTAAATAAGGAGAGAGAAGAAACATTCTATTCAATAAGTGGGTGGGGTTTATAGGATGTGTTGAGTTACACCCCAATCATGGGTGTACACTGAAACATGATCAGAAAGGAGGGCTTGAGTTTAAATAAATAAATTAAATGACCATTGACACCACAAAGATATAGCATAAAGAAACTTATTTGTGAATGTTACAAAATGCTCCCTTTTTTAAACCTTTACAAAACATAGTTTATTAAACAATATTCGTTTCTCACCCTTTGGACTGGCCATTTGCACGGTTCTCTGCAAATTTCACTTCAATAGGATCACGGATACCAAGGGACCGGATGGCAGCAATGAGCTGCTGATCTGTTGTCCACTAATAAATCAAAACACACAGGAATGGATTAAAAGCAGAAATAGCAGTTTAAAAGGCAAAGCCTAAATATAGAAAAAGACTTCCATACTGAAGGTTCTTACGTAAGAACTGTCTGTGGTTCTCCACTGCAGCCACATTTAAATTATAACTAGAAAATGAATGGAAGTGGAGAAAGGCAGTTTCAGTGTAACCAACTTCTGTGGGACTGTGTAGTACAGTGGTTCTCAACCTGTGGGTCGCGACCCCTTTGGGGGTCGAATGACCTTTTCACAGGGGTCGTCTAAGACCATCAGAAAACACATATTTCTGATGTGTAAAGAGCAGCTACTGTGTAGAAAGCAGCAGCTGTGTTGAAAGCAGCTACTCTGTTAAAAGCTGCTACTATGTTGAAAGAAGCAGTATTGGAGGTAAAAATGACACTTCATGAATTATAATTACTGGGTAAATAATTTTATGGTTGGGGGTCACCACAACATAAAGAACTGTGTTAAAGGGTCACGGCATTAGGAACGTTGAGAACCACTGGTGTAGTAGAAGACATTCCAATCCACTGGAGCATCATGAGATTTCAGCTATTTGGTTTTCCCTGAATATAGCCAAAAGAATTGTGATGTCCTCACCTAGGTGCCAGAAAATGGGGGCTAGGCAAATATAAGAACTCTTTTCCTTTAAAAGGTACATTTTAAGCCTAAATAACAGTAAGTGATTTTTGAAGGGGAGAAGGGGACTGGGCAGTGGACCTGGGTACATTACAGCAGAACTTCACCCAAAGGGGAAGTTCTGGATTAAAAATCAATAAACAGAAAATGCTGTACAATAAACCCTCAAAAACTATGTGCAGCCCAAAACCTATAAGTCCAATCTTTAAATCAAATTCTTCTCGTGTTCAAAAATTCCTCCGATAATATACCTCAAAAAGAAAAAATATTCACATAGTGCATTATCCTTTTATATATATCCAAATAATAGTGACTTCACTCAAGTGAATACCCAATCACATTAATCAGTGAAAAAGTGAACAAAGTGAAAAAAAACTGTGAAGCCAAAATAATGAAAAACCACGTGAATGTGAATCACTCTTCAGTGCTCTAATCCAACCAGCACTGTGACACTTCTAAATAAGAAATGCATACCCTTACCAATATTCAGAAAAAAAGAAGCTTTTTCATATATCTTTCCCAAAGGAAGGTGGGAGACAGTCCTCCTATTGGTCTTTACTCCATATAGTCTGCCTTCATATTAAGGGATCCCTTATGATTAAGTCGATGACGAAACGCGTCAAGGGAAGTGACGTCAACGTGCACACGAGAACCGGAAGTTGACGGCGGCCATTTTGGATGAGGGAGGATCGTCTGATTTCCCCTGGGCACTTCCTGGATTGCAGTAAAATACTTTTAAATACCTTTTAAAGCGGTTTTATGCTGTCAAAATGTGAGCACCTTAATTAAAGTTATTTTTAAGATTGGTTCTGGCAGTATTATGCTATTTGTGTTTCCTGTATACTTATATTTATATGGAATGGATATATGGAGTTTCAAGGCTGGTGGATCTTGATGATAATATGAAGGCAGACTATATGGGGTAAAGACCAAATAGGAGGACTGTCTCCCACCTTCTTTTGGGAAAGATATATGAAAAAGCTTCTTTTTTTCTGAATATTGGTAAGGGTATGCATTCCTTATTTAGAAGTGTCACAGTGCTGGTTGGATTAGAGCACTGAAGAGTGATTCACATTCACGTGGTTTTTCATTATTTTGGCTTCACAGTTTTTTTCACTTTGTTCACTTTTTCACTGATTAATGTGATTGGGTATTCACTTGAGTGAAGTCACTATTATTTGGATATATATAAAAGGATAATGCACTATGTGAATATTTTTTCTTTTTGAGGTATATTATCGGAGGAATTTTTGAACACGAGAAGAATTTGATTGAAAGATTGGACTTATAGGTTTTGGACTGCACATAGTTTTTGAGGGTTTATTGTACAGCATTTTCTGTTTATTGATTTTTTGTACATCTTTTGGGGTGAAGGTGTTGGTGGTGCTGTGGGGAATTGTATTTAATTTTTTAGGAGAGTGGTTTTTTTATTCTAAGTTCTGGATTAAGTCCTCCCCCCATTCTCTCCCATTTTAAGCAAGTCATTTTGGGGGAAACGGGTACCTAGTTTTGACATGTGTCCGCTCCTACTTCCGCTCAAATCGCCTAAGCAATCAGAGTGGAAGTTCTCCTCCCTCCCTGCAGTCTTCTGGGTCACATCACAGGTCCCAGAAGACCGCAGGATCATTCACAAAGTGCAGTCGGCTGTGAAACTGAAAGCAGCATAGCCAGCTGCCACATTTAAGATGCTGTCACCGGGAAACCCAAGGCTAGTGAAGAAGAGGCCTAGGCGAGGACGCTGCTGGATCCCTGAACAAATGACGACAGGTGTCCTTTTATTAAAAGTCAGCAGCTTTAGTATTCATAGCTGCTGACTTTTTTTTTTTTCCCCAGACTGAACACTTTAATGCAAGGTTTGCTTTAATGGGTTTTTGAGCTGGAGTGCTCATTTATTTACATTGCTAAATCTTTGTTATACTGGCGAGTACTTTGGCTGGGCACCTGTTGACTTTTTAGGAATTCCAGTCTCCTGGATTGTCCAGTGGTGAACTGTCCTGCTTTGCTACATTCCTTTGAAAGTTCTTTCAGACATTGTGATATATAGAATACATATTTTGCTTCTACAATGGAGAGGGAAAGTCAGCTGATGTAAATCTATAACTTTGAATACAATGTATACTGCATATTGAATGTGGGATCCCAAGCAAAGAGAATTACATTCTGTTGGTAGGTAAAGAGGCACATTCTTACACATTTTGATCAAAGTGTCTGAAATAAGCAAGCAAAGAGAATTACGCTTTCTAGTACTAGTTTAAAGAGACCCTGGCACCAGACCATTCATTTTATCAAAAATCTTTCTGAAGATCTTATGTACATTTACCTTTAACCACTTCCCGTCCGCCCGCTGTTTATAAACGGCAGGACGGTGTCAGTCCAGGGGCAGGTTGCCGTTCATAAATGGCACCCGCAGTTTCAAGCCGTGCGCGCTCCCTGGGAGTGCGCAGCACCACAATCCGGCGCCCTCTGTGTCCTCTGGACACAGTGGAACACCGATCGTCGGACGGGACCTCTGTGCGAGGTCCCAATCATGTGATCACAGATTGCCCAATCAGTGATCACATGCAGAGTAGTGAGCAAAATGTCACTTCTGACATCATTGCTTACTACGTGTGAAATCTGTGAATGATCACAGAGGTCACATGGTACAAGGCTATTCACAACAGCCTTGTACCATGTGACAAGCTGTGACCAATCACAGCTCACACAGTAGTTCTCAATGGCTGCAAGAATGCAGCCAGAGAGAAGGAGAAATGATTGCTTTTACATCCTTTATGGGTGTAAAAGCAATCAGTGTGAAGAAAAAAAAATCACCTCCTCCCACAAGTAGTACAGTGTCACCATGGTGACACTGTACTGCTAGGGCATCAGTATGTAAAAATAAAAAAAAAATTAAAAATTAAAAATGTTTTTTAAAAAATTATAATTTGTGCTTATAAACTAATTTGGGTTATTTTTTTTTTTTTACTAAAAAGATAACTGAATACATTTTGGCCAAGATTTATGAGGAAATATTATTTATTTGCAAAATTTTATAAGAAAAACACTTTTTTCAAAATTTTTGGACTTTTTCATTTATATAGCAAAAAAATAAAAATCCCAGTGGTGAATAAATACCACCAAATTAAAGCTTTATCGTCTCAAAAAAATGCTAAAAAATTCATATGGGTACAGTGTTGCATGACCGCGCAATTGTCATTCAAAGTGTGATAGCACTGAAAGCTGAAAATTGGCCTGGGCAGGAAGGGGGTGAAAATGCCCTGTAGGAAAGTGGTTAATGACTGGCATAGTACCACTGGATTGGCATAAGGCCAATGTGGTGTCAATATTTTAAAAGGGATCAAAATCTTTACCAAGTAATTATAGACCTGTTAGTTTAACTTCTATAGTTAGGAAGATACTGGAGAGTTTAATAAAAGACTGCAAATTTCTAAATGTTTTTTTTATTTACTGTTAGAAAACATATCCAATAGAAAAAAAAACGTAAAAAAATTAAAATAAATTCCCACGCCCGACTGCAGGACTTCTCCAGGACTTCCCCCATCCTCTGGAACTCCCTACCCCAATCCATCAGACTGTCACCTACCCTCCTCACCTTTAGGCGCACCTTGAAAACCCATTTCTTCAGGGAAGCCTACCCCACCCTCACCTAACAGCCGATCTCCTCCACTCCACCTACCACTCCATCCCCCACAGCCACTTCCTCCTGCACCACTTTCCCCTCCCTCCTAGATTGTAAGCTCGAAAGAGCAGGGCCCTCGAACCCCTCGTGTACTGTTTTGTTACTGTATTGTCTCATGTTCTGTCCCCCACTATAATGTACAGCGCTGAGCAAACCTTTCCGGCACTATATAAATACTGTATAATAATAATATCACTAATAATGACACTGGCTGGGAATGGTTTAACATCTAGGGGCAATCAAGGGGTTAAATGTGTGCTTACTAATGCTTACTCTTTGTAGAATGGGTCAGTTTTTACTCCCTGCTTTGCAGGGAGAAAAATAAAAAAGGGCACATCGCTGCTGTCTTTAGAGAGCCCTGTGTTCTTTACAACACAGGGCTCTTTTCTGTCATTCGCTGAGCCGATCACCCAGTTCTGGCCATAAATGATTGGCAGGGACCCGTTAATTAGCATGTGCTGTAGAAAATGACAGCTCAGCTGGGGTGGTGGCAGTATAACTGCGGTAGGCAGTCGCCAAGTGGTTAATGTTGGGAGTCTGACATGTGTGGATGTTGCATAATTTAGTTTCTAACATTTTAGAATGGGGTGCCTCAAGATCATTCATAATGTAAAAAGGGTGCCTTGACTGGATAAGTGTTGGAAAAACATTGGTGTAGACATCAAAAAGGCCCCAAGATTGCTACTGGGCACCACCATTTTTGATGTGATTCCAGCTACCCCAGCCCACTCAAGGTTGACACTCAATAGTATTCCTCTTTACTACTGCCTTGGCAGCTAAATGGTAGTAATGTGAGGGGAGGAGTAAAAGCCCTGGGCTGGCACAGAATAATTAGAGTCTTCCAAAAGTAGAGAGAGCTAGGACATGCAAAGAGGGAGGGGACTGTGTGAACTTACTAGTTGACTTTTTTTTTAATAAGTTCAAAAGCACATTGCAAATTAATTAAAAAATCGTGAACAGAAATGGATAAAAATAAGAATTCAAAATACTTGACTTTACTGTGTTTTTACCTCCAATTCTTTTAATTTGGGGGTAGGGCCTACCTAAAACTCTACATATAGTTCCTAAATACTTTGAGAGCAACATTAAACTTTCCCAACTCATAAAAACAAGCCTAGTGCATGGAGCATCTTCATTTAGAGGCCCCTCTCTCCATGATCCATCTCCAAACTACTGTATACTGAAAGTAGAGGGGATAGATGTCTGTCACAGTAGAGCACCATAATCTAACTTAGAAAACTCTATTGGGATTTTATGTGATAGACCAACACAAAGCGGCACGTAATTGTGAAGTGAAAGGAAAATTATAAATAGTTTTACAAATAAATATGTGAAAAGTGTGGCGTGCATTTGTATTCAGCCCTCCGGAGTCATTACTTGGTAGAACCATCTTTCGCTGCAATTACAGCTGCAAGTCTTTTTGGGGATGTCTCTACCAGCTTTGCACATCTAGAGAGGGACATTTTTGCCCATTCTTCTTTGCAAAATAGCTCAAGCTCTGTCAGATTGGATAGAGAGCGTCCGCGAACAGCAATTTTTAAGTCTTGCCACAGATTTTCAATTGGATTTAGGTCTGGACTTTGACTAGGCCATTCTAACACATGAATATGCTTTGATCTAAACCATTCCATTGTAGTTCTGTCTGTATGTTTAGGGTCGTTGTCCTGCTGGAAGGTGAACCTCCATCCCATTCTTATGTCTTTTGCAGACTCTAACAGGTTTTCTTCTAAGATTGCCCTGTATTTGGCTCCATCCATCTTCTCAACTCTGACCAGCTTCCATGTCCCTGCTAAAGAAAAGCATCCCCACAACATGATGCTGCCACCACGTTTCATGGTGGGGATGGTATGTTCAGGGTGAAGTGCAGTATTAGTTTTCCGCCACACACAGCGTTTTACTTTTAGGCCAAAAAGTCCAATTTTGGTCTCATCTGACCAGAGCACCTTCTTCCACGTTTGCTGTGTCCTCCACATGGCTTCTCGCAAACTGCAAACAGGACTTCTTATGGATTTCTTTCAACAATGGCTTTCATCTTGTCACTCTTCCATAAAGGCCAGATTTGTGGAGTGCACGACTAATAGTTGTCCTGTTGACAGATTCTCCCACCTGAGCTGTGGATCTCTGCAGCTCCTCCAGAGTTACCATGGGCCTCTTGGCTGCTTCTCTGATAAATGCTTTCCTTGCCTGGCCTGTCAGTTTAGGTGGACAGCCATGTCTTGGTAGGTTTGCAGTTGTGCCATACTCTTACCATTTTCGGATGATGGATGGAACAGTGCTCTGTGAGATGTGCAAAGCTTGGGATATTTTTTTTATAACCTAACCCTGCTATAAACATATCCACAACTTTATCCCTGACCTGTCTGTTGTGTTCCTTGGCCTTCATTATGCTGTTTGTTCATTAATGTTTTCTAAACCTCTGAGGGCTTCACAGAACAGCTGTAATTATACTGAGATTAAATTACACACAGGTGGACACTTTACTAATTAGGTGACTTCTGAAGGCAATTGGTTCCACTAGATTTCAGTTAGGGGTATCAGAGTAAAAGGGGGCTGAATACAATTGCACGCCACAAATGATGAAAACCATTTATCGTTTACCTTCCACTTCACAATTATGTGCCACTTTGTGTTGGTCTATCACATAAAAAATCCCAATATAATACATTTATGTTTTTGGCTGTAACATGACAAAATGTGTAAAATTTCAAGGGGTATGAATACTTTTTCAAGGATATATATATTTGAGGCACTTTGCACCTTATTATATATGCATTATATTTTTTCGTATTTATGTAATTTACTAGTACTATAAATTAATTTAGTGCTATTTTGATGTTTTGTTTTTTTTGACACATTTTGTATCACAAATTGCACAATGGCAGCTTTATTCTTTGTATTTTCCCCAGCGCAGATTATTTGATTTTTTGCACTTATTGAGCAAATAAAATACTTTCAATGGTATATGAAGTAGACTAAAAGGAATCAAATAGAAGATCATTGATAGCCACTTTAAAAGCTCATATCACATGACATCTCAGAATTCTACTACCTATACCAAAGGAAATCTCTGCAAGAGTGTGCTTGCATAACCTCTGGTATCCTTATAATATTCTATGTGCAGTATTTTATTACTGCTATACAGTATCTCTGTACTTATTCTCACCCTAGATCAGCAACTGCAAGCATGTGGCATACATCTGAAGTATACAGTATTATTATAAACACAACTAGTTGTCAAAGCTGCCAGTTAAAAGGCTTAGAGATTACCTCTCACTCACCCATGAAAAGTTTCCAATATATACAGAAGCCTTCTTGCGCACATTGTTGTAGGTGTACAAAATGGCGGGCGACTTGTTGTTTGATTTGGCAGAGGTAGCCTGTATAGGGGAGGTGGGCTCCGGAACATTGCTCTTCCCATCTGGATGAGATGACCCAAGAGAGGCCACTGCCAAGACATCGTCATATAGGTCAACCTGCTCTGCAGCAAACTCAGCTTCCTGTGGAAAGATAATACAGTTGTCAGTCAGTAATTGTCTCTCAACTTTATAAAACATTAACAACTGCAGAAGCCACAGTTCAACACATTGTCACTGTCAGAAGAGTTGATTTCCTTGTGCACTTCATGGGTTCTATTTAGTGGCAGGGGTGGTAGAAGAGTTACGGCTCCTTCTGACCATGGAGAAGTTAGAGCCGGTTCACACTATAGTAACACAGTCCAGATGTGTTCCGGATGTGTTTCATCATGCGTGTTTTTGTGCGTTCTTGATGCGTTTTCCCGTGTTCCAGTGCAGTTCTGTGCAGAAAAAATGCAGCATGTTCTACTTTTTTTTTCTGTAAACGAAATGCAAAAGAACTGCAAGCACTGATGTGAATTGACACTGACAACCATATAAACTACTTTCTGTGAGTTTAGGATCAAAGTGGATGAAAATCAATTAAAAAAAAAAAAAAATCAAATATTTTTTTTATTTAAATCAGATTTTTTATATTATCAAATTTATTTTAACAAAATGCTTTTGGAGTAAAAATATATCTAAAGATAGTTTTCTATGTAAGATACATTAATACCTTAGTTTATTCAGCATGAAATGGAGCTTAGTTATGTAGCATGAGGCTGTATATGCTGCAATATTTACATTTTTTGTAAACTCATTCAATGAAACCAAGCACTGCAAGCTGAGATAACATGCACTGCATTGATGCATTCACACAATTTCACAGTAACCATGAGAAAAAACGTGAAATAAAAGAATTTGAATAGTTCAACCATAGTAACATTGTACTACTTTGGGGAAGTGATCAGTATTTTTTTTCTACACAATTTGCTTATAGCAAAGAATTACTTTGCTATAAGCAAGCATTTACCTGAATGACTTCGATTCATTCAGGGTTTTTTTTTTTTGTGCTTAGCTGTGACCATTCACAGCTAGACACTAGTATACAATGGATGGCATGAATGAAGCCATCCATTGTATACAACTGTCATGTGACCTGCAGTGATTGGTCACAGCAGTTTACATGGTTACGGCAACGGGGGCCGATACTCAGATCTGTCATCGGCCGTGCCAGAGGTGCATGGCCGGCGACAGATCGCGCCGCTGCGCGGCTCTGCAGGAGCACAATCTGCGCATGTGCGGGAGGACGCCATATGGTGTCCACCCCGGAACGCTGATGACATTTGCCAGCCGCCATTCGGCCATAGGGCGGGCGGCAAATGGTTAACACAGGCAATTTACAGGAATGGGCTTGGTAAGAAATGGACTGTTACAAGGTTGCTTTAGCAGACAGTCAGCTGAACGGCTCTATTGAGATGCTGTGTACTGCACATGCAAAGAACCCTCTGACCTCTGCTCATGGCATTCACTGAACCCAATAAGCTGCAGGGAAACGCAGGTTAAGAATATACTGTAAATGGGCTGTAACTTCTGATCACCTTCTGAAAAAGCTAGATGACTGGTTATCATATAGGTTTTGATGTTCTATACTTCTGCTAGGCTGGCTATGTTAAGTCTAGTACACATGATGATCGTCCATTTTTTTTTTTTGCATTCTAGTCTCATATTGAAAATAAAGAGGCTACGAAAGTTACGAAAATTCTCTTATGACAGAATACAACTTTGGAAGCGATGTATTGTAATGTATTCTTTCGTTTCTGAGCATGTCTGGTCTTGGCCACCTGAATTTTTATGGACAAATACTGCACTGATTAAACAAAAATCAATCACTGTTATGCTACAATTTTTGTACTCGTCCCTTCGGATAATTTTGCATGAACTGTCGTGATAGTCTTTCGAAAGGTGTGTACCAACGAGAAGATTATCGGACAATTGCTCTGAAAGTGGTACTATTATTATTATACAGTATTTATGTAGCGCCAACAGTTCGCTCAGCGCTGTACATTACAATGGGAGACAATACATGAGACAGTACAATAACAATACAATGCGAAACACGAGGGGTTCGAGGGCCCTGCTCCTTGGAGCTTACAATCTACTATTTGTCCGATATTCATGTGTACGGGCCTGCAGCTACATAGCCTTTGCAAAGAAAACTTACTGGCTCTTTTTGTAAACGCATGCACACACAACTTACCCATTCACTCCTATAGGTGAGCTATACTTCTCTGGGAGGCTGGAGGTCATGAATACATCTCACCCATAAGAATGAATAAATATTACCATGGCAGGAAGATGACCTGGCTAGGATGCTTTCTTTGCAAAGGCTGTGTGGTGCAAGGTATGGCTGTAGAAAACAGGAAGGAGGTTTGGGTTTTTTTTCCCAAAGTAATTTTCTTTTTAAAAAAGTAATTAAAAAAAAAAAAAACTGAAGTAGTTCTTTATATTTTACAAATGCACATATGCAGCGGTTTTACAAACACACAGGTGAGATCTGCAAAAAATTGGTACACACAAAATCTGGTGCAGCTGTGAATAGTGATCAGCTTGTAACTTCAGGCTGTTCAATTAAGGCTCCATTCACACTTGTGCGACTACGGACATCAACGTCGCATTACAAGTCACAGCCCATTCTTTCCAATGGCTTCTGTTCAAACTGATGAGATTTAAAGTCACAATTTAAAAAAGGAGCCTGCACTACTTTAGTGTGACTTTTAATGCAATTTTATTCCAGAAAATGTAAAGTCAGATCAAAGTGAAGCTCCAAAGTCGCACTGGAAATCGTGCGACTTTGGACACAAGCTAATGTGACGTTTTCGCAATAAAACTGGGAAACGGATTGGTTACTATGCACAGCTGCACCAGATTCTGTGTGCACAGGTTTTAGTAAATCTCTCCCACAATCTCATTCCCTTTCCATTATGTGTTTTTATAAAATTGTTACCTGTATACCTACGGTATCTGCATACTATCTGTTGTTTTTGTTTTATAACCACATTGTGGTCTCAGTTTGTGCTGCAAAGCTCTATAATAAAGCTCATTCTTACCAAGAGATTGCTAAGGACTTTGTTAAAATGAATCCCAAGGCACAAAAAAAAAAAAAAAAAAGACAAAAAACAAAACAAAAACATTACATCTCTAGACAACATACACACGTCCCTGTGTTTTATCTCTTTCAACATGCTGCAAACACAGGAAAATAACTGTTGATGTGTCAGAAACAGTGTACTCCTACCTTCCTCTGTAACAACACAGCTCTGAATCCCTAAGCACATGGTGTCAGCCCTGCCTACTTCAGTTCCGATGTACCACAAAGACCACAGACCTCTCCTTATCCCCTTACCCTGTTCATCTCCATAAGCCCCCCTTGTTTACTGGCAGACAGCATTGAAAGTTATCAGCTCACATGATTTCTGGCAGGATCAACAGGTATTTTTTGCACTTACTGAACAGATATAACAAAATACTTCCAACATTATAATTACAAGAGCAAAATGGAGCAAATAAGAAGTTCATTGTCAGTAGTTACATATATTTAACCATTTGCCCTCCTGAGGATTTACCCCCCTTCCTGACCAGGCCATTTTTATGCAATACAGCGGTGCGTTACTTTAACTGAAAATTGCGCTGTCATGCAATGCTGCGCCGAAATGAAATTTATGTTCTCATTCCCCACAATTTAGAACTTTCTTTCTGTGGTATTTGATCGCCTCTTTGTTTTTTATTTTTTGCGCTATAAACAAAAAAAGACCAAAAATTTTGGGAAAAAAAATATATTTTTGACTTTTTGAAATAAAACATATTCAGTAAAAAAATTTAAAAAAATCAAATTTTGTCCTAAATTTAGGACACAATGTATTCTGCTACGTCTTTGCTTAAAAAAAAAAACCCAATACATGTAAATTAATTGGTTTATGTGAAAGTTATAGCTTCTACAAATGGCGGTATATATACTGGAATTTTTTTTATACTAGTAAATGAGGCGGACAGCAACTTATAGTGGGGCTGCAGCGAGCATTCTGACACTGACATCCCCAGTGACACTCATACAGTGATCAATGCTAATAAAAAGCACTGACACTGTACTAATGACACTGGGCAGGAAGGGGTTAACATCTGGGGTGATCAAAGGGTTAACTGTGTGCCGTTTTACTATATGCTAGTTACTTTATACTGTGGTGTGTGTGTTTTACCTTGTTAGCATGTTGCTTTGTATTGCTCTGCTATGCAGAGCAAAACAAAGCAGCATGCTGGAGCTTACAGGGGAAAGATCTGTATTGTTTACATAGAGACCTCTCTCCCCTGTTCTTCGGCGATTGCCGGAGGGGAATCTCCAGCCAGGACCCGGTGATCAACAGCTGTAGCCACCAATGGCGGTGTGCCCCCTACCTGGAAATTCCAAATTACGTGTATATATATATATATATATATATATATATATATATATATATATATACACACACACACACACATATACATACACACACACACACTTGATTTTACACAACCCTGCAGCAGTATTTGTGCTATAGGGCGGTGGGGAAGCAGTAAGCTTGTAGAAAAACAAAATGGGGTGTTCTACTGGTGAACCATTATGTGTTATCAGTCATGGATAGCATGCCACTAAAGCAAAACTCACGCCAACAACCAAAGGATAAAAAAGACAAAAGATAAAATAAGAAAACCAGTTTCTACTGCAATAACCACCTTCAATGCAGAAATTTCCCTGCAGCACTTTGTTTCTGCTACTAGATGCCCTCAGCTCAATTGTTGGTACAGTTGTGCTCAAAAGTTTGCATACCCTTGGAGAATTGGTACCATTTGCTACTGTTTTTAAAGAGAACATGAGTGAGCAGGAAAAACACATTTCTTCTATTTCTTATGGGATTCATTGTCAAGTGTAGGTCATAACAGAATGGCACAATCGTAAAACATAACATGGCAACAAATGAAATGCCCCCTGTTCAAAAGTCTGCATACCCTTAGTTCTTAATACAGTCTATTGCCCCTTTAGCATCAATCGCAGTGTGCAGTCTTTTATAACAGTTGTCTACGAGACCTCGAATTCTTGCAGGTGGTATATATAGCTGCCCATCTGTCTTGGTAAAATGCCTCCAGTTCATGCAAAGACTCATGTGCAGCTTTCATGCACAAGAATGCAAATTGTCTGCCAGTATTTTCTGATAACATGCTGCATTCATTTTGTCATTAATTTTCACAAGATTCCTTATGCCTTTAGAGCTCGCAAACCCTCAAAACATCAGTGAGCCACCACCATACTTCACAGTAGAGATAGTATTCTTGTCGCTGTTGACCCCTCTCTAACCATAGTGCTTATAGTTGTGACCATAAAGCTCTATTTTGGTCTCATCACTCCGGATTACAGTGTGTCAGAAGCTACGAGGCGTATTAAGGTTTTGTCGGGCATATAGTAACCAGGCTTTTTTGTGGCATTGACGCAGTAAAAGCTTCTTTCTGGCAACCTGACCATGCAGCTCATTTTTGATCAAGTATCATCGTATTGTGCTCCTTGAAACAACCACACTGTCTTTTTCCAGAGCAGCCTGTATTTCTCTTGAGGTTACCTGTGGGTTGTTTTTTGTATCACAAACAATCCTTCTGGCAGTTGTGGCTGCAATCTTTCTTGGTCTACCTGACCTTGGCTTGGTATCTAGAGATCCCTGAATTTTCCACTTCTTAACAAGTGATTGAAAAGTACTGACTGGCATATTCAAATCTTTGGATATCTTTTCCATCTTTGTAAAGTTCCATTACCTCGTTACACAGGTCTTTTGACGGTTCTTTTCTGCTCCCCATGGCTCAGTTTCCAGCCTGCTCTGAGCATCCAGATGAGAGCTAACAAATCCATTGATTATTTATACACAGACACTAATTTAAAAAGCCACAGATGTGGGAAATTAACCTTTAATTGCCATTTTAACCTGTGTGTGTGTCTGTAGCACATAAACATTCCACGGTATGTAAACTTTTGATCAGGGCCATTTAGGTTATTTTCATTATGATTTAAAAAGAAGCCAGACAACTATGTGATATAAATGGCTTCATATGATCACTATCCTTAAATAAAAGACAGTGTTTGGCATCAATGCCAAAATTTCACAATTTCTGCCAAGGTATGCAAACTTGTTAGCACAACTGTATCATGCAAACCACTTCCTCTGAGCCCAAGTAGTCCTGGACACACCCACAGCCTGTGACTGGACATAGAAAAGAGATGAGCTTACCACTGAGCTGCTTCTCCTTTCAGTTATCAGCATGCTTCTGGTCAGCACATGAACTCATTGTGCTGCTTCTTTTTCTCACACTCTTGCCCTGTTGTACTGTGACTGCAAGAGGCTGATACTAGAATACATACAGGTACTTATACTGCTTGCATTGGAAACATTTTGATGTACTGAATACAGGACTCCATTCATTTGTGTCTTTTATATATGCCAAGAGTTCTGCTTTAAGAAGCTAACTCCACCTCGTATACCATGTTACATCCATATTTAACAAGTAACACAGTGGACCAAGAGCCAAGCCCTTAAATTCTCCATGGCTGTGCGTGAATCTACCCGCACAGCTGCGTCGTTCATTTGCAGAGATTTAATAAACTACCATGGCAGACAGACGCAGTAATCAATGAAATACATTGTGGTGATGTCACTACATTCATAGTCCATCTTGATTTCCTCCAGCTTCAGATTTTATTTCCTTCAGAGTCAGAGCATTGCACCCAGAACCTACTGATTGCAGCTGCAATGCTTTGCAAACTCACATGCAAAAAAAAAAAATAATAAATGCATATTTTTCTGCAAAGTTGGATGCATTTATCATCTTTTTGCAAAAAGGTGGACTAAGGGCTCGTTCACACTTGACTGTTTTTCCAACTCTTGCCAAATGCACCTATAGCGTTTGACAAGCGTTGGTCCGGCGTTTGCGGAGCGTTTTTAACGCTCCGCAAACGCCACATGCGCAGTTTTTAGGCGTTTGCCAAGCGTTAAAAACGCCCCACAAATGCCTATAATGAAGTTTGAATGGCGTTAACGCAAATGCAACGCAAACGCCGGCCGGGCAATTGCAGAGCGGCACCATAAACTTGAATAGGTGGCTTTAACTCCTCCTGACTTGACCAGAGGCATCCGTTGCAACGCTAATGCTCCCGTTTGAACAGCACCATGTGCTGCAATGTGCAGAATTTTCCCAGGCATTTGGGAAACGGTAAAAACGCTTCCCAAACGCCTGTCTGCCGCTTGCCGCTAGTGTAAACGTAGCCTTAGTCTTTAGCTGGCCATACCCTATAATATATCTGTGCAATCTCCTTTTAGACTTACAAAAACTATGTAATAAAAGGACAAACTTAAACAATCCAATAAAATAGGATCCAATTAAACAAGTCCTTGCACAACATAGTTGATGGTAGATCTAAATGAGATTAGATTGTATGGTTAGCCTTTGGAGGGTTAGTTCACCTTTCCCAAACGTTGCCTATGCAGATAAGGGATTCCTGTGAATAAAAACAAACTGTGCAGCTCTGACTACAGTTGAATAATGCCCTTGCTATAGGTGTAGGATATTTATGTACTTCATGAAGCCAAACTGGGAAAATTCCAGGATGCTGCTAAGAGACCTGGCTGTTACTGCTCACTTTCACAGGAGTGAGCTCCTAAATGCTGAGCTCAGAGCTACTAAATCAGGGGAGAAAAAGCACATGAGGGGGTCTGGATCAGAGAAAGCTCACTCTTGTGATGGTGGAGAGGAACAGTAATAGCTGGGCCTCTCTTAGCAAAATTCTGGGAGTTTTTCCACTCAGGCTTCATGAGGGATGTAAACGGCCTACACATATAGCTCGGGCATTATTCAATTCTGGTCAAAGTTTTTATCTACAGACATCCCTTAGGCAGGTTTTTGGTAAAATTAAGCTTTGACTTTAAAGGATAAGTTCACCTTTGGAACACATTACATGTTCCAGCATCTGCACCCTCCCTGTGACAGCAGGCAGAGGTTCCTCTCTCCCCACCCGCTATCACAATTTAGAACAATCATGTGGGGCTCCGGCCACACAGCAATGTCATTAATTCATTCAGAGTTCTGTACATGAATGAACTACAAGTACCTTTGGCCACTGCGGCTGACGGGTTGTACTTCTCAATGAACTGTGAGAGTGCTGGCAAGCGCTCTCGTAGTTCATTGATTCTTCCTGCCATTCAGTAACTGCCTGTCCCTACAAGAGGTACAGGCAGCTTACTGAGAGTCTGCAGGGTCCTGACATTGCACCTGTAATCTGATGATTGTTGCTGCAATGCTTTACAGGCGCCAAAGTAAGTGCGGGTTCACATATATGTGGATTGGATGCGGTTTGAAACGCATCCAATCCGCATGGCATGCAAAATAACATTGCTTCCTATGGTGCCTGTTCATATATGTCTGGTGCACTGGCAGCAAGAATTCAGCACAGACTGAAAAAGAGTCATATTCAATTTCTAAACTGTGCAGTCTGGTTCAGGTGAGGATTACAGGCCATTGACTTCTATGAGAACAGCTTCTAAACCGCACGTCATCAGTTGTGACCAGGATAAAATCCTGACCTGAATCTGATCTAAGCCTGTCCTGAACCTGATGTAAACCTGACCCGCTGAACAACTACTTTATCACTTAGCTGTGAATCCTGAGCTTCAATCCGCACCGAAACATGTGTGAATCAGCACTAAAACTAATTGTAAATGCACATTTTTTTTATTTGCACAAAGATGTGCATTTACTATTTTAACAATCAGTGAACTTATCCTTTAACTACATAGGGCCCTTTTACACAGGCGGACCAATCAGGTCCACCTGTCCATTTTTCAGGCGGACCCAATCGAACCAGCCATTGTTGTCAATCGGGAGGTGAATGTAAACGGACATGTGTCTGTTTACACCGGCCTGCATCTGATCCACTAAAAACAGACGGATAGGGATCAGTTCCCCATCAGTCTAGCAGACGACATTCAGATGTAAATGAACAGACAGCCTGATTACAACCGACCATAGAGAACAGGAGGCTCTGTCCATGTCCGCTCTGCACAAAGGGAGCAGGCACAGACCTGCCATCCACCTGATCAGTGGACAAATCCCCTGCTGAGCAGCTGGATCCGCTTGTTGGAGTCTACCCCTGTCAAAGAGCCCCAGGAAAGAAGCCTATTGCTGATCACTGCAGAAGGGCCAGGTGCTGATATAGACAAACACTCCTGGGCCCGATGCTGAACTGATATTGGTACTTTCACCCTTTTTTGCATCTCGGTGCTGCGGGTTTCCTGCAGCCTGTTTGGCCACTTCCTCCTGCACATCATAGTTCTAGATCTTCTTCCTAATACTGGGGACAATGGGCCATACCTGCACCATGTGTGTGTCAGCACAGCCATTGTACTTTCCAGCAGGGGCTCATGTAACACTGGAGATTGAGGCCTTGTTCACATGCATGCCTGGTGCAGGGCTGTTTTTCCGGCATGGGAATGCACAGGTGTTGCAAGCAGTGCCATTGGTGTCTATTGACACGCAGTGACTGCCCCCCCAATATGACATCTGTGTGGGATCAGGTGCGTGTCCCTAAATTCACCCAGGGTGCGTTATGAAGCGTGCAGCCGTACGAATGTTGTATTGGGGGCAGCGGCTGTGTCTCAATAGACAACAATGGGACCGCCTGCACAGGGAAGCATGCAACCCCTCTGCAAATCACAGGCCTGTATGGGGCACACGTGTAATCGCCTTGGGTGTAAGGCCTGACATGCTTGTGATGTGTGCACATACGTCATGACGTGCGCACATACGTCATGACGCGCACACATACGTCATGACGCACATCCTGATGTAATAACATGAACTTCCATTGATTTTAAAGGAAAGACAATGAAGTTAAAATGAATGCTGCTAAAAGGTAACTCTTCTTGGTGCTTTTCCTGATGCCCATCGTCTCCACAAACACAGATCCTGGACTCAGATTGACCGGTGTGCTCAGGTGCATGCCATGTGTATGGAGCCCAGCAGAGGACAGTGACCCCGGAGGACATTCCTATGTACACTGCACGGCTCCCTGTCACACTGGGCCACATCCCTATATCAGGGACATTTCCTGCACACAGCACCCCATCCGCCCTGTGTGTATGGATAGGCCCAGGCCCACCCCCCGCAGGATGCAGCCCACACTCCCCCACCTGGATGAACTCCTCCTCAGCGTAAATATCAATGAGGTCCGCCCCGTCCGCCATGCCGGGACCCCGGATGCTCCGTCCGGGCTGCTCAGTCCGCCCCCTGGGCTTCCTCTGATCGAGCTCGGAGACTTCGCACACGTTCCCCTGGTACACTGTGCCCCAGTGCAGCTCAGCTCCTAGGATCCCGCGCCAACCGGAACTTCCGCCCCGCTACAGCCTGTACCCCCAAACTTCCGGTCACGGGAGCGGAGATGGGAAGTGACGTCAGGACGTGCGCCGCGCGAGATGCTGCCCCTGGTCAGATCCCGGGTGAGCGGTCATGTATGGGGGACCTCTGACCTTCTACCATTGCTGTATCTGCAGAGGGCTCATGGCTGGCAAAGCAGAACGTTTAGAATGGATATAATCTGTGTGACCTCTGATGACTGTGTCCTATGGGAGAGATTTCTCTTGACTTCCTGTTCTGCTGACAAGTAGGGTTGTCACCTCATCCCTTTAAAGCTGAACACATATTAATGACACAGGTTCTGGGGCTGATTATATTCAGTGCCTTATCTGCATGAAATCAGCCCCAGAAGCTGTGTCATTATTATGTGATCAGCTTTAAAGGGATGAGGTGACAACCCTAGTGACAAGGTGGGGTCATAGGGACAGAAAGTCATGAGAAATCTCTCGAGCAGGATTACAGATTACATGTATGTCAAGGCAGGTAAAGTATGACTGACACACAACAGACAGTCATTGTTTATTGGTTTGCATGCATATGTTAGAAAACAGGACTAATTAAAGGCCAAATCCAGGAAATTGGATAATGATCCCTTGTAGTGAGGCTGTACCCGAAATGTAAGGGGTAACTACCCTCTGTGCCTAGGGGAGAGTTTTTCCACTTTTATTTACTTGATCCTCTCCTCCCTCGGCAAATGGCACTCCCCTATGCTTCGGCAGTGGACTGTTCCTCGATGACAGCATGCCCAGTGCAGAGCTATGGACCCTGCTTTGGTCTTGGTGATGTCAGGACCTTAGACCACTGGAATGGTGAAGGGGGAGAAGAGCTCTTGTCCACAATGGGCATGGTATTGACACAGCTCCAGATGATCCACATTGGCTCACAATTGATATGATCCAAAAATATTTAGACAGAATAAAGCACCTGGACCGGATGGCATACACCCACGGGTCCTTACAGAATTGAGCTCTGTCATCTCAAAGCCATTGTTTCTCATTTTTAAGAACTCTTTAACCGCCTCCCGCCCGCCATGTAAGGAAATGACGGACGGGCGGTGGTTCTCTCGTTCTGGGAGGACGTCATATGACGTCCTCCCACTCTAACCACGCGTGCAGGGACACAGCAGATCACTGATCAGCGGAAAGAGCCAATGAGCCAGACTATGTAACACTGGAGGGACTGGTCTAGCGGAGTGGAGGATCAGATAATTTTCCAAGTCCCCTAGAGCGGATGTCTCAAAACTTTCTAAACAAAAGGAAAGTTCACTGTCCTTCAAACTCTAGGGGGGCCGGACTATCCAGTGGGAGTAGAAAATATCTCAGGCTCGGTGGTCGGTCAACATTGTTGATGTTAGTTGCAGGAATAATGACCCATCGTTGGTGTCAGTGGAAGGAATAGTGCCTCATCGTTGGTGTCAGTGGAAGGAATAGTGCCTTATCATTAGTGTGAGTGGAAGGAATAGTGCCTCATCAATGGCGTCATTGGAAGGAATAGTGCCCTCATCGTTGGTGTCAGTGGAAGGAATAGTGCCTTATCATTAGTGTGAGTGGAAGGAATAGTGCCTCATCAATGGCGTCATTGGAAGGAATAGTGCCCCATCGTTGGTGTCAGTGGAAGGAATAGTGCTGCATCATTGGTGACAATGGAAGGAATAGTTCCCCCCCATCGTTGGTGGCAGTGAAAATAATAGTGCCCCATCTATGTCAGTGGAAGAAATAGTGACTCATTATTGATGTTAGTGGAAGGAAAAATCACCCATCGCTGGTGTCAGTGGAAGATATAATGACCCATCGTTGGTGTCAGTGGTAAGAATAGTGCCCCATTGTTGGTGTCAGTGGAAGGCATAGTGTCCCATTGTTAGTGTCAGTGGTAGGAATAGTGTCCCATCATTGGTGTCAGTGGAAGGAACAATGACCCATCATTGGTGTCAGTGGAAGGAACAATGATCCATCATTGGTGTCAGTGGAAGAAATAGTGACTCATCATTAGTGTCAGTGAAAGGAATAGTGCCATATCAGTGGTGTCATTGGAAGAAATAGTGTCCCATCGTTGGCGTCAGTGGAAAGAATAGTTTTCCCATTGTTGGTGGCAGTGAAAATAATAGTGCCTCATCTATGTTAGTGGAAGAAATAGTGACTCATTATTGATGTTAGTGGAAGGAATAATCAACCACCGCTGGTGTCAGTGGAAGATATAATGACCCATCATTGGTGTCAGTGGTAGGAATTGTGCCCCTTTGTTGGTGTCAGTGGAAGGAATAATGACCCAATGTTGGTGTCAGTGGAAGGAATAGTGTCCCATTGTTGGTGTCAGTGGTAGGAATAGTGTCCCATTGTTGGTGTCAGTTGAAGGAACAATGACCCATCATTGGTGTCAGTGGAAGAAATAGTGACTCATCATTGTTGTCAGTGGAAAGAATAATGATCCATCATTGGTGTCAGTGGGAGGAATGGTGTCCCATTATTGGTGGGAAGAATAGTGCCTGTTGTTGGTGTCAGTAGAAGGAATAGTGCCCCATTGTTGGTGTCAGTGGAAGTAATAGTACTCCATTGCTGGTGTCAGTGTAAATAATAATGACTCAGTATCAGCGGGAGCAACAGTGCTTCAAGGGCCGATTAAAAGCAAGCAAAGGGTTACATCTGGCCCATAGGCCACTGTTTGGAGATCACTGTCCTAGACCTACTATCCGTATTAGTCCCACTAAAATGGATCATTCTTACATTTCCCAGAGTCGGGCTTTAACTAGACAGCCCTTTATCAGTTCCCTGGGTAGAGAGTAGCATTATACTCATTCCTAATCGGGAGCAGCAGAGTTGCACTTAAAACCCGGCCTTACCAACCATTCAGTGTCCACTACCCCTTCCTGCCAATCCCTCCCCTGGCTTCAGATTACATAACAAATACAATTCACAATACCAACAACAACATACAAAGCCATCCACAACTCGGCCTCCAGCTACATCACTGATGTTGTATCAATATATCACCCAAACTGTCCTCTCTGCTTCTCCTAAGACCTCCTGCTCTCTAGCTCCTCATGCCATGCTCACCTCCAGGACTTTTCCAGAGCCTCTCATCCATTGGAACTCTCTACCACAGTCTGTCATGCTATGTCCTACTCTGTTTACTTTTAAGCGATCCCTGAAAATGTTTTTCTTTAAGGAAACCTATCCTGCCTTCATCTAACAACTGAAATTTAAATTCTTCATTCAGCTCGCCCAACACAATTATTACTTTTTTGTACCACTTGCCCCTCCCTCAGGAGCAGGATCCTCCTAACCTTCTTGCATTGAATTGTATTGTCAGTAATACAGTACTTCATAATGTAAAGCACTGCACAAACTGTTGGCGCTATATAAATCCTGTATAATATAATAACGAGTGACGCTCCATTTGTGGGATTCACTGTGACACAGGAGTGAGATGTTCTGACCCTTCTCTACAGGGACTGGTGGGATAAGACCAGGATTTCTGTTGTCCAGAGTTGAAGGGCTATACAGTAGAAGTGCTTGCAACATCTCCATCTCTACAGAGAGCGTAGATCTGTAGCTTAGCATCAGGGTGGATTTGATTTAAATCAAACTGATTTAAATCACGATTTATATCACAATTTAAATCACTAGTCAGTAAGGCTTGATTTAAATCCTAGTTTTCTACATAGACTAATTCTTGCTGGTATAACTTTAATATGCAAGTAGATGAAGATTTTTAGAATAACAACTTTTCATATTAGTTTTTTTATCCCCAGTTTAATAGGTTAATCATTCATATTTGGACAACTTTTCAGGTGTACTTAGGAAGGAGAAAAATAATCATTACCTTAATAATAACAATTTAAATAGATTTATTCAACTGAAACAATAACATTCCAGCATATGTTATTTGCTTAAACAAACATCCATGTTTGTTAACTAATTTGGCTAAACAGAATATATATATATTAAGAAACTTAGACTGTCAGCCCCTTCCTCCTCACACTTAGTTTCACTTTCTTCTTGTGCAGATCTATTCCACTCCAAACAATCAGAAAAATATAGTTTCTATTCTATTCACTGAACTTCTTGAAACTTAGCACTGAAGGGGTTGATTCTGTATTCATAGGTTTGTAGAAGTTAGGATTAAGGTCTTTTTCTTAACTCTGTTCATGTTATAACATTTTTGCTGTGAAGAAGAGGCATGTGATCTCCGCTGAGTCAAATTCAGTTTTGAGAACTGCAAAAGTAAACCAAGCATCTGTGATAATATCTTGTAGGCAGAGAAACTGCCCAATAATCTTGCAAAAACCTCTGGAAGAGCATGACATTGTGAATAGATTAATGGAATTTATTTACCAAAAAAATTAAATATATACAGCCTTATTCTACATAATTAAAAAACTAATCTATTTTTCATGATGGAATGACCTTTGGATGGTAATATATTTTCCTCAAAAAGCATTTTATTAAAAAAAATCTGATTTAAATAAAAAAAATCCGATTTTTTTAGATTTTAAAAAAAAAAATCATTGATTTTTATCCACCCTGCTTAGTATACAGTTTAACAATTGTCCAGGCCAGTGGAATTGCAAATAGTTTGGACCTGCATGGACACTTTTCCCTATACAACACATGGTTACCAAATAACACCAAAAGATTGATTCATTTTGGTTTCCTTGTTTGCTTTGGACCCATCGATCTTGTGACCTCCAGTACGATCTTTCATCCTGGGGGAGTTTCAGTAAGTTAGAGGCTTCCAAGGCTTGGTGTGGATGCTCAATCCAACTAATATATCATCCTTCATAATTCCTGATGACATAGAAACAACAACCCTCGAAACGCGTTGAATTGCCAGAAACAAACCCATGCTCATCATGTAATATACCAGTGATCAAAAGTCTTCTAGAGATACTTAGTTTGCATACCCTGGCAGAAATCATGACATTTTGGCATTGATATTGACTTATCATGCCAAAAGAAGTATTTTATTTAAATCAGAACTCTGGTCAGAGATGTTTTTTCACCATGCAGTGTGGCTGTGCCCTCACTGCATGGATCAGCTGCTTGTTTTTTGTAGGGATGAGCACAAAGCTTATACTCACCTGACCCGCCAATCTTCAGTAAAACCGCGCTCCCCATGGTCCAGCGGTGGATTGTTCCTGTCTGTGGAGCATGCTTTGAGCATGCTGATGTCAGGAACAGTTCATTTACAAGACCGTGGGGGGGCAGGAGCCAAAGGGATCGGTCTTGTGCAGGGAGAATTGGCGGGTCAGGTGAGTATATCCCAACTGTCCTCTCCCCTAGAGCAAAACAAACAGTTAACCCATGCAGTGGGGCTGTGTCAGAGTTTTGCTCAGAATTCTCCTTTAAGGATAGTGATCATTTGAAGCCATTTATTATCACATAGTTGTTTGGCTCTTTTTTAAATCATAATGATAATAGAAATCACCCAAATGGCCCTGATCAAAAATATACATACCCTGGAATGTTTAGAATGTGCTATGCTGTCCCCACTGGGAGAAGGCAGTGATTATTGCTAGCGGTTATGACAGCCACTAGCAATAATAGCTAGTGAATCTGGCAGGCTGGATCAACTTCGAGCAACTTGGTACATTCAGCCTGCCAACACAGCTGCTGAACCAGCCGAGATTAAACCGTCTATGGCCAACCTTAGAATACTGTCAGGTTTTTATTGCTGTCTGTGTCCCTGAGACTGGGTTCACACTGATGCGATGAGTCACATCCCATGTGATACGCACAGGAATCGCACCGCATTCTTGTGCAAATCACACCGCATCTACACAAAACAGGCCCCTTTTTTTGCCGCACTGGAATCAGATTGCATGGTTGTTTATACCCATGTGATCCGATTCAAGCAAACGCACTGCGCTTTGCAACCTGCTTTTGGGGGTGTCATTAACTTTTAATTGATACCTGCAGCAGATCGCATGAACACAGTGCGGGTGTGATGCAGTGCAAAAAATGCAATGATTCCTGTGCATCGTATTGGTGTGAACCGATTG
This sequence comes from Staurois parvus, assembly GCF_062004578.1. NCBI lineage: Eukaryota > Metazoa > Chordata > Amphibia > Anura > Ranidae > Staurois > Staurois parvus. Next base: position 8,169,591 of record NW_028318614.1, read on the forward strand.
TCCTGATCACCTTTGCCATTGAGAATAAAAGTAAGGGTAAATCTAACATATTGGATTTGTCTAAGAGGGGATTTCCTCAGATTAGAAATTGGTTATCCTTTCACTACAAGACAGGAAGTAAAGGGAAATCTTCCTCAGTAGACGCCTATGGGCAACAAAAAACTGACTGTTTTTTTACCCTCCTCTACTCTATAAAAACTAAATAAATAAGGTTGGGTTATGCATACACTTTAAAAATGAGAGAAAATCTCTGAAAAGTAAGAATAAAGCCCATCCTTGACTTTGGACACTGAAACAGGTGTCCCCCTTTGAAGTATTCCTGTTCTGATGATAACTGTTGGTTTTTTTTTTTATTTTCCCTCATTTTTTGTCCAGCAGATAATGGTCATTAGGACAAATCGAGAGAGGAAATCTCCCCAGCAGGTACATACACATGGGTTATTTACTAAAACTGGAGAGTGCAAAATCTGGTGCAGCTCTGCATAGAATCCAATCAGCTTCCAGGTTTTATTGTCAAAGCTTAACTGAACAAGTTGAAGTTAGAAGCTGATTGGCTATTTATTTATTTATTTATTTATCGAGTTTATATAGCGCCAAAGGGTTTGCTCAGCGCTGTACAATAGAGGGGGGACAATACATGAAACAGTACAGTAACATCAAACAGCACACAATGGGTAAGAGGGCCCTACTCTTTCGAGCTTACAATCTAGGAGGGAGGGGGTAGAGGTACAGGAGGAAACGGCTGTGGGGGATGGAGTGGTAGGAGGAGGGAAGGGCAGCGGCTGTTAGGTGAGGGTGGGGTAGGCTTCCCTGAAGAGGTGGGTTTTCAGGGAGCGCCTGAAGGTGAGTAGGGAAGGTGACAGTCTGATGGATTGGGGTAGTGAGTTCCAGAGGATGGGGGAGGACCTGGAGAAGTCTTGCAGTCGTGCGTGGGAGGAGGAGACCAGGGAGCAAGATAGAAGGAGGTCCTGTGAAGAGCGAAGGGTACGGGTAGGGTGGTACTTGGGAATCAGGTCGGTGAGGTAGTTAGGGGCAGTGTTGTGAATGGCTTTATAGGTCAGAGTGAGCAGTTTGAATTTAATGCGTTGGGCAATGGGGAGCCAGTGGAGGGAGAGGCAGAGGGGGGTGGCAGAGGTGGAGCGGCTGGTGAGGTGGATGAGTCTGGCAGCTGAGTTCAGGATGGTCTGAAGCGGGGAGAGTTTGCACTGGGGTAGGCCGATGAGGAGGGAGTTGCAGTAGTCAAGGCGTGAGATAATCAGGGAGTGAACGAGTAGTTTAGTGGTGTCTGGGGTAAGGAAGGAGCGTATTTTGGCGATGTTGCGAAGGTGGAGCCTGCATGTATTTGTGAGTGATTTGACATGAGGTTGGAAGGAAAGGTTTGAGTCCAGAATGACGCCAAGGACCTTGGCTTGCTGGGCGGGATTGATGGTGGTGTTGTTGGTAGTGATGGAAAGGATGGAGGGGGGGGGCACGGGAAGGGGGAAAGACGAGAAGCTCGGTTTTGGAGAGGTTGAGTTTGAGGAAATGGAGCGACATCCAGTCAGAGATGTCGTTTAGGAGGTGAGTGATGCGGGCGGAGAATGTGGGGGTGAGGTGAGGGGTGGATAGGTAGATTTGAGTATCATCAGCATAGAGGTGGTAGTTGAAGCCGTGGGAGTGTATGAGTTTGCCAAGGGAGGAGGTGTAGATGGAGAAGAGAAGGGGTCCAAGGACAGAGCCCTGGGGGACCCCAACAGAGAGGGGGAGGGAAGAGGAGGTGGCGCCGTTGTAGGAAACGCTGAAGGAGCGTTGGGATAGATAGGACGAGAACCAAGAGAGAGCGGTGTCTCTGATGCCAAGGGCTACAATGTACAGCTGCACCAGATTTTGCACTCTCCAGTTTTAGTAAATCTACCCCACAGTAACAGAAACCTGACAGGGGATCTAAACCATATAAATGCTGCGCTACATCCAAACTAATTAAAGTGAATGTGGAATTCAATAACTCAAAATTAAAATAATAACAATAATAATAAATAAAAAATGTGCTAGATGATTACAAAAATAATGACAAAACACAAACTTAAATCCATACGCATGTGCAAAAAAAAATGCACATACATATATTAAATCACACGTGCAAAAATGTGAAGTGGAATGAAAACTAAATAATAAACACAAACTCAAAGTCCAATAATGGAATATTAAAAGTGAAAAAAAGTCCAATAGTGGAATATTAGAGTGAAAAAAACTGTAAAATGTGTTTCCAATAATACTGTAAAGTGACCACAGGTGAAACAAATCGTGCAGATATCTGAGTGTAGATAGAGCTTGTGAATCCAACCACCTTCTGGATTAGCCTCTCACCTCATCTCTTCGACCCTTGCGGGTCAAAGAGCAGTAATGGATCCCTCTCACAGATCCTCCAGGCACCAAGGCACTCCAAAAACCACTTCTCAGGATATAATATTCCCACTCAGCTCTTCTCCAGGTATAGGTGAAATATCAATTTCTCAGAACAAAAAAGAGGGATCCTCCCATAGTGTAGTAGGTTTATTATACCATAGGAACATCAGATATTTAGTAGAAATACACTTACGTAGCAGCCAGTCCACATTAGACCCTCATGCTCTCAAATGAGGATATATCTGTGTTTGTTGGGTGTACAGCTGAATCCACAGGTGTACCAAGATGGCCGCCACGCCGGAAATACGTCACCGCGCTACGCCGACGCGTTACGTCACAATATCACGTGACTTCATCAGGGCACGTGTGATTTAATATATGTATGTGCATTTTTTTTTGCACATGCGTATGGATTTAAGTTTGTGTTTTGTCATTATTTTTGTAATCATCTAGCACATTTTTTATTTATTATTATTGTTATTATTTTAATTTTGAGTTATTGAATTCCACATTCACTTTAATTAGTTTGGATGTAGCGCAGCATTTATATGGTTTATATTCACTTGATCACTGGTATATGATTTAATGTTAGCAGCTGTTTGGGGTTCATTTATTTACTATTTTAGTTTGTTTAAACACACATTTGGAGCGCAGGAGGGTCACACCATTATTGTTACTGACAGGGGATCTATCGCTTGAATGCACCATCCAAAGCTAACAAAAAGTAGTTTTGGCTTTGGACACACTTTACAAGACAATCACATGTTAGCTGTCAGTTTCCAGTGTAAGTAAGGCAGTAAAAGGAAGAATACAATTGGTTTTGGTGTTCCCTGGATAGTTACATACTGTAGTTGAACTATGGTTGAATTAGATGGACTTGTGTTTTTTCAACCAGACTAACTAAGTAACTATGTTCTGCACTGTGAGATGCAGTGTCTAAGAGAAGGAGCGCATGAGATACAAATGAAACAGGATTTGGCTCAGCCAGAATTTTTTATTTTTTTTGGCTTTTTGAAGTTTGTGTATCCGGACACATGTAGACTGTCACATAGGAGTTTTTAGATGTACGTTAATTATGATATATATTTTAACTTTTTAGAAACATTCTCCATACTGTTTTTCTAGAGCTCTCTTCTAACTGCCTTCATCACACGCCAAGTTCCAAGGTTGCTGACCTCAAGTGACACAGGAGGACATGATTCAGAGGTCCCTCTGCCCGCATGGAAGGAACGCACAGGAGAAACGCCAGAGATTAAAAGAGCAAGACTATTATATGAGAGTCGGAAGAGAGGCATGCTGGAAAACTGCATTCTGCTCAGGTATTCAGTAGACAGTTTACATACTGCTTGTTATGTTATTCATAATTCACATTTGCCTAACTCAAAATCAAGCAAACTTGTCACAGATTTTTAGCATGTAAACTAAAGACAATGGTTGCAGCTTGCAGATAGTTTCAGAAGACTACACAATGCAGGCAAAAAGGATTTTTGCATGAATACAGCTAAATGTAATAGCAGTACCTTTAGTTGGAGCATACATTACTAGGTTCATTAAATAATTTCTTTCAGGTTTGCTTTAAAGTAAATCTGTACTGGATTCAAAATTCTAAACTCAGCTAATTAGCAGATAGTGGGCACAATTATACTGGAGTACTTGTTTGTTCTACAGTATTTTTCTTGACTACTTCTAGAGCACCTCAAAACACCCCGATTTTCAAAATGTGGGGAGAATAGGCACACAGAGTAGGGTCTGGTGGCCTACTGTCTTTTTTCTATTCTTTTTTTTCCACTATAAGTTCAATTTAAAGCAGAATTCCAGCTGAAAAAAAAAATAAAAGTCAGCAGCTACAAAAACTGTAGCTGCTGACTTTTAAAATACAGACCCTTACCTGTCCCTCGGTCCAGCGGTGTTCTCACCACTGCTGGTTTCACCGGCCGTCTTCTCTCCCTGGCGCCGGCATCTTCAGTGTGGGCACTCGGCTGTGACAGCTTGCGGCTTCACAGCCGGGTGCCCACAGCACCTGTGCGAGAAGTCCTGCGCTTTGTGAATGGCCCCATAGTCTTCTGGGACCTGTCACATTTCCCAGAAGACTATGGGGAGGGAGGGGGGGGGGGGGGGACAACTTCCGCTTCTGATCGCTTTAGACAATTGCAGCGGAAGTGGAGGCGGGTACCTGTCAAATTTGGATATCCGCTCCTCAAAGGTGCCAATTCTTAATGGGGAGCGGGGGACAAAGACTTAAAACGGAACTTCCCCTTTTAGGCGGAGTTCTGCTTTAAGTGCTTATGTTTTGGACTTAAGTTTGCATCAAGCAAGTTTACCATTCCTTGTGTAGAGAATTCAATACCCGCTTAATGCAGGTCAGAAGGTGGTCAACTACAGGTACAGTGCCCCTGTCAAATAATTCTGAATGGTCTCAAGTATAACTTAAGCTATATATTTTTTATTTTTCCATCTGTGTTCCATTGGGGAGATTTCCCTTCACTGCCAGCGCTGTAGAGACAACAGGAAGTGAGAGGATTTTTCTCCAATCTAGGGGAAAATTCCCTCTTAGGCAGTTGCCCCTGGCACAAGTGTCCATGTTTCATTTTTTTCTTCTTCAGGTGACTACTCAAAATTTTGGGTTTCTTCCTCACTCTCCCCAATATAGAAACAGAGAGCAATACAAACCTGACAGGGTTACAAATTCCTCACCAATCTATTCAAGACTGAAATAAAGGTTTTGGCATTAGATATTGTTTAGACGTTTTAGAAGAGGAATATACTGATAACCTCAGGGCCCATTTCCATTTATGCGCATTTGTTGGTAATGCACATGCATATATGCAAGTTGACCCTAAAACATTCCTTTGAAAAGCATATTAAACTCCAGTATGCATATGTAAAATATATGCATATAAGAAAGAAAATCATTTTTACTTAAAATGCATTTTCAAGCAGCCAAATTTGCAGGAAAATAAGCAGGTTTGAATAGGCCCCTAGGGATCTATCCAGCAGGGTAGCCGTCTACACAAGAAATACCAGCACTTTAGTAGGTAAACTATTCTCCCTTTCATTTTATGTGAACCTGTTCCCCGACTGTGAATATTAGTGATACTAAAGGTAAAATTAAATATACTTATCTGCTCTGTGCAATGATATTATACAGCAAGATTGCTTTCCTCCTCTTCTGGCAGTCCCGCTGCTGCTGTCAGCTCCTCCCTCCTTTGAGTGCCTTTTGTAGCAAGCTGAGTGCTAAGGAGGCATCTGCACATGCACAGTTCTGTTGGGTCCTGAGCTGCACTGCGTGTTTTCATAGACACAAAACAGCAGTAAGCTGCTACACCCCTGCTACCTCCTCACAGAAGTTTGATGGCAGCAGGAACCTATGCTCTAAGTTACTCCTGTGTAAGTAGGAAGTGAACGGAGTGATGTTATGGCTGGAGAGAGCACTTGACTGGTGACATGGAGCCAGGTAAGTGTTTAGGGATAGAGGGGTGTAGGATTGTAGCGGGGCATTTTTTTACCTTAATGCAGAGAGTGCATCATGGTAAACAATGTTAATACTTTAGTACCAATTTAAAGTTATTACATATTCTGAACAACTGGTAAAGTACTTTAAGACATGTCCTCATTCATCTTTGTAGCTATGGGCGTTGTGGAGAAATTAATCTTCAGAGTTCATAATAGAGGCAGTGAAATTACAGCTTCTTCCTTCTTATTTTCTAAGACATTCTTCCCGTCTTCCATTGTAATCACACAGCAGGTGCCGTGAGCTGACTTCAGTGTCTTTGTTGTGGTCTTTAAGTGTGCCCAAGAGGGACAGGTGCAGCATCCAGCCCCACTGCAGGCAGCCTACTTTAGATTTTGACAAGCTTCCTGCGGTGGGACTGGATGCTGCAATTGTCCCTCCTGGGTGCACTAAAACGCTGGGAGGAACACACTACAGCTGGACAGTCCCATGTGCAAGAGGTCTTAAGATGAATGACTTCGCTGTACATGCAGTTTGAGAAGTCAGTGAGGGCGTTTTAAATCTCTTTTACTGTTAAAAAAAGTGTTACTAAACCCACAACAGCAAAATCAGTCTGTATATGCAGTAAAGCATGCTTGTGATACTCACTGTGGAACCCAAGAGGTTAATCCTCCGCATTGTGTAAAAAGGCTGTTTGATTCTGTCTTCTCTGATCCTCCCCTTCTTCCATTGTCCCCTAAATATCTCCTGATAGAACAAAGGTCACTCTCAGCACACGTTCAGTTCGGTGTGTATTGCTAGAGAGGTTTTTTTTTTAAATTGGGAGAGTGCATTTGATCAGCACAGGGCCAATCGGCACTGTCTAGACCAGTGGTTTTCAACCTGGGGGTCGAACGACACTTTCACAGGGGTCCCCTAAGACCATCAGAAAACACATACTGTATTTCCGATGTGTAAAGAGCAGCTACTGTGTTGAAAGCAGCTGCTGTGTTGAAAGCAGCTACTCTGTTAAAAGCAGCTACTGTGTTGAAGGCAGCAGTATTGGAGGTAAAACAACACTTCATGAAATATAATTACTATGTAAAGAATTTTATGGTTGGGGGTCACCACAACATGAGGAACTGTATTAAAGCTTCGCAGCATTAGGAAGGTTGAGAACCACTGGTTTAGACAGAGGTCAGTGGTCCTGCATCCTCCTAAAACAGAAAGAAAACCTCTCCTACAAGCTTTAACCAATGCTTTGCTGGTCACAGTCACAAGATTGCTCCAACTGCTGATGAGAAAAGGTATTTAGCAGTTTATATTTACTAAAATAATTGCATTTCCATGTTGTGTGTACTGTGGGAGACCAGATATAGTGAATGCAGGGTCCAGGGTTTAGTAACACTTTAAGAATGTTAGAAATCATCTTCTGGGTACAGGTGCATTTTAAACATAAAATTATCATATTTGACTGGAATTGAACTCCAAACAGCTATAAAGGCAGTTGAAGTACATATACGTAAACTGTGTTACTTGTGTTCTTTTTAATGGATTGATTAGTGAGTTAACCCGATACGTATACTAAACCTGTCCTGTAAAGCTGACATGCTAATTTCAGATGACATTTTACTAAAGCAAATTAAACATGATCGGTTGCTATGAGTTACTGCCTATTCTACTTTTTATTTTTGTCTTATTGATTAGTCACATTTGTTCTGTATGATTCTGGAATCTGTTTTACTAAAATAAAAAATTCTCTCTCAGTAAAATCTATTATTATAGCTAATTCGTTTTTGGATTTTTTTTGTCTCCGCAGTCTCTTTGCCAAAAAGTATCTGGGCACCATGACAGACACGCAGCTGTCACAATATGATCGGATAATTAATAAGCCTAGCAATGACTGGGATATATACTACTGGATCACAGGTACAGCTCCAGCATTGAAGAGGTTGGAGGGAAACTATAATGTATTTTGGTCAGTGTGTGTTTTTAAATTTTGTTGAAAGATTTCCAAACTGATAGTGTTTATATAATTCACATACATTCACATAGTCACCCCTTAAAGTAAAACTAAAGGCCCCTGCATGACAATCCAAACAAGTACCAAGTCCAGGTGCTATATGATGTACAAACCTCATTAAATAAATAAATAAAACTTTATTTACCTTCCCTGATTAAGCCAAATCTTCCTTCATTTATGTCTTACACACTTCCCCTCCCAGACACTGCAGCTCACAGTGGGAGAGTTTTGGCAACAGGGGCAGTGCTGTCAATTCAGAAGGAGTAGGCAGGAGTAGGTGTAGCCATATGGCTGGTTGATAAGGCATAGGCTTGTGAATTAGCAGTGCCAATAATGATAGCTACACCACCTGAAATATTTCTTCATTGATTGTAGTAGAAGCAGGCACAACCTACAAGAGGGTGGCAAATACTCTCTGAATTCAGGAGCGGTGCAGCTTTGTTGTCATATCATCACAGGAAGCTGCATTAGGTGGACTTCAGGCCTAGGTGTTTCATAGGTGTTTATGAGACTTTGCAGGAAGACTGAAAGAAAACTGTTAAGTGCAAATATATAGTAAATAAAAAAAACAATGTGCGCTATCAAACTAGTGAATAAGCCAGCAACGGCCCGCGGAGCTAGGCTCCCGCTAGGCTCCTCTCACAGTCCGCCCTGAAGACCGGTGTAGCATGAAAATCTGTCTCCTATGAGGATCTGTCCCCCTCGACGTATCTGCGCATGTGCCGGAGATCGCCGATCGGCTGCTAATGCCTGAAACTGGCACATGCGCAGATACGTCGAGGGGGACAGATCCTCATAGGAGACAGATTTTCATGCTACACCAGAACGGCGCGGGAAGACGGCGAGAGGAACACGCGGAGCAAAGGTAAGTGAATTGACACTGGGGGGGACTTGGGGACTTAATATGGGGGATGAATTACTATAGGGGGGATGAATTACTATATGGGGGATGAATTACTATGGGGGATGAATTACTATATGGGGGATGAATTACTATATGGGGGATGAATTACTATATGGGGGATGAATTACTATATGGGGGGTGAATTACTATATGGGGGATGAATTACACTATGGGGGATGAATTACTATGGGGGATGAATTACTATATGGGGGATGAATTACTATAGGGGGGATGAATTACTATAGGGGGGATGAATTACTATATGGGGGATGAATTACTATGGGGGATGAATTACTATATGGGGGATGAATTACTATGGGGGATGAATTACTATATGGGGGATGAATTACTATAGGGGGGATGAATTACTATATGGGGGATGAATTACTATATGGGGGATGAATTACTATGGGGGATGAATTACTATATGGGGGATGAATTACTATATGTGGGACTTGGGGACTTAATATGGGGGATGAATTACTATAGGGGGGATGAATTACTATATGGGGGATGAATTACTATAGGGGGGATGAATTACTATGGGGGATGAATTACTATATGGGGGATGAATTACTATGGGGGATGAATTACTATATGGGGGGATGAATTACTATAGGGGGGATGAATTACTATGGGGGATGAATTACTATATGGGGGATGAATTACTATGGGGGATTAATTACTATATGAGGGATGAATTACTATATGGGGGATGAATTACTATATGGGGGATGAATTACTATGGGGGATGAATTACTATATGGGGGATGAATTACTATGGGGGATGAATTACTATATGGGGGGTGAATTACTATGGGGGATGAATTACTATATGGGGGATGAATTACTATAGGGGGGATGAATTACTATATGGGGGATGAATTACTATATGGGGGATGAATTACTATGGGGGATGAATTACTATATGGGGGATGAATTACTATGGGGGATGAATTACTATATGGGGGATGAATTACTATATGGGGGATGAATTACTATGGGGGATGAATTACTATATGGGGGATTAATTACTATGCTTACTATGGGGGAATATTACTATACTTACTATGGATGACACATACACATCATTCATCTACTCTTGGTCCGGCCCTCGGGTCCAATATATGAACCCATTGCGGCCCTCAAGTCAAAAAGTTTGCCCACCCCTGGAATAAGCTAATAAAATAGAGCCGCTGTAGTAACACTCAGAAAGTGATCCCACACTTAAAACATAAAACATACATAAATAGTGTTGCGCTAACTCATATAGACGTAAAAGTCCATAAACAGATTCAAACGTGACAGTTCAATCAAAATATGAAATATAAATATACATATAAAGTGCTTGAATGGTGAAAATCAAATAAGGTGCTTGAATGGTGAAGAATCACTACGATGTGCACTGGATAAATAAAGTCTATTTGAAAAACACGGTGCTCCACCTTAAATCAATGTTCCTCCTCCTAAAAATATATATGGATGGCCACTCACCTCCTACTGTGGACCCATAAATTAAAACGGAGTTCCACTCACCCTGTTAAAAAATAAAATTCAGCAGCTACAAAAACTGTAGCTGCTGACTTTTAAAAACAGCCACTTACCTGTCCCTCGGTCCCATGGTGTGTCCCCCGCAGCCCGTTTCACCGGCCGTCCTGTATTCCAGGAGGCCAGCATCTTCAGTGTGGGCACCCGGCTGTGACTGCTTACGGCTTCACACCCGGGTACCCACTGCGTATGCGCGAGTAGCGCTGCGCTTCATGAATGGTCCTGTAATCTTCTGGAACCTGTCACTTGTCCCAAAAGACTACAGGGAGGGAGGACACCTTCCGTTTCCGGTCGCCTAGGTGATTGGACCGAAAGTGGGAGCGGGTACCTGTCAAATTTGGATACCCACTGCCCGCCCCGCAAAGGTGCCAATCCTTAATGGGGAGCTGGGGAGAAGTCCTTAAAGCGGATCTTCCCCTTTTGGGTGGAGCTCCGCTTTAATACAGGTCAACCAAGATTGGTAATTACAAAACAATGTTCTAGATGGCAGCAGAGAGCTGATGACAGGCACTCCTTCAATGACAGTATAAAGGGGACTCTTCTCAGCTTAACTCCACATATTGAAAGAACACAGGACATCTCCCATAGTGTAATATTGTTTTAATTCCACATAAAATAATTCCAGCATGATAGAAGCAGTAAAATAGTGATTTGTAAGTCAAAAGTCCCGCTCTGTAAAAAGCCAGCAATTATGTCATTAGGCTCCGTCCCCACGCGTTACGCCACCAACCATGTGGCTTAGTCAGGGAAAAGCCTGCCTGATGTTCACACCCTTATGTGCATCTAGGTAACCATGACTACCGTTCCTGCTCTGTTCTGTAGAGCCTGCAACATCGCTGGATGTCACATTTCACATGGAACAAAAACGTTTTATCATAATTCACAAACAATTCTACCTAAATTTATTACACAACAATATTATTATAAAATAAAAACTTTAAAAAGATCGAAAAAAAGTTAACAAAATCCTATGATCCTGTACAGTCCCATCTTGTGGTCAAAAAGTATAACATCACCCAACTAAAAAATGTATTATAATTCATTATATTGCATACTTAACACTAATCATATTAATATTAATCATTTTATTATTTATCAATATTGATTAATATGATTAGTGTTAAGTATGCAATATAATGAATTATAATAAATTTTTTAGTTGGGTGATGTTATACTTTTTGACCACAAGATGGGACTGTACAGGATCATAGGATCTTTTTAACTTTTTTTCGATCTTTTTAAAATTTTTAATTTATAATAATATTGTTGTATAATAAATGTAGGTAGGATTGTTTGTGAATTATGATAAAACGTTTTTGTTCCATGTGAAAGGTGACATCCAGCAATGTTGCAGGCTCTACGGAACAGAGCAGGAATGGTAGTCATGGTTATCTAGATGCACATAAGGGTGTGAACGTCTTGGGGCGGGCTTTTCCCTGACGAACCACATGGTTGGTGGCGTAACGTGTCGGAGGCTAGTGACGTCATTGCCGGCTTTTTACAGAGCGGGAGTTTTGAATTGCAAATTGCTATTTTACTGCTTCTATCATGTGAGCGACACTCTGGAATTATTTTATGTGGAATTAAAACAATATTACACTATGGGAGATGTCCTCTGTTCTTTCTATATGTGGAGTTAAGCTGAGAAGAGTCCCCTTTATACTGTCATTGAAGGGGTGCCTGTTATCATCTCTCTGCTGCCATCTAGAGCATCGTTTTGAAATTACCAAGCTTGGTTGACCTGTAATAATTTATCGGTCCACAGTAGGAGGTAAGTGGCCATCCATATATATTTTTAGGTGGAGGAACATTGATTTAAGGTGGAGCACCGTGTTTTTCAAATAGACTTTATTTGTCCTGAGCACATCGTAGTGATTCTTTACCATTCAAGCACCTTATTTGATTTTCACCACTCAAGCACTTTATATATATATATATATATATATATATATATATTTATATCTCATATTTTGATTGAACTATCATGTTTGAATCTGTTTATAGACTATTATGTCTATATGAGTTAGCGCAACACTATTTATGTATGTTTTATGTAAGTGCAAATATACTTACAATTCAAGTGGTTGTACAGGCAGAAGGTTTTTTGCATAAAGGTAAAAAACCTTCTTTGTGCTGCTCCCTCCAAAGCCCCCCAAAATGCTCCCCTCTCAATCCAGCGATGTGCACGAGAGACTCCCTGTCTTCATTGTCTGAGACAGCAGCGGGAGCCATTGGCTCTCACTGTTGTCACTCACAGACAATGAGACAATAAGGGGGGGTTGAAGGTTCAAGCTGCCGGTCTATGTATCTTATGGACGCATAGAGCTGGGCTCAAGAGTGAGCATGCACTAATGCTTCCATAGCAAGCGGCTTGCCCTTGGAGCGCCGGCGGGGTACATGAAAGTAAGAAAATTGGGGCTGCTCTGTACAAAACCACAGCAGGTAAGTATGACTTGTTTTTTTTTTTTTAATTCAAATCTTTAATTCCACTTTAAAGTGATTCTAACGGTAATTTAAAATAACAAACATATCATACGTACCTGCTATGTGTAATGGTTTTGCACAGAGCAGCCCTCATCCTCCTCTTCTGGGGTTCCCTGCCAACGCTCCTTGCTCCTCTCCCCCTTCTGAGTTACCCCATAGCAACCCTTTTGCTATGGGGGTACTCCTGGGGGCTAAATCATAACTGCATCTTTGAATATCTTCATATTTTAAATGACCACTCTTAAGCCTAGTACACACAATTATAAAAATAAAATTAAAAAAAACTTTTCGGAATTACCGTCCGATAATCTGATTGTTGGTACACAGCTTTTGAGAGCTTTTCATGACAATTCATGCAAAATTATCCAAAGGGACCAGTACAACATTTTTTCTCATAAGATACAATATTCATCTGTAAAAAATCGAGTGACCAAAACTGTGTATGTTCGGAAACGAAAGAATACAATACATTGAAATACTTCATTGCAGGAAGTTGTATTCTGTTTTACGAGAATTTTCGTAACTCATAATCTCTTTGCTTTCTATATGAGACTAGCATTGGAAAGCAAAAAACAGATGATCATTCATCCAATATTCTCATTGTGTGTACCAGGCATTAGAGGGAAAATTGGTTGACCTGTTTAAAACTTGCTTACCAGTTGCTAATTTTTGTGACAAAATGGTGCTGCTGTCAATGTGTTTGCTGAATGCTTAGACATGCACACATTTATGAGTTTATTGGCCCATGTATATTAAAAAAAAAAAAAGTTGTGGATATGCCATTTGATTTAATTTAGTTGCTTTTTTTTTCTCCCTAAGGGCTCGTTCACACTAGGCTGTTTTGCCAACGCTTGCCAAACGCCCCTATAGCGTTTGGCAAGCGTTGGTCCGGCGTTTGCGGAGCGTTTTTTAACGCTCGGCAAACGCTCCGCAAACGCCGCATGCGCGGTTTAGCGGCCGTTGCTAGGCGTTTGCCGAGCGTTAATAACGCCCCACAAACGCCTATAATGCAGTTTGAGTGGTGTTACCGCTCCGCAAACGCCCCGCAACCGCGTCGCAACCGCACCGCAAACGCCGGCCGGGCGTTTGCGGAGCGGCACCATAGACGAGAATAGGAGGCTTCAAAGCCTCCTGACTCGTCCAGAGGCGTCCGTTTTGCCGCGACGCAACGCGACGCGACGCAAACGCTCCCGTTAGAACAGCACCATGTGCTGTAATGTGCAGAATTGGCAGAGGCGTTTGGGAAGCGGTAAAAACGCTTCCCAAACGCCTCTCTGCCGCCTGCACACAAGGCTAGTGTGAACGTAGCCTTAGTACGTTTTTTTTTCTTTTACAGGAGCTCAGGAACCCCCTGCGGAGTTCAACAATGAGATTATGGATCTGCTTCAAGAATATGCCAAGAATCGGGAAATGGAGCAACGTCTCAGGCAGCCAGACCTGGATTATCTCTTCAAAGAGTCCCAGTGACTTAGATTCTGTATCAGTGCTCACTGAACTGGCTATCCATATAAAGGACTGTCATCTGATACAAGCTCATATTGCTGGTGCATGGACAGACATTTCAGCAGTTACAGTGTACAGTCTGAGTGTTCAATGCAGCTGCTCAGTTCTATTCCATGACAAAGAATATTCTCCTCCTAACTATAAGCTCAAACAATGGACATTTCCCTGTGTTCAGGACTATACACCCAACATTAAGGATCTCTGGTAATTAACATAACACATATGCTTCTAATTTTATCACAAGAGAAATCCAGATTTCAATTTTTAAAAATTACAGACTAGCTTGAGAATCTGGCCTAAATACAATTCCAGAAAATACATATATGCTGCAGTTGCTCTACAACAAAATGTTATAGCCATGTGTGGACTAAGCTACAGTATGTGTATACGAGATTATAGGGAGAGTGTGGTGTAGGACTTTTGCAGAACTGTCAGATTAATTTCTGAAATGAAGTGGAACTATCAAAAAAATATTATTGCACATGTACTATTGTATTAAAGATACATGACCTTAAATTAAAAAAACTGATCTTCAAGAACTACGGATGATAGTTTTTTTTTCTTTACACTACTTTATAAATCAGATTTTTAAATTGAATTTTAGTTTTAAACACACAGCCTCATGAGCGGCACTTTACACACAACAAAATAAGAAAGGTATTCAACTATATATTGACAATTCAAGTAATCCAAACAGTCATTAATAATAATTTCCATAAACATATGGATACCTGTAATCAGCAGACTTTGGCTCGTTAGCAAGGTGAAGAACACTTCAATAACATAAAATTACAGCCATCAATTCATTTATATTTTCCAAGTAAAGAAGGTACACTGTATAAGGGTGAACCAATAGATATATAATAACCGTAACCTGACTCAACTTAACTTGCACAAATAGACCAGAATGCTGATCGGTTTCATATGTCTCATTGCAGCATGACCTTTCCAAGAAAGTATACCAAGACTTAACATATGTGCTCTGTAGTCAAAGGGACAGTAGCCTGTCTGAGATCAGGAGAAATGGAGCCAGACCAGGTACTGCCAGCCAAGGTGTCCATAATCTATCACATTCTCAGGTAAATTCCTATGCTGATATATGAGCTTTTCATGGGAAATAACAATATTAACGTGCTTAGAACACATCCATTTTTGGGGAATCACTTTCTGTGCCATGTAAAGTAATTGAAGTATAGAATCTACTGCCTTGTCGGGCACTATTGAGTCAGCAAAGATATAAAGAAGACACAATTTAAGATCTAGCAATAGTGGTTTGATATATGAAGGATATAAGAGATCAGGGGCGGACTGACAACTCATGGGGCCCCTGGGCAATAGGGGATCATGGGGCCCCTGTGTCCTTGCCCAAACTCAAAAAAGCCTATGAAAAAGGTACCAGGGGCATCTCATGGGGCCCCCTACTGACCCTGGGCCCTCGGGCAGTGCCCGAGTTTCCAAATGGTCAGTCCGACCCTGTAAGAGAGACACTACTTTATAGGCTGCTGTTTTGAATATCAGCTTTTATACAACATTTGTGTTCTACAATTCATTCAGTTAACAAGTTTTCACTCATCAAAAGGGATGATGATATACCTTGTATGACACACAGCACCCAGATACAGTATTTCCCATGTTTAAAAGTAGGTAAAAGGAAGATTAGGGCCTTCAGGACAACTACCAGAGGAGTAAAAAACTTAAAAGGTTATATTTTCAAATCTGCTTTATTAACCTAGCTATGTAAGACATAAGTTTACCCTTGCAGGTGGGGGGTGGTGAGGTAAAAACAGGTGGTTATGCCACGTTTTTAGGCCCCCCCAGACACAAAGGCAGCCGTAAAGGGTAGAAACATGCCACATCCACAAAGGAAAAATGATCCCCACTGTTACATTCAGCAGGCAGTGCCACCACAGATTGCTCTTCAGAGGGCTGATGCACAGATCCCCTGCTGATCAGAGCTGACCCCACTATATGTGAAAGAGCCCTTAATGTCCGTTCACATATATGCGGATTGGATACGGTTTGAACCGCATGAAACAACATTCCTTCCTATGGTGCCTGTTCACATATGTCTGGTGCACTGGTAGTGCAGAATCAGTGCGGTTTTAAAAAGAGTCGTGTCCGATTTCTGAGCAGTGCCTTCAGGTTCAGGTGCGGATTACAGGCTATTGACTTCTATGTGAACCATTTCTAAGCTGCATATATGTGAACAAGATAAGATCCTGAGCTAGTCCTGTCGTGAACCTGACATGAACCTGTGAACAACTACTGTATAAATTAGCTGTGAAACCTGAGCTTAAGTGCCCGTTCATATATATGCAGATTGGATGCGATTTGAACCGCATTCAGTCCGCATGACATGTGAAATCGCATTGCTTCCTATGGTGCCTGTTCACATACTGTATGTCTGGTGCACTGCAGATGCAGATTCAGTGCGGTTTGTAAAAGGGTCCTGTATGATTTCTAAGCAGTGCGGTCCAGTCCAGGTGTGGATTACAGGCTATTGACTTTTATAGGAACTGTTTCTAATCCTGACATGTGAACAGGAAAAAATCCTGAGCTGATCCAGTCCTGAACTGGTGAACACCTACTTTATCAATTAGCTGTGAAACCTGAGCTTCAGTCTGCACCGCACATGTGTGAACCAGCACTCAATCCGCACCGCACATGTGTGAACCAGCACTCAATCCGCACCGCACATGTGTGAACCAGCACTCAATCTGCACCGCACATTTGTGAACCAGCACTCAATCCGCACCGCACATGTGTGAAGCAGCACTCAATCCGCACTGCACATGTGTGAACCACCACTCAATCCGCACCGCACATGTTGGATTCATTACTCTGCACTGCACATGTGTGAATCAGCACTCAATCTGCACCACACATGTGTGAATCATTACTCAATCTGCACCGCACATGTGTGAATCAGCACTCATTCTGCACCACACATGTGTGAATCAGCACTCAATCCGCACCGCACATGTATGTACCAGTACTCAATCTGCACCGCACATGTGTGAATCAGCACTCAATCCGCACCGCACATGTATGAACCAGCACTCGATCTGCACTGCACATGTGTGAACCAGCACTCAATCCACACCGCACATGTGTGAACGAGCACTCAATCCGCGCAGCACATGTGTGAACCAGCACTCAATCCACGCAGCACATGCGTGAACCAGCACTCAATCCGCGCAGCACATGTGTGAACCAGCACTCAATCCACGCAGCACATGTGTGAACCAGCACTCAATCCGCGCAGCACGTGTGAACCAGCACTCAATCCGCGCAGCACATGTGTGAACCAGCACTCAATCCGCGCAGCACACGTGTGAACCAGCACTCAATCCGCGCAGCACACGTGTGAACCAGCACTCAATCCACACCGCACACGTGTGAACCAGCACTCAATCCGCACAGCACATGTGTGAACCAGCACTCAATCCACACAACACGTGTGAACCAGCACTCAATCTGCACAGCACATGTGTGAATCAGCTTTGTGTGCCTTCATTCACAGAACAATCTCCTTCTAGTGTAAATGTTACAATTTATTTACATTCCTGAGCTCGGGACAGAACATTTCCACACTGATACATTGTATACGTTTAACTTACTGGCCAGTGCAGAGTTCTCATAATTTTGTACATTCCTAAAATATTGGCTTCCTGCACCATGGGATAAATAATGAATGGGGTTTTTTATTATAAGCTTACCTGTAGGTAAAAATCAAAATGGAAACGTTACTACCACCTTAAATATCACTAAAAGCTGGAGATCAGCTTTAACAATGCACTTCTCTTATTTGTTCTCTGGTCTGTTAAATATACAGCACTATAGAAAGTGTTTTGTATAATCAGTCCATAAAGGTAAAAAAAAACTTAAGAAAAGTTATGAATTGCTCTACAGTGAAAATATATAAAAAAAGGTAGAGGTAGATAGGTGTAGAAATGCCCCTACGATTGTGGTTGGTAGAAGTAAAGCAGTGCCCTAAAAACAGTGGTCAGTAGGAATAATAAATGCCCCTATGTCAATGGTCAGTAGGAGTAATAGATGCCCCTATGTCAACGGTCAGTAGAAGTAATAAATGCCCCTATGTCAACGGTCAGTAGGAGTAATAGATGCCCCTATGTCAACGGTCAGTAGGAGTAATAGATGCTCCTATGTCAACGGTCAGTAGGAGTAATAAATGCCCCTATGTCAACGGTCAGTAGGAGTAATAAATGCTCCTATGTCAACGGTCAGTAGGAGTAATAAATGCTCCTATGTCAACGGTCAGTAGGAGTAATAAATGCCCCTATGTCAACGGTCAGTAGGAGTAATAAATGCCCCTATGTCAACGGTCAGTAGGAGTAATAAATGCCCCTATGTCAACGGTCAGTAGGAGTAATAAATGCTCCTATGTCAACGGTCAGTAGGAGTAATAAATGCCCCTATGTCAACGGTCAGTAGAAGTAATAGATGCCCCTATGTCAACGGTCAGTAGGAGTAATAAATGCCCCTATGTCAACGGTCAGTAGGAGTAATAGATGCTCCTATGTCAACGGTCAGTAGGAGTAATAAATGCTCCTATGTCAACGGTCAGTAGGAGTAATAAATGCTCCTATGTCAACGGTCAGTAGGAGTAATAAATGCTCCTATGTCAACGGTCAGTAGGAGTAATAAATGCCCCTATGTCAACGGTCAGTAGGAGTAATAAATGCTCCTATGTCAACGGTCAGTAGGAGTAATAAATGCCCCTATGTCAACGGTCAGTAGAAGTAATGAATGCCCCTATGTCAACGGTCAGTAGAAGTAATAGATGCCCCTATGTCAACGGTCAGTAGAAGTAATGAATGCCCCTATGTCAACGGTCAGTAGGAGTAATAATGCCCCTATGTCAACGGTCAGTAGGAGTAATAAATGCTCCTATGTCAATGGTCTAGGAGTAATAATGCCCCTATATCAGGGGCAGTATAAAATGCCGTTGTGATAACGGTCAGTGAGAGTAATAAAAGATGATCCTCCACCCTCCCAGGCATTGGTGTTAGTGAGAATAATTAAATCTCAGTGGTAATAGTAGAAGACCATACTACCGGGCATTGGTATCAGTAATAAAAGAAGAATCCTCCCCAATGAGAGGCATTGAAGCAATAATGTTTAGTGTTCCAGTGCCCATCATCCATTGCCCCCACAGGCATGCAATGAGAAAACCCTGCATGTCATATCCAATCACTAACTTCAAAGAGTAAGTGTAAGAATAAAGCAGAACTTCACACTCTCAGTCAACATTGATTATTTGTAATCCTTATGCTGCTAGCATTAGTAAATAGATAGGAAAGTGTATCATATTTTCTACTTTTAAACTTTTTTTTACATTTCTTCAGTTACTTCCTGGTTCCCAGGCCTAGGCAAATTATGTCATAAATCCTAGAAGTCATCAGGAGGGGTTTTCTTAGCTTCTGCTTGCATGCCTGAGTTAAGGGCTGTTGAATTCCAGGAAGTAAATGCTACATGAATCATCTCCCCTTACTCAAGATGGCCACATACAGAAGTTCTAGGGGGTTTTATGATTTCTCAGCAAAATAAAGCATGGAGACAAAGATGGGTGAGATTGCTTTGAATATTAAAAATAAATTAAATAGCGGTTTTGGTTTGTGATGCTCAGATGCAGTGTAGTTACACTTTTAATATTTTAGAAAAACCTATAAAGTCTGTAATCATAGTGGAGGATTGTGCCCAGCAAGAACTGTTTTAGTTCTCTTATCAAAAGCAAGGTCTTGAAAATATATAATATGCAAACCCAGTGCCAAGTACAAGGTGATATCAAAAAGTTTTGAGCCATGTTTTGTAACACGACAACAGATGGCAGCAGAAGACTCCATGCACAGTCACAGGGAGCACCGTCTTTCATAAGTCAGTGTGCAAACATACATCGTCCTGTGTACATCGGGAGCTGTGCAACTGGTGCTATTCTGAACACGTGCTTTACCACGTCTGCTATTTCATCATGGACAGCAAGTTAGGGTAAATCTTCCACAGAGGCGTTTGACATGATTCAGCAAGTTTATGGTGATGCTGCAATGAGTCGTTCGAGGTGTATTGGGTGGCACGCACTCTTCAAGAGCAGAAGAACATCACTGGAAGACGACGGGAGATCAGGAAGACCTTCAACGAGCTCAACCCCTGAAAATGTTGAAACCATTCGGCAACTTGTGCATGATGATTGTCAGAGAACAATCCACAACATTGTTGCCATTGTCAGTGTGTCATACGGAACAGTCAAGGCAATCCTCACGTGATTTGAACATGTGTTGTGTTGCTGCCAAGTTTGTCCTCAAACTTTCACTTCCGCACCCACCTTACTCGCCAGATTTGGCTCCTGTGGACTTCGCCCTCTTCCAGAAGATGAAGATCCAAATCAGAGGTCAAAGTTTTGATGTCACTGTGGAGATCCAGCACGAATAGCAGAAGGTGCTTGACGTGCTTCAAGAAGAAGACTTCCAGGACACATTCCAGAAGTGGCAGGAATGCTGGGAGCTCAGTATTGCTGCACGAGGGGACTATTTTGATGGTGATAGTGTGTAAATGTAGATAAATAAAGTACTTTCTTGTAAACAGAGCTGGTCTCGAAATTTTTTGATACCACTTTGAATGTGACATATTCACACCAGTTTTTAGATGTAATTGTAAGATCAAATTAATTGCTTGAGTGTCAGTTGAGTTGAAAGCACAGATTCAGTTTGCAGTGGAGACAGGAAAATGAAAGCAAACTTTGTCCTCTTGTGATTAGAACTCAGCACAGGCCATGGCTGACATTGTTTGTGTTGCTATGGTGACTGTAGCCGGGTTACTCAAGTTACACACTCTGTAAAGGCATTCCGTGTTCATAAACCATCAGAGTACTTTTATGTAAGTCTGCC
Source organism: Staurois parvus (assembly GCF_062004578.1). NCBI lineage: Eukaryota > Metazoa > Chordata > Amphibia > Anura > Ranidae > Staurois > Staurois parvus. The sequence continues at coordinate 8,190,773 of NW_028318614.1, forward strand.
ACTGCAATGGGGCGTCTTCCAATTGGCAGTGTGTCTCCAGGGATTCGGGGCAGTTCTGGAGGAAGCTGTGACCCTCTGAACTTCTATTGTACCAACTACAACAGCTCATATGGTGAGAGTTAACAAAGTGTGGGTAACCGACTGGGAGGGCATAGTAAATAAAGAGTAAAGAAGTTTGTTTTTCAAGGCTTTTTCCTATCTAAGAATGCAGATTAGTGATGTAGAGTTACCCTCTAAATCAATCATAATTCATATTTCCTTAATTTATGGGAATTATGAAACTCCTATAAATTTGCTAATTGTTGACTCTAGGTACATCACTTTATACTATGCTCTTTGCTATTTCTGCATTTATAGACACAAAAGAGCATAGCTATGTGGAGCAGAGGAAGGAACATTTTTGGAAATGTTTAATTAGATATGGAATGCCCAATGGTGAGAGAGGGATGTAGGCAGGTTTGAGGAGGATTAGTGGGAATCTGCACTACAACCTGTTAAGCTTAGTTCTTTAAATGTATCCTATCAGCTTTCACAACTATATATCCTTTTAAGGGTTCACCAAACTCCTGTAAAACTACATTCTATGGGACTGAGACATGACCCGAATTGTAGTAACTGGTAAAGAGACCATGGGGATCTCATCCATGTGCTATGGAGATGCCCAACGTTACACAGTTATTGGGAATCAGTGATAAACACACTTAACTTGGTTTTTCAAAATGCCATACAACTTGGCCCAAAACAATGCATATACTAGATGGTGTTGTGCAGTAGACGCATTTGATAGAGGCAATCTTTATGGCACTGTTTCAGGCTCATAAAGCCATTTTCCAATGTTGGAAATCAGATTGGAGGCGTAACATGGGGGTCATTTTTTAGCTATGACTGATTAACATATCACCATCGTGGATTACCAGCAAACTTTGATAAGCTTTGGGAGGCATGGCTGGCCACCCCACACCTTTTCCCGCTTGATTTATTATTTCATAGACTATTATAGTTACTCTTAAGTATATTGCTGAGTTTCCTTCTTCCTATTAGACAGTCCAGTGTACGGATGGGATGGGGCTGGGGCTACCACCTTGTCTTCCCCTTCTGGTAGTATTGAAAAAGTTTAATTGAATCGTTGCTTGTATGTTTTGCTCTATTCTACTACACTGTGTCACAGATAAATGGTGGTCTCTAAACACTGGAATGTTCATTTATTCACTTGTTCTAGAAATGTACAATAAAGTTACATTGTGATTTACAAAAAAAAAATATATGGGATGCCCACCATCAATACTGCTTCATCAATCTATAATTTGACCAGTCCTTTTTCTCTAGTTCCTCAACTAGTCTTCCTCTAGACAGGAATTATTTAATGATGGTATTTTAGGCCTGGTTTTAAAGAATAACTAAATGCAAAACTTTTTTTTTAGTTTTAGATAGAGTGGAGAGGGATTAGAACCCCAGCCAGTTTTTATTGCTGTTTGTGCCCCCGTTAAGGAGACCCACCCTCTCTATGTGTTCTGTTTACCATTATCATTGAAAGTGAAAGTAAAAAGAAAAAAAAAATTTTGTGTTGTCCCCAGAAAAGTAATAAAGGGGAAATCTTCCAATGGGGACTCTAGTTCTGGTAACCTAGGGATCCCCAAGGAATTCCTTTGATTTGCAGGTATTTCCGCTCACTTCCTGGTTTGCTATGGCACAGGAAGTGACGGGAAATCTCCGCAATGGGACACAAATATTTAAAAATAAATCTGACAGGGGTTACAACTTTCCCTTGCTCTATGTAGTTCTTTAAGGATAAATAACCATGTGTATCGTCTGCATAACAATAGTAGGTGAATCCATGGTACTTGACTATTTTCAATGTAACTTGCCGAACAAGGGGAACAAGCTGAAACCTGTGTCCTCCAGACAGCAATGTTCAAACATTTAATTTTGGGAGGGCCTGATTTTCAGCTGGGTATCAACTGGCTTGTTTAGCAATATGTGACTTTTGCAGGTGCACTGTTGGGTACACTACACCTCAATAAGTGACACACCACAGACATGTTGCTCAGCTACCATTCTTATCAAATGTAACAGATGATACAGAGCAGCAGATTATATAAAACTGAAAATATAGAGAATGAAGCTGACCACACACCAGTAGAATTTCCTTCAAACGTTCATATAGAAATTGTTCAATAGAGCATTTGATTTTGTCATCATTGAGTCAACTAATTTCACATTCCATATCTTTTACATTTTTGTCCAGACCTACTACTTGAATGGAATTCCAGATTTCTTAAAGGATCATCTTTTGTAAAAAAAAATTAATAAATGCACATCTTTTTTCAGGATCCTGCAGAAACTCAGTCAGCTGTCTGCCCATACCTCTTGTATGAGCAGGTAGTTGCTGAATGGCAGGAAGACTCAATGAACTACGAGAGTACTCACCAGCGCCCTCTCAGTTCATTGACAAGTACAAGTCGTCAGCAGTAGTTTCAATTCATTCATTCACAGAACTCTGTGAATGAACGATGTGTCCGTGAGACCCACACGATCGCATTCTTTTTAAATTGTTACAGTGGGTATAGGGAGAAGATCGCCTGCCAGCTGATCAGGGAAAGAAGGTGCAGGAGCTGGGAAAGGTTACATTATCCATCCTAAAAACAAACGGAACTTGTAACATGTTCCAAAGGTGAACTTATCCTTTAACTATATGGAGGAACTATATAAAAACAACACCAGGTATCTTTACAGTGACAGGAATGTGTAAAGAGATCTCAACAGAGAGGCAAACCTCATTGAAGTGACCAATTTAAATGACACATATAGATAGATAGTCCATCAAATCTGTGACTTAGTTTAAAGTAAAATATAGAACTTTAAGGACCTACAGCCATTTTTCTCAAAACTATGAAAATTCACATCCCTTTATAAAAGCTGATGCTAAACAAAAATCCACTTGAACCCTTTGAGACTGGTACATTTTTTACCCGTACTCCATAAGTGTGTATATACAGTATGTTCTCCAAACATTTGCTGTGTTTTTAAACTACTTACAGATACAATTATTATTTAATAAAATTCCAAACTGTTATGTTTTAGAAGAATAATGCAGGCCATAGACGGGTCGTTTATCGGCCGAATTTTCGTCCGAACGAAAAATCGGCCGATATTCACACCGGTAGTGCGGCAATGTCGTCGGCTGATTTTCGCGGTTCTTATCGTTTCTTTTTATCGGTCATGCTGGAAAATCTACGAAAAACAGCCGTTTTTCGTAAGCATTGGTGGCAGCAACGATTGATTTTTCATTTATCGGCCGACATTATGGCCGATAAACGTCCCGTCTATGGCCTGCATTACCCCCTGAATTAGTAGGAAGTATCCCCTGGGGTTCAACTAACAACTGGTTTAGAATAGTGGTCTCCAGCACTGAAGTTCATTTGCCCATTCATCATATGAGCAGATCAGTGCTTAATCCCCTCCAGCATATGCAGGTACACACCTTGTGCAGATTACATACTTAATTCACAGAGTCTCAACAAAAGGATAAGGATCTTTCTTTTAGCCATTTGGCTGTAATTTTCAAATCCCATTTGACTAAGCTGAGAATGACTGTTGCTTTTTTGAAGTCTGCTGAAGTGCTGACTTTGAGTACAATATTGCATAAACTAACACGTCTATGTTACACACTGACACCCATTATTATTCTGTGCAGGTCTCATTTTAAAATTGGAAATTGAAAACCTATTAAAAGCCTTGGAACTTAGTAAAGCATTGCAAAAAAGCATTCTTAAGTGCAAAGTCCTGTAATTGGGTTTACCAAGTCACTCCCCACTAATTAAAGTATCTCATTTATATAGGTGGCTAATAGGACTTAGCCAGAGTCTGGGCATACATTGGCAGATTTCTTCTTGAAAATGCCTGATGGGGAGATATCAGCTCATCCTCAATTGGCTTGTTCCAGTGCTACCACCTGCCACAACTTTGGCCTGGCAAAGCAAAGCATGCATGCCGCTTATGATAATTCACTCTTCTCTATAGAATGTAATGAGTGCCTAGTACTGCCTTAAAACCTCTTTATTACCCCCATTAGTTAAAAAATGGCCCAATTGCCTTTTGTAAAACTAAAATCAAGAATATTAATTGCTTTTATCAGCAGTTTATGGCCACCCTTACCTGAATTTACTTGTGTTACAGAACTTGTGTAACTCATATACTGTATGTTGGTTACTAAAGGAATGCAATTAGATCACAGTTCTAAAATGTCTCCTTGTTTATGTTGATCTATCAGTTCTTTGACTCATTTAGTAATCTCCATCTGGTCTTATGCAGGCCGCCCACAGTTTGTTCCAGGTGGTGTGCAACATTCTGGCATACCTACCCACCGCAGCACAGGGTACCAATCAAACTTCCGACCAGTTGTATACTATTCACCCAACCTGGACCGGAAAGATAACCCAGCTATGGGGTAAGCTTTCAATATTGTGCTTTCAACTGTTGTTTAACCAGATTGGAGACAGCCATTGTGACAGCTAAAGCAATATTTATGTACCGCTACCCCCGCAGGAGCCGCTGATATTAATTAGTTCTTTCCCAAACAGTGTAGGGGCCACCATTCACCCTGAAACAGTCTAGGGGATGTCTTTTTTTATTCATTGAAGAACTTGTAACAGGAGAGGGATTGGGACATGAGATATTCTCCAAAATTGATCAGCAACAACATTGTGACGACAATTGTCTCCCAAAGGTAAAGATGAACACTGTACAGTCTGTTCCCTCACAGCTGAAGACCATGGGGACAAATCCCTCTGGCATCTGGTTACCTTGCTCCAGCGTACAGCTTTTGTTCCTCACTAAGCATCTAACCACAAAAGGACAAACAAGTTTGCAAGTTAAAGCTACAATATTAAAATATATATTTTTTTCCAGTACTCATACATCCAAAGGACCCCTATGGAAAGTTGTAGCTACTTGCTCCTCAGAAGAATGGGATCTAAGCTCCTTTAGCTCCCTTCTAGAATCATAAACAGCTGTAAAGACCCCACAATAGCTTGAACCTTGCCTAGCAACAATTAAAACTACAAAACGGATAGGATTCCACTTTATATACATTTTATTGAATCAAAATGAACACCTTGCTAAACATGCTGAACATTCCTTCTTATTTCTTGCTCAGGCTAATGCTAAGGAACAATTATACATCAATCACCAACAGAGATTTTGTCCCTCACCAAAATGTGACAGGAACAGAGCCTCTGCCCCACACACTATCTTCTCCACAAAGCGGATTCATCAGGAGCAGTGAAGTCACCATTCCCAAATCCAGAGCTGTGAGTACTGGCTATATGTAATGAAATATGCAAAGTAAAAGTGCCCATAGACAGTAGATTATCATCAGATTATGATTAATGTCTAAGAAGACTTAAGCCCCGTACACACCATTGTATTGTACAAATGATCATCCATTATTTTTGCATACTAGTCGAAAGTGAGGAGATTACTAAAGTTCCAAAGATTCTTGCACTACAGAAATAAAATTCGGAAGTGATGTAATGTATTTTTAGTGTATTTTTGGATGAAAACTGTACTAATTAAATGAAAATTGTACGATTTGGTGTTATACAAGAAAACATTTTCGTGCTTATCCCTTCAAATAATTTCAGACGAAAGCTGTGTACTAACGATCAGATTATCATATGATCACTTAAAATGTGGCATTTTTCATACGATTTTCTGATTGTGTGTGCTAGGCTTTAAAGTTGAACTCCATGTATGGATTTTATTGCATAGTTACTTTGGTCCAGCTTGAACCAACTTAACTAAGCATATGGTGCTGTAGAAATGGAGAATCACTGTAGTTATGGCTGCTAGTGTTGAGTGGCTGCCTAACCACTTGCTGGGTTGTTCACTACAGTTTTCCCAATTAGTACAAGGCATTCTGTGATTTGATGAGATGGTGAAGCAAGGGGGGATGACTTGATCTCCACTTTGTCCAATCAGTGAACACTTTGAATTCACAAAAAAAAATGCAAAATATTCTGTGAATGGCCCCCATGCCAAGTGAACGACTACCTGTTGCTACTATGCAGTAGGGCAGGCTTTCAACACATACCCTAGAGGACAGTGGAGATCACTTTAGTAGCAATGACTACCAATGACAATCACAGTGATGCTCCATATTTATACATGGAGATCATATCCGCCCTTAATCTCCCCTTCTCAAGAGAGAATAAATTCAGTTCCTCTAATCTTTCCTCATAGCTGAGCTCCTCCATGCCTCATATCAGTTTGGTTGCCCTTCTCTGTACTTTCTCCAGTTCCCCAATGTTCTTTTTGTGAATTGGTGCCCAAAACTGAACTGCATATTCCAGATGAGGTGTTACTAATGATTTGTACCGGGGTAATATGATATCTCTCTCTGGAGTCTATACCTCTTTTAATACAAGAGAGGATTTTGCTCGCTTTAGAAACCGCAGCTTGGCATTGCAGTCCTTAAAGTAAACCTTTCATGAGAAGAGTATAGGTGCTGCAAATATTAAGTTGAAGTAAAGTTGGAAGTCCTGATCTTCATACTTTCTCTGGGAGGTTTTGGTGAATTTTGAGCTTGGCTTTAGGCTACAATCCTGGTGGTCATGGACTTGTTTCCTTCAGAGCCTCTAACTTCATAGAGCGTTAATAGAGAAATTGCAGAGTATCCCTCTGGAGGTTGCTAGGGAATCCTTAAGCTGTGAATAATAACCTCTTATCTGATGGTGCCTACATAGTTCTAGGGCCAATGCCACTTGGCAGAGCCAGCAGACACCAATGATTTTTTTTGTGATCTGTAAGGCTGGTATTCTGGCCATCACTATAAAGTGGAAATTCTTCTCCATGATCTCAAATGTAAAGAGCATTTTATCCCTTGAAATTAAATCAAGGGTTCTTCTAGAGCAAGGGTCTCCAAACTGAGGCCAGGTGCGGCCCTTTGCTTGCCTTTATCCGGCTCTTGAGGCATTATTCATCCCACTGATAGGAGATACTGTTCTGCCCATTGACACCAACAATGGGGCATAACTCCTGACATCAACAATGGGGCACTATTCATCCCATGGATACCAAATATGGGTCACTATTTAATCCTACTGATGCCAGAAAAATTTATATTTCCGATGGCCACAGTTAAAATGTTGTTAAAAGTTTGATTGAAATAGCTTTTGATTTCGGTAAATATGCTGCAAACACAACAAATGACAATTTTCAGTTCTTTACAACCTATAAAGTGTTTTGAAACTTACTGTGCATAATAATTTGGAACAGTGCATTGTAAGTTTTTTTATGTTTAAAAAAAATCCTGTTATCATTAGGAGGTTTGTTCAATAAAATTTGAATTGTACTCTTAATAGTTGATAACATGAGAATTATGCTGACTGTTATTTACATCAATTATTTAGGTAAATGAGAAAAATATAATTTGCATAATAATTTGGAACACGGTGTATAAACACACCAGTTAATACAGTTATGTATTCCTCAAACAATCAGTAAAGCAATTCTTCTGCTCTCCCATCTAACAGTACCTGTGCTTAGAGCCTTTTGAAGGTTTTGATTTTTTTAACTTGATACAAGTTTACATAGGAAAAATTACACTTCACAAATCACCTATGTGTAATAAAGGAATGGTTAGTCTGCTTTTGCTGGCCTGTCTTACTGAAAATACATGTTGCCTGTCCCAATGGCTTCGATGCTCTGCAGGTCACTGACCTGGATAAGCCTGCAGATCATGATTTGTTCTGTTCTGGGTCGGGGACATAGAAAGCCAGCAAGTAGCAGCTTCAAGAAAGAGGTCAGCAGTATTAGCCTAGAGATTATTTCAGTGCAGACTTTCTTTAATTTGTTTTGTCAGGATGATCTCATGAGGTTTATTCTTGATTTTGACAGGTGAAGTCTGTGCACTTTAACACACAGGACCATGGTTCTAGAGTTTTTGCTGGTATCCCACCACAACATCGACCTCTGCTACTTATGCCTCATGGAAAAGGATCCCCTGAGGTTGAAAACCTCCGACATGTGAGTTTTAGCCTAGGTTCACATGTGATTCTGTGTGGTACAATTTAAGCCAAGTCATTCAAGATTAATATGCTATAATTACTGCTAGAAATAGGCAAATCACCTCTACATTTGTGACAATGGACTCCATTGACTAAAGCAGATCGCATGCGGTATTTAGGTTTCAGGGCACATTTTCCCTAAATATTGCTTATGGTCCTGTAATTGTCAATAACTATGCTGTTTTGCGGTATTTACTGCATCTTTTGCATAGGAATAAACGCTATGGTTGCCATTAGGATCTTGGAAAACACCCCGGGTGCCGTGTTGATTCCAAACGGCAAACATCTGAACTGATAGTGCTCTTCCCCCACTGTGAATCTGAGGTATCGCTGATGATGCTTGATGATCAGGACATGCAGATATGCACCTGCCAAATCGATTGAAATCAGCCAATCTTCCAGTTGAACTATTGATATAACTGTGTATACTGACTCCATCTTGAATCTTTTCGGGTCAGTGAAATGGTTCAAGGATCTCAAGTCTAACACTAGACTGAGCTCCCCGGAGACCTTGGGCATCACAAATATAGGGGAATACACCCCTTTCCCCTGTTGTCCTGGAGAAACCAGTGTGATGGCTTGCTGCTGTAATAATTCTGTCATGTATTCTTGTAAGAATTGTTGTTTCTTCTGGTCCTGCGGCCAGTCTGTTTGGACAAACATATTTGACGTTTTTTCTTGGAAGGCTAAGCTGTATCTGTGTTTGCCTGTCTTCTGAACCCAACAGTCCCCAGTCCTTACCGTCCATATCCTCCAGAATGACGCCAGTCTGGCTCCCACCTGGAGGTCAAAAAAGATTTTTCGGTCTTCTTTGCAGCCTGACCTGCTCTGGATTTCACACACCGCAGGAAGGAATTTTGTGTCTCTCTCCATGTGGCCTAGCATATTCCCTGCTTGGTCTGTATGATCTGGCTTCTCGGGCTCTTCAGAATTCAAAACTGCCCTGACCTGAAAGGGTTGCGGTTTCTTCCTTGATGTCTGTTTTAAGCGGCCTGATTTGCCCCTTGTGACCCACCTAATAGCTTCCTTACGTTTTTTCCTGAACAACATCTTGCCATTGTATTGGATGTTACACAAGGCATGTTTTGAAGCTCCATCTGTGGTCCAATGCCGCAACCACAGAGCCCTTTTCGTCACCAAATGTGCCATAAGTCTTGCTAACAGCTTCACCAGATCTATGGAAGCCCAAGAAAGCTGCCGTCAGGTTGAGCTCTTCGAGAGCCGAAATGATCTTTGCTGCCTCAATCCCTGAATCTAATGCTGTCTCCACATTCGAGACCCAGACCTTTATGGCCCTTGAGATGAATGTTAGGGTTATGGCTGGCCAACAGGCTGCTCCTGTGACCGAATATATCCTTTAAAGGTCGGCATCTGCCCACCTATCCATCGGATCTCTGAAGGTGGTTGAGGACACATGCCTTGCAAGGCGCTTTAGAGCCGTGTCTACTCCTGGCACTATCTCCCACAAATTGGACATAAATGGATACAATTTTGCAAACCGATTCTGGATTCTGACTCTCCTCTCTGGTTTTTCCCATTCATCCTCAAATAACTTTTGAATCTCCTCAGACAAGGGAAGGAGGCCCCTTGTCTTTTGAGGTTAGGAAAAAAATCTCTCCACCATCTAACGGAGGCTGAGAATCCTGACTATGGCCTCCTTTACCTCAGCGTCGGTGCCAGAAGCTGGAGAAGTGGCTGGTGTGGGTCCTACGTGAGCCCCTGGAGGAGGAAGGATACAGTGTAAGTCTTGTGCCCCATACGCAAACCACAGTCTCAAAGTGCCATTTAAGCACCAATTAAACCCGCAGCCCCGGCACTCAGGGTATCTAGCATTTTAAGAGGGTTTACCTCTATTGTTTCTGGATTTTCCATCCCCAGGAGAGGCTGAACTTGGGGGGAAAGGTTCAGTAGGGGGGAATGCTGGTTGGGTGTACCTTCAGGTGGCCCTGGAGCGACCAAAAAAAGAGAACAGGAAGGGAGAAGAAAGCCTCTTTTTTATTAAGCTGGAAAAAATGGTCCTGAGGATCCAAAGGGAGGGGTTAACCCATTGTGTGCTGATGGAAAAAAATATGGTGTGGGGGTCCCCCCCAAAGTCCATACCGGATCCTTATCCAAGCATGTAGCTCAGCAGGCCAGAAAAGAGGGGGGACGCGGCCGCCATGGTGTTAAATTACTGCAAGTTGTCACTATTAAAATAACGCATCACTTCATAAAATAGCACATGTGGTATTTTAGCAGCATTTTTTTTAGTGAATTGAAATTTTTGTTTTTTAAAAACGCTGCTAAGTGGTATTTTACCGCATTTCCTAAAGCATAGATACCACTTTGTGAATGGAGCCCAATGAACTCTGAACATTTTTATGTTATTTTTGTATCTTGTAAAGAGCTAAATAGTAATAATGTGTTACTGATTGAAATAATTAGAATGATTGAAAATTACCTTTATGATGGAATTTTTTTAGGGAACTCCTAGGATCTGTAAAGATTGCAATCTACATGTTAGATTGACGCTTAAAGTATATCCAGCCAAATCCTACATTTTGGATAACATATAGATGGGTTAGAATCTCTGTTATGTTTTTATTGATACCAAGTTGGACTATCCCGTTATCTCTATAGAGTTTGTAGTCAAGCCTGAGCACTGCAACTCTGGCCCTAGGACAAAATTATTGTGAACACGGCCCAGGCAGTCTTAAGGGTCCCTTGATGCATCCAGTGTCTTTCTTTTAGGTACTGGGTTTTTAAGATGAAAGAACACTGTACTTTAATTCCTGCACATATGTGTGAAAGGGTCTGAAAACTAAGGATGCTGCTTCTGGTCAATAACAACTTGGATCATGTAAGGCACACATTCCCAGTGTAGTGGTCCTTACCATTTCTAGACTTCCTGAGTAGTTTGCATCTTCAGCTGCCTAGCAACCTGAATGTCATAGGCAGTGCCAATTGGGTGTGGGTATGCAGTGCCAATCCTTGAAAATTGAATCCAGAACTGTGGAACTCTCAGACATAGAGGGCAATTTGAACCACAGAAAAAGACTTATTTTATTCCCTACATGAGTTTGGGAACTGTCCGGAAGAGCTCAGCCTGTGATTACCTTGTTTGGTTACCTGCATAAGAATATCTTTGATAATTTGGCATGCCGTCATTGTAATTGACAACATTAGCCTTCTGATAAGTACCACCATAACTGTGTTTAGCATGTGGTTGTGGCACAGTCCCATTGACTTCAATATGCGAGTTTGACAGACACTTGCCGCACTATGAAGCAAAGTGTCTTGGCGGTGGCAATGTGTACTCACCCCTCCAGCTGCCATATTAATTCAGACATTGTTGGTCGGGGGCAGTAAAAATGCAGATTACCATCTGTTTTTTCTCCACCTGGCTGTTAATATGAACTTAGCACTGAATGGAAATCTATGGACTATGAAAATAAGATGGTGATATTATAATGACATCCACCCTTATTTGTCTCTATCATTAATTTACTAATATATCTAATACTGCGGTCTCAGGGCAACCTAACTAATTTTATACAATATACTGTAAACTGTCATATCTATAGGTATGATGGGGGGTCATACAAATTTCCATAACATCACAGATCAGCAGAATAGACACCCAATGATAAATTCTTTTTATATTTTAGGGTAAAGTGGAGAAGGGTTACAACCCCTGTCAGGTTATTTTGCTGTCTTTTTCCACATTGTGGAAATTCACCCTCACTTTCTGTTCAAAAAGTGAGGATACATATAAAATCTTACAGAACGATGGGAAATATTACAATGGGGACATGTGTTCCAGTAACAGCTGTCAAAGGTCACTTTTCTCCTCACTTCTTATTGTATCCTTAGTGCAGAGAGTGTGCAAAAGTCTCTCCAATGTGGACAGCCATGAAAACCACACAAAGGTTCTGACCAAAACTCTTGAAAAGAGTTGTGGCTGCAGTTGCTCTTTAACCACGTAGGAAGTGAGGGAAAATCTACATAATGGCAGCACATGGAAGAGTAAAAACTGAAGGCAGGAGTAAGCTTCCTCTAGTTGCCTAAAACTGGATGGGACTGAAAGGTTGTTTAAATGACTGTATTGTACAGAATATGATTGTGTTCAGCTTCTCTCTGCCTCTAACAATCTGAACTTTCCTATTTACCATAGGGTCCATCTTTTATGTCCACAGAATACAAAACTAAATTCAGTGTACAATCACCTCATCAGACAGGTGAGTCCCTTGTACCTTCTGAAAAAAAGAAATGTAGGGGTTCTTCCATCCAAACAGACCTTTCACTTCTACTGTATATGGATACTGGCAGCATTAATCACCAGCTAGCTTTGCACATCCTTTCGGGACTTAGGCTAACCATTGATGCTTTGGGTTTTTTTCAATCAGCCTCCCAATCCACACACGTGAGGTAGAAGGAGGAATCATCCCTGTTGTGCCATTGTATTTTGAAAGTGGGACTCCTCTGCTGTTAGAATACACTGATCCGATTGGCTGTGGCTGCTTGATTGATGGTTTGGCAGAACACTTAGAATGCTGTATTTTTCTGATTGTGTGTACGAGGCTTAAATGTATACATATATTTACTTCAGATATACAGTATATCATTCAACATTTCATTGTATGTATAACTTGTCAGTTCCGATGACATACAATAAAGAGACTTTTTATGTGAAAATATGATGATTTTCAGTGTTTTATTTCTGAATAGTAGAGGACCTCTCAGTAACAAGAGCAAAAAGTAAAAATTGTCCAGATATAATACTGTATGATGATTCTATTATCCCCCATATTTCTGTTATTTCTAGGCGTATCTCAAAATGCTATAATTGGAGCAATGGAAAATTCAGGATTCACAGAGGGGTCAACCATGGAACCCATCACCCATGATCCACATTCACAGCACCGCGTTCCGGTAAACTTGATGATGAAAGCATTCTAAATACTACCCTGGATATTAAAAAATAACAAATGCATATCCTTATTAAAACCCTTATTAAAATGGAAATCCTTGAGATGCTTACAGAAAGAAGAGTTCCTGCTCAGTACTTCAGTTTTTTAGTCAGTCTTAACTGTAATGCTCCTCCTTTGATAAATGTCTGGTGACATGGGAACCCATTCCTGTGATAGCAGGCAATTAATTCTGAAACACACCCAGTACAGGCTCATGACACCAGAGTAACAGAACCGACCCAGACTGCGCTTGAGTACTTCCGTTAGAATACCGCTTCCCCGTCTGAACACCGACAACAGACACCACAGTCGACCATACAAGACCTAGACGACACCAGATTTGAAGTAAACCAGGAGGTAGACTAGTTTATTTGAACACAGATACAAGATATATACACTCAGGGGACAACCCCCCCCTCCCTGCATAATGACACAGGGCAGGGCAATCTACATTTACTAACAAGAGACAAACAGGTATTCAAACTTCACACCAGCAGACAGTCCCATCAGGAGGGAGGGCTGCTGGAGACACCCCCCCCCCACTAAGCTAATACACATAAACACAAACATCCCATAATAGTTTGCTCCCATGCCAGACAGACAATAGAACAATGGGATGCAGCCACATAACATTAAACAACAACACCCCACCCGAATATTAGGACAGATCACCCTGTATCCCTAACAGGCACAGGGTGATTTACACATAAGAGGGATATGGGGAGCTGAGACAGGCCTGAGCCTGCACAGCAGGAACATGCACATTAGGGTCACAATGCCATTGCTGTATTGCAAGGTAGAGGGTGAGGGCTCATTCACACTATGCTGTTGCAACACACTAAAACACGTGCACATGGGCCTAATGTTACAGATATGTGTTTTTCAGATTACTGGGTTGTTTTGCAGCATGATTTGGAAAATATGACCTTTACAATTTACAATTTACTTTCTGTTTTAAACTGGTAACTGATAACACATTATTCCGTGCATTAAAAATTGCAAATAAAATGCAGCTGAATTGCCAGCGCAAAGGGGTGAATGGACCAGTGTCATTACCCTGAAAAAGGAACTGCCAGGTCTGAAAGTTTAAATATGCAATAAAAAAAAAAAAGCTATAGAAAAAAGAAAAATGATACAGTTGTTGGGGTTACAGGGTGCATATGCTCCAACATATTACCATTTTTCCTCCACACAGGGGTGACATATATGCAATTTTATTGTGTGCCAGTTACTAATATATTTTTTATGGTTTTGTGTTTAAGTTAGTGCTGTCACATTCACATTTTTTGTTTTGTAGAAGGGGTATCACCGACTGATGGGGCTCAGTATCACGAAGACTGATTTTCTGCCGAGCTCCTTATTGCAGGTATACAACTGTGTTATTGATTCATGTGTTTGTAATCTGGGGGTCATTTACTTAAAATAAAAGTGAAGCAAATGCCCACGTTTGTGGAAATCCAGGCATATTTTGTTTTGGTCACTGATGCTCAGGAAAGACGTTGTTTAATTAGAAAGAGTTCAGTAAAGGACAACAAATGAATAGGGGGATGCAGGACCTCAGCTATGAGGACTGATTACATAGATTACAGTTATTCACTGTGGAGAAGAGGTGCTGAAGAGGGAATATAATTACAATGTACAGATATGTGAAAAGCTGCAGTAACTGTAAATAAATAGTTTACTCTAAAGCCTAGTACACAGGATGAGAAAATCGTATGAAAAATACTGATTGTCCGATAATCTGATTGTTAATACACAGCTTTCAACAGCTGATCACAACAGTTCATGCGAAAATATCCAAAGGGACAAGCATGAACATTTTTCTCGTATGATACCCGAATGAACGGTTGTCATTTAATCAGTACAGTATTTGTCGGTAAAAAATCGAGTGACCAAGACTGCGCATGCTTGGAAACGAAAGAATACATTACAATACAATATATTACATCACTTCTGATGTATTTTGTCGTATGAGAATTTTCTTAACTTTAGTAACCGCTTCATTTTTGATATGAGACTAGCATGCAAAAAAAAAAAACAACAGACAATCATTTGTCCGATATCCTCATCCTGTGTTCGGGGTATAAGGTCCTTGAAGAGGACACACAGCCACAATTTGAGGGCACTAGAAAGGTTTTTTAACCAGTTGTTGCCTGGCCTATAGCCAGATGGCGGCCGGGCGAACACCTCGTCCCTCCGGGTGGATGCCATATGGCATCCGCTCTGGAACGTGCAGTGCGCATGCCCGCAGGGCCGCGATGCGGCGCAATCTGTCACCGGTCATGTACCTTGGACACGGCTGATGACAGATGTGTACCTCCCTGTTGCCAGTACCATGTGACCTGCTGTGACCAATCACAGCAGGTCACATGACAGTTGTATACAATGGATGGCTTCCTTTCATGCCATCCATTGTATACAAGTGTGTCTAGCTCTGAATGGTCACAGCGATCAGATGCACAAGCTGGGCCAATCACAGCCCAGCTGTTTAATGTGATTAGCCCTGGCCAAATCACAGCTAATCACAAAAAAAAAATCCTGAATGAATTGATTTCATTCAGGTAAATGCTTGCTTATAGCAAAGTAATTCTTTGCAATAAGCAAATTGTGTAAAAAAAAAAAAAAAAAATACTGATCACTTCCCCAAAGTAGTACAATGCTACTATGGTAACATTATACTACTTTGGTCATAGTGCAATATGAAAAGAAAAAAAAAAATACTGATCACTTCCCCAAAGTAGTACAATGCTACTATGGTAACATTATACTACTTTGGTCATAGTGCAATATGAAAAAAAAAAAAAAATACTGATCACTTCCCCAAAGTAGTACAATGCTACTATGGTAACATTATACTACTTTGGTCATAGTGCAATATGAAAAAAATTAATAAAGAATTAAACATAATAAAAAAATAAAAATAAAATTGAAAAAAAATTATAATTTTTTTTTTTGTACTCTCACCAGTCAGTGTCCCTGACCACCGCCATGCCAGTTATATGATGACGCTGTACTGCACTGGTGACAGTATGTAAAAAAAAAATTTGTGAAAATCATTTTTTTAATTTCTTCTTTTTCCAAAAAAATTACAAATTCAAAAAATTCGCCATGCCTCTTATGAAATACATCGGACTGTTTACTTTGCAAAAAGGGGTCATTTGGGGGATATCTGTCCTGTTCTGACATTCTTGGACCTCAAGAAATTAGATTGGCCGTCAGTACTTCAGGATTGATCAATTTTCAGATATATCCTATAGTTTGTGAACTCTATAACTTTCCAACAGACTAAATAATAAATACTGATTTGGGTTATTTTAACCAAAGAAATGTAGTAGAATACATCTTGGCCTAAACTTATGAAGAACAATTATTTATTTGCAAACTTTTATAACAGAATCAAAGAAAAACGTGTTGTTTTCAAAATTTTTGGTCTTTTTTTGTTAATTTAGCAAAAAATAAAAACCCCAGCGGTGATTAAATACCACCAAAAGAAAGCTCTAGTTGTGTGAAGAAAATGATAAAATTTTAGTTTGCGTATAATGTTGTATGACCGCGCAATTATCATTCAAAGTGTGAGAGCGCTGAAACCTAAAAAATGGCCTGGGCAGGAAGGGGATAAAAGTGCCCGGTATGGAAGTGGTTAATCTAAGATGGCTGAATGGGTACTTTACTGTCAGAGCAGTAAAATGTGAAACTCCCTTCCCTAGGAAGCGCTAATAGCAGAGCATGTCAAAAAATCTTTTGAAGTAGTACCTAACCTCAAGGGTTAACTTGGTTACACTTGTTCTGCACAAATACACTTCTGCCTAACCTAAAGGGTTAAACGTAGCTATAATACACCATGAGTAAACCCACTTAGATCTCATGTACACAGCTGCTCCTAAACAGGAGTTTAGGAGCTTTTGGTGTTTTTTTTTTGCTAAAACCCCTGAACTCAGCTCAATAAAAGCCTATGTGTCCATGCTCAGAGTTTGGCAGCAGCAGAGTTTAGGGGCAGTTAAACATCCCTCTACTAACACAGAAGAATCAAGTTGAGGGAAGGAACATTTTGCCCAAAAGATACCAAATGCAGCAAAACATTAGCAACGTTTAGCGCTTGGGCATTTATGCATTTCAATGAAAAGTGCTTTGGCCAATGAAATGAATAAACGCCCAAGTGGTAAACGCGGCACCACATTTACACGCGTTTTTGCTGCGTTTAGCGCTTTTCTGCTGCCAGAAAGTTAACATCTACGGCAGTTTCAGTGTACATGTAGCCATAGAAATACACTTGTTAAACTGTATAAGAAATTCAGAACAGGCAACTCTTCTTGCAAGGAAATTGTATTTGCCAAAATATCTCTAGCAAATGTTAAGACAACGTCACAGTGAACGGCTAAACGTCTTTAGACAGCATAGATCCTTTTCCGCTGTGTAGAACAATTGACTGTGCTGTTACAATCTGCTCTTTAACCCCTCTGGTGGTGCTGCCCATGCCTGATTGTATGCAAAGCCCTTTTAGATTGTAAGTTCATGCTGGGGGAACTCTGGATTGGGTTCTGCTGAATTCTGGCTGAATTACACACATTTGTACCTCTTGGAGCTTCTGGTGACGAGATTTCACCTCTGAATTCCCAGCTTTACCCAGCTGTGGAATCTATGACAATGGGGGGGTCTTAGAGTAATGAATGGATTGCTTTATATTGGGTAAAATATAGGAGGATAGGGTTCATTATATTTATATTGTGACCAGAAAGGAGAGTGAAGCTTAGAACATTGGTGGAGTATCTTGCCACTAGAGTCCCTGCCATTCAATCATCCTCTAACTGTGGGCCCATTTCATACATTTGTACAATAATAATGCTATTATTTTATGGTAAAGTTGTGATGCTGATGCTTCATTCAATTTCAATTGTTTTGCAGGGAAGAGAGCCACTTCCAGCATTAGCCAGGAACTCTGAAAGAGACAGTGGCTTCACCAGGGAAACAGATCAAGTACTCCATACCAGTGTAAGATTTAGTTACGTTTCTGCTGTTTTCATGACTTACAGTTGTGACCAAAATTATTCAACCCCCACTGAAATTGAGTGTTTTGGCCAGTTTGACATTGCTTTTGATCATTCAGTCATCTTGCTTACATTTACATTAAAGAGGCACTTGTAGGTCAGACAAATATAACATAACAGTTATAATGAAATAACCACAAATGTCTTTTCTGTGCTCACAGCATTATCAGTTTTATTCAACCCCCAAGTGACATTCAATCTTAGTACTTAGTACAGCATCCTTTTACAGTTATAACAGCTTTTAAACGTGAAGCATAGCTTGACACAAGTGTCTTGCAGCGATCTACGGGTATCTTCGCCCATTCTTCATGGGCAAAGGCCTCCAGTTCAGTCACATTCTTAGGCTTGCGCACTGCAACTGCTTTCTTTAAGTCCCACCAGAGGTTCTCAATCGGATTTAAGTCTGGTGACTGCGATGGCCACTCCAAAATGTTCCAGCCTTTCCTCTGCAACCATGCTCTAGTGGACTTGGAGGTATGCTTGGGATCATTGTCCTGTTGAAAGGTCCAACGTCTCCCAAGCCTCAGGTGTGTGACGGACTGCATCACGTTTCCATCCAATATCTCCTGGTACTGAAGAGAATTCATGGTACCTTGCACACGCTGAAGCTTCCCTGTACCTGCAGAAGCAAAACAGCCCCAAAGCATGATTGACCCTCCACCATGCTTCACAGTAGGCAAGGTGTTCTTTTCATCATAGGCCTTGTTCTTCCTCCTCCAAACATAGCGTTGATCCATGGGCCCAAACAGTTCTAATTTTGTTTCATCAGTCCACAGAACACTATCCCACAACTTTTGTGGTTTGTCCACATGGCTTTTGGCATACTGCAGTCGACTCTTCTTATTCTTTGGAGACAGCAAGGGGGTACGCCTGGGAGTTCTGGCACGGAGGCCTTCATTACGCAGTGTGCGTCTTATTGTCTGGGCTGAAACTTCTGTACCCACATCTGACAAATCTTTTCTCAGTTCCTCAGCAGTCACACGGGGACTTCTCTCCACTCTACGCTTCAGGTAGCGCACAGCAGTCGAAGTCAGCATCTTCTTTCTGCCACGACCAGGTAGCGTTTCAACAGTGCCCTTTGCCTTGAATTTGCGAATGATGCTTCCTAAGGTGTCTCTTGGTATGTTTAACATCTTTGCAATCTTCTTATAGCCATTGCCCTTCCTGTGAAGAGAAATCACCTCTTCTCTTGTCTTCCTGGACCATTCTCTTGCCTTCACCATGTTTGTAACCACACCAGTAAATGTCTAGAAGGAGCTGAGTATCACAGTCATTTTAAAGCTGCCTAATTGGTGCTTATTATGCTTGATTGCTGCTCGGTGACATCCACAGGTGTTTTCAATACCTGATGGAAAGCACCTGTATGAACCTCTGTTCTTCAGAGTGGTAGTCTTTAAGGGGTTGAATAATTGTGGCAATGAAGAAACCACATAAGAACCATTTACTACTGTATTACATAAACAATTGATGTCATTTTAGTTGCATTTGGGTAGTTACAACGTCCTTGTAGGATTTGATTCTGAATACAATTCCAAATGTACACTATAGTCCCTAAACCCCTTTACAGCATTGGGGGTTGAATAATTTTGGTCACAACTGTATATGTCATTCTGTATCCTTTGTCATTTAAAATAAAAAAAGATAATGGTTAACTGGTTCCCACCCGGCCTATGGCTGAATGGCGGCCGGCAAAAACCCTGGTCCCTCTGGGTGGACGCCATATGGCGTCCTTTCAGGCATGCGCAGTTTGCATGCCAGCAGAGCCACGCAGCAGCGCGATTTGTCACCGGCCATGTACCTCGGACACGGCCAATGACAGATCTGTGTACCGGCCCCGTTGCCAGTACCATGTGACGTGCTGTGACCAATCACAGCAGGTCACATGACAGTTGTATACAATGGATGGCTTCCTATCATGCCATCCATTGTATACAAGTGTGGCTAGCTGTGAATGGTCACAGCAATCACATGCACAAGCTGGGCCAATCACAGCTCAGCTGTGTCATGTGATTAGCTGTGGCCAAATCACAGTTAAGAAAAAAAAAAATTCTGAACGAAACAATGTCATTCAGGTAAATGCTTGCTTATAGCAAAGTAATTCTTTGCTATAAGCAAATTGTGTAAAAAAAACATATAGATCACTTCCCCAAAGTAGTACAATGTTACTATGGAAACATTATACTACTTTGGTCATAGTGAAATATGAAAAAAAAAATCTTAAAAAAAGAGAAAAAAATTTAATAAAAAAATAAAAAATAATAATAATAAAAAAAAAATTATCAATTTTTTTTTTTCGTACTGTCACCAGTCAGTGTCCCTGATCACCGCCATGCCAGTTATATGATGACACTGTACTGCACTGGTGACAGTATGTAAAAAAAAAAAGTGAAAATCATTTTTTTTATTTCTTCATTTCTGAAAAATTAGGACAAAAAAATTACAACTTCAAAAAAACTCGCCATGCCTGTTATGAAATACATCGGACTGTCTACTTTGCAAAAAGGGGTCATTTGGGGGATATCTGTACTGTTCTGACATTCTTGGACCTCAAGAAATTAGATTGGCCGTCAGTACTTCAGGATTGATCAATTTTCAGATATATCCCATAGTTTCTGAACTCTATAACTTTCCTACAGACTAAATAATAAATACTAATTTGGGTTATTTTCACCAAAGACATGTAGTAGAATACATCTCGGCCTAAATTTATGAAGAACAATTATTTACTTGCAAACTTTTATAACAGAAACAAAGAAAAATGTGAGTTTTTTTTTAATGTTTGGTCTTTTTTTGTTAATTTAGCAAAAAATAAAAACCCCAGTGGTGATTAAATACCACCAACAGAAGGCTCTAGTTGTGTGAAGAAACTTATTAAATTTTAGTTTGGGTACAGTGTTGTATGACCGCGCAATTGTCATTCAAAGTGTGATAGCGCTGAAAACTGGCCTGGGCAGGAAGGGGGTAAAAGTGCCCGGTATGGAAGAGGTTAAGATGATACCCACAATGACCTTTACTACCAGCGTGATCAAATGTTGTCATCAGCAGGTTTATCAGATATTTAAAACATATACTACCGTGCAGTTGTAAATGAGAAATCACTAAATATAACTAACATTTGCACCCTTTTATCATCAGCTGGAGAGCAGCCAATGTGCAGTGTAATACCGGCAGCGAATGTGTTGTGTCTTTGCCCATCTCTCTATTCTAGCTTAATGTCAATAAGGGCTTATGCAGAATACACAAGAAAAAGCTCCAGCTGAATCAAGGGAGCTGAACTCTTTTCTTCTCTACTACAATAGGGTAGAAAGCTGGAAATTCCTGCTGCTTCTTCCAGTTCAAAATAAAAATTAATGAATTTCACACGGACAACTGGATTTGCTAGCAAGCAGAACTGCTGCATGAAAAAATGTTGCAGGCTAGAATGAAGACCAAATTCAGTGACTGACACCACAAACGCTGTGCGATTATTCCTGTGTGACATCTAGAGAGCTGTTTTCTTTTGCCACATACAGTAAGGGCTTTATTTGTTAGAAAAAAAAAAACTTGCAGAGCAGTTTGCCCAGTAACAATGCACATATATTCGTTCTCTGCAGATAGGACCAAAAAAGAATGTTATTTTGAGGTCTGTATTTCAATTATTTAAAATGCTAAATACTGCATTTGCCCACTTGATGGCACTAAGTATCATAGCAGCTTCCTAAAATACTTTATCTAGTGGCCAAAGGCAGTATTTTCCATTTAAAATCAATGGAAAACATTCAGTCAGCACAGGAATGAACCTAATAACATTCATGTTTTCCCCATTTACACAGATTGAATGTACATTTACTTTCACTGAGAAAATTGCTATGCACATTTTTTATAAGTACACCCCTAAGATAAGCTGTAAACAGTCCCTGTGCGCCACAAAAAGAAAAAACAATCCTATATTACTCTGACTTAAAGTTATAGTGAACACACACTGTTTAATTTACATTGTCCCGTCTCTTTCTGTATATGGATGATGGCACTGTAATTATTTTAATAAAAAAATAGATAAGTACCTTTTTCCTAATCGATATACAGCTGTCACATGACCCAGCTCTTTCCCACCCTGCCTGCAGGGAATCAGTGGCAAGAGGAGCTTCTAGTACTATCCTGCTGGTTACATGTTCAAGAGAAAAAAAAACAGCCTTTGGAATTGGACTAAAAACAAATAAGTAAAATCAATAAACTTTTAAATTGTCATACAAATATATATTTGGAATACAATATTATTTTTTGGCAAGAACATGGTGTGAGCAGATTTCTGCCAGTCACAGGCTGTGTCACACCCCTCCAGCCTGTGTCTTAGAATAACATGGAGGTGAAGTCTCCATCACTCAAGATGTAATATCTAACCCCCCCCCCCCATTGTGTTTAGCTGGTTAGTAGTCGTGGAGGAGAAGGGAAGGAGTGGGCTGCCATTTACTGCTGTATATACATCCACATGTGTGATTCTATAGTCACATGGGCTCCTCAGATGTGATAAAGAGGAAATGCTAAGCATAGAAACTCACTGAAAACTGAGCATGTGCAGGAGCTGCCAACACTGCTGTACAAAATCCCCAGCTGCATTGGGGACATGGGCAGAATGGGGAGATCGAGAACAGCAGGATCAACCAGGTTTTTTTTGCAGCATACAAAAAATGAATCCCATAGTAAGGTAATATGAACAGCATGTAATACAGCATTTATTGATAGTTTTTTATGGTAACTAAATCCAAGAACAAATATTAATATTTTACAGTTTGCCCATCCTTCATTTTTCAGGCAAAGAATGCTTTCAGTAAGAATAGAAAATACCACTTGATTCTGCAGTGTCCTTGCCTTTTTCTGTGTACTGGAAGCAAAACATTATTTTTTTTATCCTGTGGACTACAATTTGGGTTTAGTCATTTTTCTAGTAGGACAGATGCTGTATACAGATGCCTACTTTCACAGCTGCTTGTTAGTTTTTCAGGCAGATCTGAACAGAATCTCAATGTCAGTCTATGGGGAGGCGAATGTAAGCGGATGTGCGTCCACCTACATCCATTTATCTCCAGGTCCAGCTAACGTCCGAACAAAAAAACAGAAACGTTTTGGACTTAAACGTGGTGGTTTGCAGTTAAAGGATGTAAATGAACACACATCCATTTACATCTACCTGCTCATGGACTTAACATGGGTCCCTTAAAGGAGTACTAAAGTCACATTCATCACATTAAGTATTAATAAAGAGCATTAATTACCGTCACGTAATGTTCCATTAGTATTGTTGAAATAATTGTTTCTTGTGAAAATGTGTGCATATCCTCCATTAATGCCTGTAGCTGCAGCTGCTGTGTTTGGCTCTTCAAAACAACCAATAGGGGGAGTGATGCATTAACTTGCTGCTGATTGCAAAAGTTAAAGAACACATTCCTCGGCATCCTTTACACATGTATATTCCAGACAGAAAGCTAGACACTGAATAGAGTACACTTTAGCTATGCAGTCTGCCCATTAGTTGCTTGATTACATTCTTCTTGATTACATGCTTCAGAAACATTAATCAAGCCACTATTCAGCACAGCTAAATTCTGCACCATTTGGTGGCCAGCAGAGAGGAACACGCTTGTCTAAAGGGTTGCTTTGGATGTGCTCTTTCACTCAAGCTCACCACTGGTCCTCTCTTAAACACTCTGCTTTCAGTGTATGTTAATGTGTGACTCAAAAAAGAGATATTGAGAGAATAATGAATTGCAGACAAAGGCATAAAGGAAAATGATGCAGAAGGGGATCGCCGGACGATTGTAAGGTATTTATGAGGACTGAATGGACACAGAATTTTAAAGGAACATGATGAAACAATTGAGAATGGAAACTTAAAGCATATATGTCTTTTTTTTTTAATTAATTTTACTTATGCTTTAAAGCCTAAATTTAATAACAAAAATTAGCACAAAGGACATGACTTACTAATATGAAGTGCTCCTTGTACTCCTATCTCCTGGTTTGGTAATAATTTTCTATGAATGAAAAACAAACAGTCTATGAATGGAGGAAAGGCAGATGATTGAAAGGTCCGCCTCCTCCATTCATAGATCATTTATAATTCATAGAAGCGATAGTATAGCTTCTTATCTTCTGTGTATGGAGGAGGTAGGTGGAAAGGGCTGGCATAGTTGGGCATGTTTGATAAGTGCCTGTCACAGCTTTAATAACCCTGTTGCACTGGAAGATTACAGTGGAGGGGGTAGGAGGAGATCCGAGGAGGAAGATTTCTACTAAACTAGGAGACAGCAGCACAAGGGCCACAAACTTAGCTTTTAAGCTCTGGTTTCAGGCTGGAGGAAAATGTGACATCTATTCTCTTCTACTCCAATTTATCAGGGGATCTGTTCATGAATCCCCTGCCGTGTTGTCAACCGTTAGTATTTTTACTGGCAGCCAGTAAAAAATGGGCACTATTCTCCTGTCAGTAAGTGCCAGTGACAGGAAATGGTTACCAGTTAAAAAAATAACCATGAAGCTTGGAACTTTGCATGCACAGTTCCAGTCCAGAGCTGCCTGCTTCAATGTGTTTGGTCAGCACTGGTAGGAGGGCGGGCCTGAGTGTGACGTCATGGTGCAAGGGAGCAGAGCAGCTAGAGCCTCATGCGGGTATGCAGGATGGGAGCAAGACAAGTTGAGAGTGGAACTATCAGTGCTGTTTGGACCGGAGTGGTCTGAAGGGACCACCTGGCATGGAGAGAGACTGTCACTGTGACTCAGGAGCGGACACGTTATGTCAGTGAGATGTCATCATCATCATCTGTACTGCTGGCAGTGTCACTGTGAGAGTCCATCTCATTTGTGTGTGCCTGCCCATTCTTGTCCTGTTGAGTGCTTTCCCTGAGCTACTTACTTACTATATTGTAAATAAAATAAGAAATATGTTTTTTGCCTTAACCACTTCAATACCGGGCAATTTTACACCTTCCTGCCCAGGCCAGTTTTCAGGTTTCAGCGCTCTCACACTTTGAATTAAATCGATTCATTAAGGTTTTTTTTTTTTTTTTTGTGCTTAGCTGTGATTAGGCCACAGCTAATCACATGACATGTGCATGTGACCTGCTGTGACCATTCACAGCTAGGCACTAGTATACAATGGATGGCATGAATGAAGCCATCCATTGTATACAACTGTCATGTGGCCTGCTGTGATTGGTCACAGCAGGTCACATGGTACCGGCAACGGGGGCCGGTACTCAGATCTGTCATCGGCCGTGTCCGAGGTACACGGTCGGTGACAGATCGCGCAGCTGCGTGGCTCTGCAACCGCGTGAACTGCGCATGTGCGGGAGCACGCCAAATGGCGTGCACCCGGAAAGGTGAAGCATTTTTGCCGCCGCCAAACGGCTATAGGCCGGGCGGCTAATGGTTAATAACTACATTAAATCACATTGATAAATGCACATTGCACTTGTTTGTAACCTAAATACTGAAATTTGCACTTAAAACTGTACTTTTTTTTACCTTTTATAAATGCTAGTAAAAATTTGGCTGTGCCTGTAAAATGTAGGTGTCGTGTCAGTGAATTTCATTCTGGTAAGTTAGCAACACTGCCGGGATGGATACCACCCATGTGAAAGGGCTCAAAAGGAAATAAAGTATGAAATTAGGTTGTATTCAAATATCAAATTGTTAATTTGCATATTCTCTGGCATAACTACAATACATTAGGATATTATCTCTATAAAAGGCCATAGTGAGCAATATTTTCTTCATACCATTATATCATTCAGAACAGGTAATGATTAGCAGAAAGGTTTTAGAAAAGTTTGCCGATTACTACAGGATAAAGACACTAAGGGGGTTATTTATTAAAACTGGACAGTGAAAAATCTGGTGCAACTCTGCACAGAAACCAGTCAGCTTCCAGGTTTTATTGCCAAAGGCTAACTGAACAAGCTGAAGTTAGAAGCTGTTTTGGCTATCATACACAGCTGCACCAGATTCTGAATGCTCCAGTTTTAGTAACTCTCCCCCTAAAAGCCCATGTAACTATGTGTTGTGCTAACACAATGCGTTATCATGCATTAACTACTCTCTGTCCGGCCCATGTATATAAACGGCCGGGCGGTTGCAGTGCAGGGGCGGGTTGCCGTTCATAAACGGCGCCCGCCATTTTGGACTGTGCGCGCTCCCTGGGAGCGCGCGGCACCGCTTTCTGGAACGTCGATCGCTGTACTGGACCTCTGTGTGAGGTCCCGATCATGTGGTCAGTGATTGGCCAATCAGTGATCACATGAAGAGTAGTACGCAAGATGTCACGTCTGACATTATTGCTTACTACGTGTGAAATCTGTGAATGATCACAGAGATCACATGGTACAAGGCTATTCACAACAGCCTTGTACCATGTGACAAGCTGTGACCAATCACAGCTCACTCAGTAGTTCTCAATGGCTGCAAGAATGCAGCTAGAGAGAAGGAGAAATGATTGCTTTTACAGCCTTTATGGGTGTAAAAGCAATCAGTGTAAAAAAAAAAAAAGCTCACACAATATTTCTCAATGGCTGCAACAGGGGCGGACTGACAACTCATGGGGCCCCCGGGCAATAGGGGATCATGGGACCCCTGTGTCCTTCCCCAAACTCAAAAAAACCTATGAAAAAGGTACCAGGGGCATCTTATGGGGCCCCCTACTGACCCCGGGCCCTCGGGCAGTGCCCGAGTTTCCAAATGGTCAGTCCGCCCCTGGGCTGCAGGAATGCAGCCAGAGAGAAGGAGAAATGATTGCTTTTACTGCCTTTATGGGTGTAAAAGCAATCAGTGTAAAAAAAAAAAAAAAAGTGTCAGTATGGTGACACTGTACTGCTAGGGTGACAGTATGTTAAAAAAAACACATAAATAATAATATAAAAAAAAAAGTAAAAAAAATGTTTTGAAAAATTATAATTTTTGTTATAAACTAATGTGGGTTATTTTTTTTTACTAAACAGATAACTGAATACATTTTGGCCAGGATTTATGAAGAAAGATTTTATGAGAAAAACACTTTTTTTCAAACATTTTTGGACTTTTTCATTTATATAGCAACAAAAAAAACAAAAATCCCAGTGGTGAATAAATACCACCAAAATAAAGTTTTATCTGTCTCAAAAAAAATGCTAAAAAATTAATATGGGTACAATGTTGCATGACCACGCAATTGTCATTCAAAGTGTGACAGCACTGAAAGCTGAAAATTGGCCTGGACAGAAAGGGGGTAAAAGTGTCCAGACTTGAAGTGATAAAGCAGCATGTTCATTTTTAATGAGCTGGCATCGCTCCTGTATGCACCCAAGCCTTTTTTCTAACACAGTGCACCACAATGCAAGGCATGTTGCTTGGTACAGCAATAGTGTGTTCTGCCATTCAAAGTGAATGGTACTGCAGCACACCTTGGTTCATACATTTCCAGGGATGGGAATGGTATCAAAAATTACATAATGTGTTTATCTGTGAATATATTTGATTGCTCAATACAGAGAAATTACCTGAATAAGTTCCTGTAGAATTGTCTGCATAATTACTTTAATTCCTGGGCATAATTAGATTTTTTTATGCTGTCTATATTTACATATAAATCGCAGTCTCTTCTTGATGACTCCAGACCTGGCCACAACATGAAGCAGAAAGATGATCTTTTAGGAAGATTATATGTTGGGAAGAAGGTCTGTATACAGGCATTTTCTTTTTGATAATAAGTGAATTGCTTTTTTTATATACTTAAATGAGGAAATGTGTACCCTTTTGTAGGAAACATCTGGATTCAGTAACAATAATCTGAAATATGTGCAGCCTGAGAAGGAGCCTCCGCAACATTACCTGACCAACTACAACCAAAGGTACTTTACAGTCCATCTTCAGAATTCAACAGCAATTACTATACTGTATAAAGCTTGCTATGCACAAAAAGAGTGTATAGCACAATAAGGGTGATTTTGGAATATAAAGATTTCCATGCAGAGAAAGCATTAGTGGTCATGTTAGGAGACCAACATCACACTGGAAACGTCAGCCCCTCTAAACGCCTAATGCGGCCATAGACAACATACAGTAGCAGCATACAGAGAACATAACAGCATGCAGTGTAAAATAAGAAAAAACCTTCTGCACTGCCACTACAAACCTAATAAAATGCTAAACTAAACCCCTCAGTCTCGAAAAGCAACTAGCACCCAGCTATACAACCAAATAGTGAAAATACAACGAGAGGGGGGTTGGTGCTGCTCTAATCAAAAATCTACATAAATCTAAATAAACACCCACCTTTCTTTGTTTATTTAAATTGATTTAGATTTTTGATTAGCGCAGCACCAACCCCCCCTCGTTATAAAAGTATACTAGATGTTCCCGCTCAGGGATCGCCCATCCTTGATGTGTTCACTGTAGTTGCTTAATCATAAGGATGTGAATAATTCACAATTCGTACAAGAGATTGAATGGTTGCTCCCTCTGTTCAGTCCCTACTCTACCTGTGGGATTTCAGTCAAGTATTGTTGGTGTTACAATACGGAAAATGGTTATCATATACTTACCGTAATTTTCCTTTTCTGGACTATCCTCACGTCAGCACACAAAGGGTTAACCTCCATAGGTAATCTCCAGGACCACCACCTATAGCTTAGAATAAAAGACCCTCCCTGGGCCCCCAGGTGTTCCATAACCAGATAGTGACAAGCCACTAGAGAGTAAAGAAGAATCAATTTGTTGACACGAGGATAGTCCAGGAAAGGAAAATTACGGTAAGTATACGATAACAATTTTCCGTATTCCTGGCCTACATCACGTCAGCAAACAATGGGAATTAACTACCAAAAGAAAAGGGCAGGAAAAAGAAAGGAACACTGACTCAAAAAATATGCTGCATAGTATAGAAGATTTATTTTCCTTGTAAGGCTGACAAGATGACTACATTCCGAATTTAGCGGATGATGCCTGAACATCCAAGCTATAATGGTGAGCGAAGGTTGTACAAGAACTCCAATTGGCTGTTTTACAAATGCTTTCCAGTGGAACTCTAGCATATGCTGGCCAGGAAGCGGTCATCCCTCTTGGTCTGCACCACTTCAGGAGCAGCCAGACCTTGATGCTTGTACGCTAGAGTGATAACTTTCCATACCCAGGTGGAAATAATCCTAGCGATCACTCCTTCACCCCTTTTAGGTCCGAAAGGGAGGATGAATAGGTTATCCATTTTCCTCACAGGAGCAGACCTTTGCAGGTAAATAGACAACAAAGTCTCTAGCTCCAGGGCACTGAAGTCCTCTTCCTGAGAAGACGAAGGTAGCTGAGTAAAACTTGGAAGGATGTCCTCCGAGTTTTCATGGAAGCTAGAGGCAACCTTTGACCTAAGACTAGTCGAGGGACGAATAATAGATCTCTGTGGAAGGATCACACAATAAGGCTCTTTGCGGGACAAGGCCACCAACCTGGCAGAGATGCTGATCAGAAAAATGAGCTTCGAGGTCTGAAACCATAGGGAGTCTGATGGCACAAATGGATCCTCCATGAGTAATTTGAGAATGAGAATTCATCCATCCATCCCTGGTCTTCATACCACATAAACCTCATTAAGGCTGCTGAATACTTGTACCCACCATCCTGAGCCAGGACTTCGTTATATTATCAACTCCAGAGATTCCACCAATAGGAATTGTGAATAAGTACTTTCATATTCATTTGACTGTTGTTCATGTACTAAGCTGAGAGTGCTGAGAGATTTTTTCTTTTTCTTGATTTGAGAATGAGGCCCAGATCCCAGGACGGTATAAGTGTTTTTTAGGTGGCCGAATTCGAATTCCTGTCTGCAGAAAAGGTCTCACCACAGGGTCTTCAGTCCATCTATATCCTTCCTGTCAGAAATAATAAGGAGGAGAATTGTACTCTAGTAGAATTATACACCAAGCCCACATCCAAGGCTGACTGAAGTAAATCCAACACATTAGGCAGAGTTGGAGCTTCAGGAGACAAGTGATTGTGTTGAGCAAACTCAACAAATTTGTTCCAAATGAGCTCGTACGTGAGGCTGGTGGACAATTTCTTAGCCTTCATTACGGTCCACACTACTTGGCAGGAGAGGCCTCTAGCCCTTAACTGTGATGATTCAGCAGCCATGCTGCTAGGTGTAGTCTTGTGGGATTGTGATCTTGTCACTGGTTCTGAATCAGAACATCCCCCTTGACTGTGAACAAGATTAGAGGAGCCAACAGCATCTGCAGGATTATGGGGGAACCAAGGCCTCCTCGGCCACTGAAGTGCCGCCAAGACTGCATAGACTTTTTTCAACAGGATCTTCATAAGCAATGAAAATGGCGGAAAGATGTACACCAATGGAAAGTCCAAAGGAATTGCAAAGGTGTCCTGTGCTATGGCCTCTGTGCACTTGTAGCCCTGTAGCTGGTTACAAACAATGGAAGTTGAGTGTTCTGGGGGGGATCACCATCAAGTCGATTGCAGGATTGCGCCACCTCCTGAAGATTGCCTTGAGGCATTTTGGCTGAAGAGCCCATGCACTCTATTTAGGAAAGCATTTGCTCAACCGATCTGCTCATTGATTTTGGCTCCCTGGCAGATATGCTGCCATTAAATCTTGCAGATGAAGTTTCACCAAAGAAAAGATGTCTGCTGATAAGTGAAGGAGAGTTAAACTCCTTGTTCCACCCTGGCGGGCAAGGTAGGCTACTGTTGTTCTGTTTACCTTGACCTGGGCTCCTTATAAATCCTCTTGAAAAACCTGGAAGGCCTCTCTCACTTCTAGAAAGTTTGACTGCCTGCATTCCAGCTGGCTCCAGCAGCCTGAAAATGCTTCCCCTGACAATGGGCCATGGGAGAAGCTCTCTGTCATAGTCCACCACCTCAGGTCTTGACAAACACCTTCCGGAATGTGCATCTTCTGGCATACTTTGTCCCATTGCCTTAAGATGGGCACTTGAAAGGCCCTCATGTACCACCTGGCCCAGGGGACTACCGATATCACAGCAGTAAACATTCCGATCAAGACCATGCAGTCTTCTGCTGAGAGGGAAGCTGATCCCATGACCCTCTGAACACAGTGGAGCAATTCTTGAATCATCCTGTTTGGGAGAAAGACATGTCCCTGAGAGGTGCACAACACCAACCTGGGGTACTCCATTGTCTGAGAAGGATGATTTTTGTAGGTTCACCATCCCAACAAATTTGGCCAGGGTCTCAAGGATGTGATTTTGATGCTTCTTGAGCTGCTGAACAGAACTCCTGAGTATCAGGATATTGTCTAAATAATGAAAAATTCTTATTCCTTAAGGACTAATTAGAGAAATGATGGAGAGGATGATATTTGAGAAAACTCTTGGGGCAGTACAGATACTGAAGGGGAGAGACGTGAACTGATAGTGTTGATCCTGTATTGCAAATCTTAAATCACTCAGATGTTGTTTGTTTATGAAAACATGCAGATAAACATCTGAAAGATCCATTGAAACCAGCCAATCCTCTTCTTGTGCCACCCTCATTATAGTTTGGAGAAACTCTATTTTGAATCTCCTGTTGGCGATGTAGTTGTTTAATCTCCTGAGATCTAAAACAGACTTCAAGGCCCCTGAGGACATCAGGAAAATCGGGGACTAGAAGCCCCTCCCCCACTCTTCTGTTGGAAGGAAGAAATCCGGAGGTCTGTGCATGTATTCTGTTGAATAGCTGATTTTTACTTAATCATGAACCCAGTGATCTGTAATGTTCTCTGCCCAGACTCTCCAAATGGAAGCTAGTCTCGTCCCAACCAGAGGAGCCTGGACGGGCGCACCTTTTAAAGGACTTGACATTGGTTTTCACAGCTTGCGATGGCTTAGTTTTGATGCCTCAGAGGAAAGAACTCGAGTCCCCCTCCACTGGGGTCCATCTCATTCTGGCCGGTATCTCGACTGATTGGACCTGCTTGGCTTCTGTTTCTTTCTGCCAGGCTGAGGAAGAAGAGCTACTTTAGCACCTGTTACTCATTTAATAGCATCTTCCAAAGTTTACGCAAACTATAGTTTTCCATTATATTGACGATTGCAGAAGACCCATTTGGAAGCCCCATCCACTGACCAATGACGCAGCCAAAGGGCTCTTTTTGCTGTGACTATTTTGATCATTGCCCTTGCCAGCTTCACTGCTCCACTAAAGCTTCTACTAGGAAATCTGCTGACAGATTCAGCTCCTCCAAGGACATCACAATTCTCGCCGGGTCCATGTCCGAGTTCAAGGCGGTCTCAATGTTAGAAAGTCATGTTTTAAATGCATTGGATAAGGCAGTTAAAGCTATGGCTGAGCATAAGGCTGACCTGGACAAGCAATAGATTCTTTTTATATTCGCATTCACCAGACGAAGTTCTGGATCCTTGAAAGTAACTGAATTCTCCAAGGGCAATGAGACATGGTGGGCAAATCACTGTAGCACCATAGACACCCCTGGTGGAGATTCCCATAAACTTGCGTCTGGTGTTAGCATGAGATAGAGCATTTAAGAGCTCTTTGATTTTCAGAAAAAATGGAAAAGTGGGTCCTTCTTTTTTTAGAGTAGGGAAAAATCTGCGGATTGTTTGCGGAGGCTGAGATTCTGGCGCCCAGTCCAAAGCTTTCTTAAGGGCCTCAATGAAGGAACCCACAAGATCAAAGTGAAAGTGGACAGGCTAGATCTCTTCTAGATCTGAAGATGCATCTGATGAATCCTCTTTGGGTCAAGTGCGAGAGGTCCTGGGTTGTGCAAGCTTATTGGAAGAGTGTCTTGTTGAAGTTGACATGTTGTGAAGTCTCTCCTCTATTGCCTCACATGTAGCTCTTGAACATCCTTGTGTCTTCCTCCTTGTCTGTTGCCACTTCCTTGTGGCAGCTTTACAGACCAGCTTCCCCGGAAAGGCTGACAGTTTGCAGGCCCTGCACAAGCCCTCTGCTGGATGTTGAGTTAGCAGATGGTCTGGGGTAGATGCGTGAGCATTCTGCCTCTGGGGATTTGAAGAAGAAATGTGAGAGCCTCTGTGCAGATGAATGGGATCCATCACGCTGTGGTGACACAGACCATTGGCAGGACTTATGCTTAGCGCTTCCATTTTGGGCTTTGTCTCTTGCAAAACAGCCAAAGAACAATCAACTGTGAGTAAATACACGCTTTTCCTCCAGCTGTTCCACGCTGCCCCCTCATACCTCTCTTGGGATCCTCATGCCTCTGACCGTTGTAGTGAACTCATCTGTAAGCGAGAAGAATCACTCCATAAGAAAAAGAGATCAAGTAAAGAAAGTGTTAATTTTAGGGTCATGTCCCCTTTAAGACTAACAGTGAGGAAATGCAGCAGGACTGAGGCAAATAGACCAACAGGCTCATGCAGCACTGCAAACAAGAAGATCAGAGTAACAAACCCTGTCAGTATACAGACTGTTCCACATGCATGACAGGCAAAGCATTCTCATACTTGGAGACAGTATGCAGAGAGCAGAAAACATGACCACGTCGGCTGGTGGCTCTCTGCAATAGGTTTACTCTGTAGCCTACAGGTGGGGGAAACAAGTGGCTCCCAGTCCCAATTGCCTCACTGGTAGCCATCAGAAGGAGAAAACAGAGATTACACAGCGGGACACACTGCTTAAGAAAACCCACAGGGAATGCAGCACAGGCCAAAAAGAGAGAAGAAGCACCCCAACGGTCAGCAAAAAACAGTGCTATTTAAGCACAAAATGCCCACATCCCTGGCACCAGGGCACTCAGGGTTTAGGGGGATTTACCACCCACACTCTGGGTCTTCCAAACCAGGAGAGGCAAAGAATCTGGGGGGGAAGGTGAGGGGGAGGGGTGATCTTCAACTTCAGCAAAATCTGTAAGGGACTCCAAATGCTTCTGGAAGGTGACTTGGAGTGACCAAAAAAGAACACCAGGAGGCCAGAGGAGGGTCTTTTAGTCAAAGCTATAGGAGGTTATCCCAGAGATTACCAATGGAGGGTTAACCCATTGTGTGCTGACCTGAGGTAGGACAGGAAAGACCCTATGAGTTCCATGTCATTATCCCATAAGATAGTCTTTCTTGTGGCTATGACTTTAATAGACAGTAGATTCTCTGCATATTAACATTGGCCTTTAAAGATCCCCATTTGATTTCACACAATGATATGGCTGTTTTGAAGCTAAAGACTTTTGTGCCTAACGTGTTCTCTATCCTTCGCCTTACCAAGGATATTGTGTTACCTACCCTGTCCAGAAATAACAATAGAATAGAATATAACCATCTTCCAAAATTTGAATAGAACAGAATAGAAAATAAAATAGAATAGAAAAAAACTATAGAATAGCATTAAAATAGAAAGAATATAACTGTCTTCTGAAATTTTAATAGAATAAATTTGAATTCCGATTCAAATTTTAATAATTCGGTCGAATTGAATTCAATTCAACCTAATTTTGAAAATTTGAATAAAGAAAACAAAACGAATTCCAAAAATAAGTAAATTTAACTAAATGAAATTATTAAAATAATGAAACATTTTTTAAATTCTGCACATATCTAATCATGGTCCCGGCCGGTGTTTAGCCCTGTTAGGCTGAAATATTAGAACTCTGGTGGGTGGCCAGGGCTCTTTTCACCAGCCCCTGGATGGAAGTGTGAAAGATCCTCAAAACTTTTGCATTTTTTGTAATATTCCAGACCTTGCCAGTTTGGAACAGGCAGCACTTTGCAATGTTTAGAAATGAGAACCTTCTCAAGTTATATTTTCAACCTGTATCAGAAAATTGAAATGTCAGGACTAGTGGAGCACTATTTGCATTGTTTACCTTCTCAGATAGGTCATTATAAATATTCATATTTCTGTTACCATCAATGAATTGACTTCCCTTTTTTGCAGATTTATAGATCTAGCACCCCATGGGAAAGATCGTGAAGGCTGGACTCGTTTTGGAATACAGAATCAACTCCACAGTGGCTTCTCTGTAAATAATGAAATACACATAACTGATATTTAAGCCAAAGTTTGGGAGGTGAGACTCAAAGACTGAAATAAAAACCAAAGCATTCCAACACCTGAACCTTTGTTGTATTTTACTCTACTGCATACAGGAGAGCATTGTCTAATAGTGCCCTCTATAGCAGCCCTTGTTATACTGCTTTCCTTCTCCACTCCAAACTCCCTGTTGGGCTCTGTTGTTACATCATACAGTGAAGGAAATAAGTATTTGATCCCCTGCTGATTTTGAATGTTTGCCCACTCACAAAGAAATGATCAGTCTAAAAATCTAATGGTTGGTGTATTGTAACACTTAGACAGAATAGCAACAAAAAATTCAAAAGAAATGCATGTCTAACAAATTATGCACTGATTTTCATGTTCATGAGGGAAATAAGTATTTGATCTCCTAACATTCAGCAGGATTTCTGGCTACCAGGTGTCTTTCATACAGGTAACAAGCTGAGATTAGAAGCCGTCTCTTACAGGGAGTGCTGCTAATCTCATTTTGTTACGTGTATAAAAGACACCTGTCCAGAGGAGCAATCAAACAATCAGATTCCAAACTCTCTACCATGGCAAAGACCAAAGAGCTGCCCAAGGATGTCAGGGACAAGCTTGGTGAGAAGGTGACAACAGTTGGTGCAATCATTTGCAAATGGAAGAAACACAAAACAACTGTTAGTCTCCCTAGCTCTGGTGCACCATGCAAGACCTCACCTCGTGGAGTGTCAATGATCATGAGAACAATGAGGAATCCTCCCAGAACTACACGTGAGGATCTTGTCAATGATCTCCAGGCAGCTGGGACCACAGTCACCAAGAAAACTATTGCTAACACACTACACCGACAAGGACTGAAATCCTGCAGTGCCTGCAAGGTCCCTCTGCTCAATAAAGCACATGTCCAGGCCCGTCTGAAGTTTGCCAGTGAACATCTGAATGATGCAGAGGAGGACATTCTGCTTTGGGGGTGTTTTTCTGCTAAGGGGACAGGACAACTGCACCGCATCAAGGGGATGATAGACGGGGCAATGTACAGTCAAATCTTGGGTGAGAACCTTCTTCCCTCAGCCAGGGCATTGAAAATGGGTCATAGATGGGTGTTCCAGCATGACAATGACCCAAAACACACGGCCAAGGCAACAAATGAGTGGCTCAAGAAGAAGCACATTAAGGTCCTGGAGTGGCCTAGCCAATCTCCAGAGCTTAATCCGATTGAAAATCCGTGGAGGGAGCTGAAAGTTCGAGTTGCCAAACGTCAGCCACCAAACCTTAATGAATTGGAGAGGATCTGCCAAGAGGAGTGGGCCAAAATCTCCCGAGATGTGTGCAAACCTGGTGGCCAACTACAGGAAACATCTGACGTCTGTGATTGCCAACAAGAGATTTGCCACCAAGTACTAAGTCATGTTTTGTGAAGGGGATCAAATACTTATTTCCCTCATAAACATGCAAATCAGTGCATAATTTGTTAGACATACATTTCTTTTGATTTTTTTGTTGCTATTCTGTCTCAGTGTTATAATACACCTACCATTCGATTTTTAGACTGATCATTTCTTTGTGAGTAGGCAAACATTCAAAATCAGTAGAGGATCAAATACTTATTTCCTTCATTGTAGATGGTACAGCAGAGAATTGTTACTTGCTTATAACAGAAAAAACTACCCAACCTTGTGGGTAATGCGGTGAGATGATGTGGTTCATTTTCTCTATTGTCCATTGTGGGACACAGTTTGACAGTAAGCAACCTAGAGTTATACTGCTTTCTACTGTATAAGAGAAATGGACATTAGGCACATAGAAAACTGAAGGCCAGTCCCCTAGAGGCTATAAGCTCTCCCGCCTTATACCGGCTCAGTTTTGCTTAGTGTCCTCAGGAGAGTGGAGGTCTCCTGCATTCCTGCAATATTCTTGTCTGAATTAGAAGAATTTTTTCTATTACCTGCTACTGGTAAATACAGCTCAGATATGGAAAGTCTCTCCAGTCAGCCGAGTGCAGGTTTTCCCAGTTTATTAAATATACTATATGCTCTCTGGATTTGGAGGGTTCCTTGTTGAGGAATCTACAAAGGTTGGAAACACCCTGCCAAATAATTACTTGTCTCAGGGAGTTATTGTTGCTGTTTCTCCAGCCAAAAGGATTCAAGGTTTTTATTCCAATTGATTTACAGTCCTGAAACTAAGAAGACTCATTTGTCCCCTCTTAGCCTTCAAAGCTCTCAGCATCTTATGTCCTCAAAAGTTTCAAATGGAATCTTTTCAATCAATTGCTACCTCCCTTTAGAACAGCCATCTTGGCACCCATCGACATAAGAGATGCATATTTATATATTCCAGTCTTTCCAGGTCATGAGCAATTTCTTTGCTTTGCTGTGGGAGCGACAACCACTAACAGTTTGTGGCTCTTCCCATTTGTCTTGCCTCAGTTTCGAGATGGTTCACAAATGTCCTTATACAAGTTCTGGGTATTTTTTTTGTTACCTCAGCGGTATTCTAGTCATTGGATACTTGGACAATCTGTTGCTGTGCATGCAGACCTCTCTTGTCTTGAACTCTAATGTGTCAATCACATTGCAGACCTTGTAGGATTTCAGATATATCCTGAACATCAGAAAGTTATCTCTCCTTCTGTCACAATACATGGACCTCTTCAGGATTGGCAACTTCAGTCTCAATGTTGGTCTTTCCTGTATGCAAGTGCTGGGATTTGTAGGGTCCACATTAGAAGCAGTTCTATTTGCTCAATTCCACGCAAGGGGCTTGCGCCTGACGATTCTCAGGATATAGGACAAATCCAATCTTTTCCCCAGCAAAATAACATGATTACCTAACCAAGATGTCTCTGTCATGGTGACTTCTGTCCCTGGTGTTGTAGAGCATTTTTTTTTTCTTTTACAATGGATACCAGTCTTCTGGGTTGGGGTAGAGTTCTGGGACTGTTTGCTCCAGGTTGTTAGGCTCAGGAAGAATTGATGTTTCCAATCAATGTTTTGGAGTTGCAAGCAACTTACTTGCAATTAGTTCATTGGACCCTCCTTCTCAGTGGTCATAATTCAGTCAGACCATGCCACAGCCATGGCCTACATCAATCATCAGAGGGGCACAGGAGTGTTAAAGCAGCAGCTTTGGAAGTAGCCTTTAAACTCTGCTCAGGAGAGGATAGACTCTAAGTTCACCTTTTTAGGAAAAAAAGAAATGCTTTTTTTTTAACCTGTAAAAATGTGTGCATTTATTTTATCCTAAAGGAGGTTACAAAGCATTGCATTCTCTATCAGTGGATCAAAGGTGCAATGTTGGGCTTCTGCACTCTCCCTCCAGCTTTCTACTTGTACCTTTGTACAGGCTTTCAGCTTGCTCATAGTCCATTGAGAACTACAAGCCATCTACCGCAGTGGGACATTCAGTGATCCCTGTGAACAAATAACACGGCTATTACGGGGAAAGGGAATGAGGGGGAGAGGCAAGAGCCAGAGCATGTTCCAAAGGTGAACTTGTCATTTAATATTCCATAATATACTCCCACGCAAGGGTTAAATGCTTATTCCTTATTCGGGCAGGCTCCCTCCATGCTGTGACCTGTCTCCCATAGCCTCTTCTCTAAGACACCTTGAGCTGGCAATTACTCGCTGATGTTTTTAATTACAATGGAGGACCAACAAGGAAGGGGAGGGCCCATCCACAGCCCAAGGCCTAGGAGAGAACCAAAGCCTGCCAGAGCAAGGCATTCGATAAGTATTAAACCTTACTCATCTACTCCTAGACTTAAAGGATAAGTTCACCTTTGGAACACGTTACATGTTCCCATAGCAGCAGCTTCACCGGCCACCCCCTCTGCCTCTGACATAGTACGGGGACACTTCTCCCCGTACTGTCAGATTTGAAAACAACAGGGGCTTTACCCACGCCACTCATTCAAAGAGTTCTATAAATGAGTGCCTACAAGTCCCAGCAGCTGTTGGCTTGTAATTTTCAGTGAACAACCACAGTGCAGTGCCATGCAGATCTCCTGCAGACCTATCAGTATAGCTACTTATCATACAGGATGTACGGTCAAGCAGATATTCTGACAGGTCTGCAGAAGACCTGCATGGCATTAGCGATATACTGATCGATGGTGCAATGCTTTACAGGCTCCTTTGGACAAAATTAATAAATGCACATTTTTTTTTACCTAAAACAAAATGTGCATTTATTATTTTTGTCTAAAAGGTGAACTTAGCCTTTAAGGAGAATTTAAGCCGTGCAATACAAAAAGGGGCCTACAGCAAGGGCAGTTTTTTTTTTTATTCAGAGGTTAGCTTTAAATCTAGTATTGACTCCAATTTTAGCTAGTCAAGACATCTCTTGGTGTTCGCTTTCATGTAAGTTAGACTTATAGACACCAGCATTGTCCTGTAGGCATCTTACATAAAGAAAATGTTGTTTTGCAACCAAGGACCTCCTTTTTACCTAAAATGGTCTCAAAGCACCATAGGAAGATCCAACAGAGTAGCAGATTCCAATAAGCCACAGTCTCTCAAAACTTTGGTCTCAACGGCCCAGCAACTGAGAACCAGAATGGTAGACTGGGCCTTGACACACAAGATCTAAGCAATATGGAAGAGGCCAAGGGAAATCTACCAGACACCAGGGTACAATCTAAGCACAACGCTCTCCTGGGAAAGTTTTTTCCCACAAGAATCACTAATGCCTTAATTCAATTCTGCAGAGTAGGAAGATCCAATAGAGTAACAGATTCCAACAAGCCCATCTCTCAGGACTTTG
The DNA here is from genome assembly GCF_062004578.1 of Staurois parvus. Lineage (NCBI taxonomy): Eukaryota > Metazoa > Chordata > Amphibia > Anura > Ranidae > Staurois > Staurois parvus. The sequence goes on from NW_028318614.1 coordinate 8,230,565, forward strand.
GCATCAACAGCCCAGCAACCAAGAAGCAGGATGGTAGACTGGACCTTGACACAGAAGATCTAAGCAATATGGAAGAGGCCAAGGGAAATCTACCAGACACCAGGGTACAATCTAAGCACAATGCTCTCCTGGGCCAGTTCCTTCCTACAGTAATCCCTGTAATGCCCTCCGATTCAATCCTGCGGAGTAGTCATGGAAGGAGCTTTAGTGGAGGCATTTATTCTGGCAAATTGATCTCATATTCACCACAGCATATATTATGAAAACCTGAGGATGCCTGGACCTAGTGGCAAACCTGTTCAGTTTGTGGTTTAAACCAGGATGATAACAGGTCAACATCCAGTGTCCCCCACCTGCAAAGATCCTAAAATACCTCCAGATGATGGGACCGCTCTCCTTGATCCAGACAGCCAAGAAAGTCAACCTGCCAATTTGCTATGCCAGGAATGTACACTACAGTCAGGGCCAGATTGTGATATTTTGCCCAACTCAAAATCAAATCCACTTCTGTCTTGGCTGCTCAACTTCGGGTGCCTCCTTGCTGGTTGGCCTAGACCAGGGGTAGGCAACCTGCAGCTCTCTAGCTATTGTGGAACTACATTTCCCATGAGGCATTGCAACATTACAAAACTGAGTTACAGCTATGACTTGCAGAGGCATGATGGAACTTTTAGTCCTGCAACAGCTGGAGAGCCGCAGGTTGCCTACCCCTGGCCTAGACCATGGCTGTGGCATGGTTTTACTGAACCCACGCCAGAAGCCCACCATAGGTGAGATGTCACGTTGAAGAGACAGTCAAATGGCTCAGACTTCCATAATGTTTATTATTTGGGATCCTCCTTTGACCAGGTTCCCTGACCTGGCCCCCAGCCCAACAGACAGGCATCCGTTATGATAATCTCCCAAATTAGTGGAGGAAACTACTTCCCCATGCAAATGTTGCACTGGAAATACAAGTTTAGTCAAGGAGACAGGCACATTGGATGGTCCAGAGTTTTGGGCCATGCAGAGGATGCAGTCCCCATTAGTCCCAGTACTCTCATGCAAACACTAAAACACCAAGCAATGACAGGTTTGGCTGATTCCATCTAAAGCTTCTGAACCCAAGGAATAAATTCATGTACTTCAGGTCCAAGGCGGTAAATTCCACCCTTCATTTTTGGAACTGTAAACAGTTTGGTGTAGATACCCCACTTGTGGGAACAGAGACAATGAAGCACAAAGCGAGCAAATGCTTTAGAGCAGCATGCAGATCCTTCAACTTTTGAGAAGGTAGACCGGAAATCATAAAGCATGGTGCAATTGGAGCACAAAACTCCAGCCTGTACCCTCGGAGAAATGTTTCTGGACCCAGACATCTGGAATATCTCTGAACATCCCCCTCTTGAAGAATTTAAATCAGAGCCAGTTTTCTTAAATGTAAACACTTTGCATTTACAAGCCAAAAATAGTGCATGTACACGTTAAAAACTATGAGGTCTATTCCCCCCCCCCCCCCCATACAAGATTTAAACAACTTAACCAATTGCATCAATAGTAAAATATGTGAAAGTGTGAAGCCTAGGTGAAGGTTGTGTGGAAACATTTATAAAAAGGAGTCCAAATATGTCTCATGGTTTTATAGATTTTGCAGCTGCTGTGCAGGCATAGCACCAGGGCCTGGATTTTGCATGACCTCTTGGCTTCATCCCTGCTGGCTGTACAGCTCAGGGGTCAGTCTTCCCACACCTCCTGCTTCGTATGTCATTATGCTTTAACAAAATGTAACTATAAAGCAAAAAACTCTTGAAAAAATTTTACGTAAAAGCTCTGGTTCTTTCCTGATAACATTTGTATTTTGTTTTAGGAAGAAGGCAAGAGTGAACTACATTTCATGAAGTATTTGGTCTTAACCACTTGAATACCAGGCACTTTTACCCTCTTCCTGCCCAGGCGAATATGCAGTTTCAGCAGTCTTGCACTTTGAATGAATTGCACGGTCATGCAACACTGTACCTATAAAAAAATTTTCATCTTTTTTTTTTCCCACGCAACTAAAGCTCCCTTGCACCACTGAGTTTTTTCATTTTTTGCTAAACTTTTAAGGAAAGCTTAAGCTTATGAAAGGGAAAAACAAAACAAAAAACAAATGCATTTTTCTTCATTTCAGTTATAAAGTTTTGCAAATAACCTTTTTCATTAATTTAGGTCAAAATGTATCCTGCTACATTTCTTTGGTGAAAATAACCCAAATTAGTGTATATTATTTAGTCTGTAGGAAAGTTATAGAGGCTAGAGATGGAGAGATACAGAGATCTGACAATCAATCCTGATGTACTGATGAACAATCTCATTTCTTGAGGCCCAAAACCACCAGGGTAGTACAAATACCACCCTCCCTTTGCAAACGAGCCATTTTTGGAAATTAGTCCAAGTTATTTTAGTAAGAGGCATTGTGAGGCTTTTTGACATTTTAATTTTTGTAACAAAATGAAGAATTTAAAAAGAAACAATTGTGATTTTGTTTCCCCCCCCTCTACATATTGTCACCAGTCCAGTGGTACGGCAGTGATCAGGGACACTGACTGGTGACCGTATGTAAAAAAAAAAAAATTTCTCTTTTAAAATTACTTTTTTTTTCAATGCACTGTGACCAGAGCAATGTTACCATAGTAACATTGTACTACTCTGGGAAAGCGATCAGGATTTTCTTTTTTTTAAACACATTATGATTGCTTATACCAATGTATTTTGTTGATATTGGCAACCATTTTTACTGAATGAAACTGATTCAGTCTGTTGTGATTAGCCGATTGGCTAAAGCTCACATGATACAGATGGGCTGTGATTGGCCCTGCCTCTACCATGTGACCAACCACAGCTAACACAATTGTATACAATGGATGGCATGAAAGGAAGCCATCCATTGTATACAATTGTCACAGCAGTCACATGACACTGGCAGCAGGCCATTGTAGTGATCTGTCATCGGCTGTGTTCTGTGGACACAGCTGGTGACAGATCATGCTGCAGCCGCGTGATGTCCACTCAGGAGGAGGAGCGTCCCGGTTGGTTGTCAACCTGCTATAGGCCGGGCGGGAAGGTGTTAAACCTATATCAGGCCCAGTATTCATGCTTGCTATATGACCAGTTCATAACATTCTTCACAAACATTGTTGCAAAATAGAGGATCTGCATTCTTTCCATGTCATTATTGTAGTGAAAACTGCTATCATTTCATACAGTGAGTACCCATTTGTGAATAAATTAACCAGACCAGAACATACATACATATATATTTATGTTTTAAAAAAATAACAAAAACCATACAGAATAATAACTGCTGGAAAATGTAATTACACATGCTTCTCACACTTAAGTGGACTGGACCAGCTAATGATTTTTAGATGGCCATAAGCTTGGACACAATCACCAATGTAACAGCTACCCAAGTATTATTAACAGTTCCACTGAGACAAAGCCAGCCAATACCTTTCAAAGTATATCACCATCTTTTCTATAAACTTACCTTACATGCATGAGGACATTTCCCAACATCCTGCAGTTATACAATGCAGAAAATAAACTAAATCTTTAAAGAATCTTTATTTTTATAACGAGACATCCCTACCATACAAATATATAAGATAACCAGTTAAAAAAAAAAAAACTTTACAGATAAAAGAGATAGGTATGAAGCAGTGTGCAGTAGTCTGAGATGTGGGCTGCAAAGTGTCAGTGCTTAGAATTTCTTCAGGCTGTAGCCCACAGCAAGATGTGGCCTGTTACTGTTTAGTGGTGGCGAGTGCCATACAGCAGAACTAGTGCGCTTGTAGTAGCGGGGCTTTCTCTTATAAAACAAGTCCTCCAGTTTTGGGCTGTCAATTGTGCCAAATATTTTGTCGACATCTATGGGGCGGTAGTACTGTTGTTGCATTGTCTGGGCAAGCTCACTTCCTGCAGAGAAAAAAACAACAGGTGGATAGAATTCATAGGAATTACTTAATACTGAAGGGGAATAAACAAACACTTAAAATAATTTTATAAAAAAGGTGCAACAAGGCTTAGTTTACAGAAAATTGCATTACTTGGGCCCTACGTGTACGACTTCTATAAAAAGTCTAGACATTTGTTCATGCAATCTCCGATAAGAGGATCAAGGGATGATCCTGCCTATAAACAAATCATATACCCAAATGCACATGCTTAAACAGCATGCTAATCAGCAACAGTAGCAATCTGATATAGCATTTTCTCAGAGGAGAACAAATACATGCACATGAACACACACGACAGACTGCCCCACTAGCCTATAGCAACGTGCATAAAGCAGGATGGGACAGGTAAACGTCAACACTTCTAGAAGTCCCAGAGTTTTGTCTAATTATAGTAGCTATGTAATTCTCAATTGGGAATATAGGATGCTGCTGCTACATGAAGACACCTCTAAGCTGATAGACACTCACCAGACGCCCAAGCTGGGATGGGCTTACGAGGCTTGCTCTCATCATCTGTGGAGTCATCACTGTTTAAGTCCATGCCATAATCATCTGGATTTAATTTGGGTGGGTGGGGTTTGTATCCTTTAGGAGTCATCTCATAGGATTCACAGGATGGAGAGTTCTGGAAACAAAGGGAACCATTACCCAGTCGTAGCAAATAGGCAGTAAGACACAAATAGGTTTCCTTTTGAGCTTCGTGTTAACATGCCCGTTTCAACTACACCCTTACCTGCATATCTACAGTGACGTTTAGCACTGGAGCATTGGCAGCTGATTTCTCCTTAGCGATTCTCTCCTGCTCCTCACGCAGCCTCTGAGCCTCTAGTTCTTGGAGCCTCTTTGCCTCCAGTTCTCTACGTAACCTCTCCTGTTCTAGCTTTTCCTGCTGCTCCTGAAATTGCACACATAGCAGATGTTCGATATCTAATGCATTCACATGCAAGTATGACTAACTGATGTCATTGATAAATTCTAGCATTGCACATCCTGTTGATAAATATTCTTAAAAAAAATTTTTTTTCCTTCTCCTTATTCACATCAGTGGAGCTCACATTTTAATATGTAGCAAGTCACGCACGCCAACTACTGGATTAGAAAAAAAAAAAATTCCATAGTGTTCAATCCACTAGTAGTAGTCACACTGGATTGCTACGAACCTCTCACCAACAATGCCACACAAATGCAGCTCACTGTAATAGCACAGACATCTGACCAAACTATGCCACACATGCATTACTCTGAAGTATTCTGAAACAGATGAGTAGATTAGACAGTAACACATAAACTCACTCTCTTCTTGCGTTCTTCAGCCTCTTTGCGCTGCTGCTCTTTCTGCTGTGCCGCCCTTTCTAGTTCTTTCTGCAGCTGAAGTGCTTTTTCACGCTCTATTCGTTCCCGTTCTCTGAAATATCAAGTTTGTTTTTTTAATCAAGAATAAAAAAATGTAAAACGTGAAAACCATAACACATTGTGATTCACAGTGCATAATAGTCTATCCTTCACAGCAGGATGTCAATCTCCTTAAAGGCAAAAACCTCTCTTTAGCTTTGGATACTGTGAAGAGGGATTAAAACACCCGCCAAGACTTTTTATAGCTGTTTGCACCCATTAGGTAGATTCCTCGTCTGTTTATAATTGCTGAAAGTGAAAAGTAAAAGAAAATTCAAACTTTTGGAGGTGTCCGCAGAGCAGGAATAGGGAAAAAAAATCTTCCAATGCAGACACTAGTTCTGGTGACAACCAGGGATCCCCTCATTTTCAACATATTTCCTCTCACTTCCTGTTTTGACTATGGGATAGAAAGTGAAAGGAAATCTTTCTATATCTGACAGCTGTTATACCCTCCCTTACGCTTCCCAAAATTAAGTTTTCCCTTTACTTCTACTTTGAACTTGTAATACAGGACTGAGGCACAAGCGTATTTAAAAAGTGTTTAATATTACACTTTACATGCTAGAATACTAGTGGGGTTAGACAATTTGTGGAAAATGATGTCTTCTTTCAAGAGAAAAAAAAGTTTTTGTACCCATCAGCCACCTCCCAAAGTGGGCATCAGATGAGGCCTCAACATCCATCTAGTAGAACTTAGCCAACACTTGAACATGACAAGGTGACAGTCTTCCATATTTGAGAAACAGTTGCCTAATGCCAAAAAGCTAAAGCACCATCAGGGCGTGATAGCCTATAAACCTGGATAATAGTCTGTCTGAGCCACCTAGAGATGGTGGAATTAGAAGCTGGTGCATCCTTAAAGGGACCACCTGGGAAGACACAAAGTCAGTCAGTCTTTCCGAAAGAAGCAGTGGTTGAGAAATGGATGCACACCAGTGAATCACATCCCTGATTGGTATATACCACTGCCATTGTGTTGCCTGTCATTCTGAATTGGGTGATCCTCCTTCAGGATGGACTAATGCTGTAGAGGGATCCAGACTGCCCCAAACTCCAGGATGTTGGGAAAAAAGACGATTTGTCCAATAACCAACTTCCCTGCTGACTGGCCTTGGTCATGTGGATCTTACAAAGGATGGGAAGAAAGGACTTCCCAATCCAAAGACTGGTTCCTGAGCAATCAGGTCAGGGACACCCTGGTCCTCAGTGCCAAAATGAGCCAGTCTGTCCAAGGATAGGATTGACTTGTCCCACAATGACAGAATACTGCTTTGTTGGGGCATGGAGTGAAACTTGCAAATGCGACTGGCTTGAAGGGAGCTATCAGACCCAGGACTCATGCAAAAGTGGAGATTCCGATGACTATAGCATGCTGGTCGTAGGAGGGGATATCCTGGGCTGGTCTACAGTTTTGTTTTTGTTTTTTTAAACCAGTGTCAAATGTTCCTATAGGTGGCAGATCTAAAATAAAAAAAGGTAAAAGACTTCCTGTGTCCCTTGATTTGTCATATTTTAAGAATCAGGTTTTAGTGAAAAGTGGTCTGCTTCATCAAATCACTTGTAGCAGAAATAACACAAAAAAGGTGAACGACTTCCTCTGTTCCTCTATGGACAAGAATGAAAGGTGGTAAAAAAAGGTGGCATTGAGATCTTCTTGGTGTAAAGCAGGTATCTTTAGTTTACCAACCTGTTTCTGTGCAGGTATTGGAAAAATGAACATTTTATTTGTTTACAGATTGTCCCCTTCAGTGGTGCAAGTTGTTTTGTCTCATGTTGTAGAGGATACTTCAGTTAGCAATTAGCTAGTTTTACATACGTATGCTTAGGATATTTTGCCTAAAGGTTTTGGATTAATCCAAATCTAAATCACATGGCACCAAGGTCTGCCATCATACGCTTTGGGATTTTAATTTGTACCAAATATAATTGTGTATATGGCAGGATTTAGACTTTGATTTGTCATACTTTAACCACTTCAAGTCCATACACTTTCACCCCCTTCCAATCCAGGACAATTTTCAGCTTTCAGCAATATCACACTGAGTGACAATTAGTCATGCAACAAACACTATACCTATGTGACATTTTTATTCTTTTTTTGAGATAGAGCTTTCTTTTGGTGGTATCTAATCAATACAAATTTTTTTTTTGATATATAAATGAAAAAATACCAAAAAGTTTTGGAAAAAAAAACAAAAACCACAACAAATTTTTTGCTTAGTTTTGGTAATAAAATTTAGCAAATAGTTAATCTCTCTTCATAAAGTTACGCCAAAGTTTATTCTGCTACATTTCTAGGGTAAAAAAATAACCCAAAACAGTTTATATTATTTAGTCTGTGTGAAAGCTATAGAGTCTACAATCCATGGGATATATATTTGAAACCAGTGATCAGGGTGCTGGTATGGTGTATGGAGGTGATCAGGGTGCTAGTATGGCATATGGCAGTGGTCAGGGTGTTGGTTTGGGGTATGGCTGTGATCAGGACACTGGTATGGCGGTGATCTGGACATTGGTATGGTGTATGGGGGTGTTTTGTGTGTACTAGGACAGGTGGGCACTCTGCCCCACAGTACTTATAATAAATAATGCAGTGTTTAACTACTCCCGCCCGGCCTATAGTAAAATGACGGCCGGGCGAGCCTCTCGTCCCTCCAGGAGGGCGTCATATGACATCCTTCCCAGATCAGGCCTTGCGCGTGCCCACAGGGCCACGCTGTGGCAAGATCTGTCACTGGCTGTGTACCTTGAACACGGCCGACAACAGATCTGTGTACCAGCCCCGTTGCCAGTACCATGTGACCGGCTGTGACCAATCACAGCAAGTCACATGACAGTTGTAAGCAATGGATAGCTTCCTTTCATGCCATCCATTGTATACAAATGTGTTTAGCTGTGAATGGTCACAGTGATCACATGCACAGGCTGGGCCAATCACAGCCCATCTGTGTCATGTGATTAGCTGTGGCCAATCATAGCTAATCACAACAAAAAAACAAGAATGAATCGATTTCATTCAGTTAAATGCTTCCTTATAGCAAAGAAATTCTTTGCTATAAGCAAATTGTGTAAAAAAAATAAATAAATAAAATACTAATTGCTTCCCCAAAGTAGTACAATGTTACTATGGTAACATTATACAACTTTGGTCATAGTGTAATATGAGGGAAAAAATAAAATTAAAAAAACAAAATCATTTTTTTTCATATTGTCACCAGTCAAGTGTCCCTGATCACTGCCACACCAGTTACATGATGACGCTGTACTGCACTGGTTACAGTATGTAAAAAAAAATAAAAAAAAGTGAAAATGTTTTAAATTTCTTGATTTTCCGAAAAAGGACGACAAATTACAGCTTCAAAAAAAAAAAATCTCCATGCCTCTTATGAAATACGTTGGACTGTCTACTTTGCAAAAAGGGGTCATTTGGGGGATATCTGTACTGTTCTGACATTTTTGGGCCTCAAGAAATTACTTCAGGGTTGATCAATTTTCAGATATGGCCCATAGTTTTTTTAACTCTAACTTTCCTACAGACTAAACAAATTCTGATTTGGGTTATTTTCACCAAAAAAAGTAACAGAACACATCTTGGCCTAAATTTATGAACAATTATTTATTTGCAAACTTTTATAACAGGAAAACCATTTTTTTTTTCAAAATTTTTGGTCTTTTTTGTTAATTTAGCAAACAAAAACCCCAGTGGCGATTAAATACTACCAAAATAAAGCTCTAGTTGTGAGAACAAAATGATAAAAATTTAGTTTGACAATTGAGCGATCATGCAACACTGTACCCAAAGTGTGAAAACGCTGAAACCTGAAAATTGGCCTGGGCAGGATGGGTGTAAAAGTGCCAAGTAGGTAAGTGGTTAAAGACACTGGGGTGGCTTGCACTGCAATGTGTGAGTGTACAAGCAGCCTGACAGACTGGTGTACACTCGCACACTGCAGGATTGCTTCTCTCCGCTCTCCCACAGAGCAGAGAGAAGCGATCTTTACTTTCAGTTTCAATGTTTATTATGTAACTGCTGTGATTGGTCACATCAGTCACATGGTAAAACATCACGTGATTGCCTGAACACAGCAGTAATATGATCCGCTGTGTCCGAGCGACACTCTGGGCTGCACGTTCTGTGAGCCGTGTACGAGCCATCAATGAGGGCTGACTTACAGGAAACGTCAGCCTGCATCGGCACTGCTTCCCGTCTGCCGTGTATGTACAATGGGCAGACGGGAAGAGGTTAAGAATCAGGTTTTAGTGAAAAGTGTTCTGCTTCATCAAATCACTTGCTAACCAATTAGCAGGACAGTGCTCTTGTGTTCTTAAGTTATCATACTAGGACTAAAAGTACAGGAAGTTTGAGATTGTCCTTTATGACTGTTGTAAGATGCTGTGTTTTGAAAAAAAAATTCCACTAATTCTTAACAGGGATTTAGCACAAAATAACTGGAACCAACAAAACATAAAAGTGGGATTGGCAAAGGAGTGGTTACAGAATTCCTGTTGTAAGTGTTTGGCAACATTATTCTGAACAATGTAACGTTAGTTTTAAATAATCAGAGTCTAGGCCCGATTTAGTTGCCAGGGCTACTATGGAAAGGACAATCCCGATGATTTCCCTTTGTAGAGGGAAGACTATATGTAACCTTTGATCGGGGTGTCCCCCAAAGGGGATTGTGCAGGTGATGCATCAAAATGCATGTTTATGTTTTCCCATAATGAAAAGGCTGGGAAGTGGTTTCAACATAATTTAATGGGTTCTAGAGAGATCAGTACTCACCGTTCTGCTCGAAGACGCTCTTGCTCTCTCTCAGCCGCAGCCTGCAGTTCTCGTTGCCTCTCACGTTCTTGCTCTGCTTGACGTATTTCAGCCAATTTCTTTGCATCTGCAAGCTTCCTTTGCCTTTCTTGCTCCTCCTCCTCCCGCTTCTTCTGGAGGAGCTCCTGGTGCCGGCGCTCTTCATCCTCCTATATTATAACAGCAATGTTATATACTGGCCCATCCAATTACAGTGGAAGACTTTACAGAGCCAGAACACACATTGGCAAGAGTAGAGGTATAAGCTTGCAGCTTCTTTTGTAAAGAGAAAAATCCTCTGAAGGATAGAAGTTGAACTGCACCATTTAAAGAGCAATCCAGCCATAACTATTTTCTCTCTTTGGAAAAGGAACAGAACCCCTGTTAAGTTACAGCTATCTGGTACCCAATTAAAAATCCCCCACAAACTATCAAGTTGCATCTCTCAAAACAGATTAAATTTTACTGGATATAAATGTTGTAAGTCCTATACATATGAATGTTCAACTTGTACACTTTCAAAGATACAAACATGTATTTGCATGTCCAATCGTGTAAAGCTAGGTACACATTTTTTTTTTTCCCGTTCAACCCAGCGAGCTTGAAAAAACACCACACACCTGACTGATCACTGCACTAACACAAGCAATGTTGGTGTGGCGATCTCCCCTCCTGTGCCTTTGTGTTGCGACAGGGGAACTGCCCCCACCAGCACACACTGATCAGAACGCACAGCCATTGTTTTAGGAAATGCCATAAATCA